>NC_079902.1:19529906-19879284 GCF_024868665.1 Triplophysa rosa
ATAAGTGGGTTGTTGAAAGGTTGGTTGGTAAGGTATTGTAAACCGTCGATGATGCAGACGCAAGAAGATTTAAAGGTCCAGTTGATGAAATTTAGCGGCACATAGCGGTGAGGTTGCGAATTGCGACCAACGGCTCACACCCCCCTCCCTTTCGAAGCACTACGATGGCTGACACAAGACTTAGATGTCATCACGTTTTCGCTTCTTTGCCGAAGGAGATAATGTATTTACGAAACGCTCTGTAGAGCAGTTTGTCCATTCAGGGCTACTGTAGAAACAACATGGTGAATTCATGCAAGGAGACCCGTGTTTGTAGATAAAAAATAGCTCATTCTAAGGTAGTAAAATCATATCCCTTTATTATGCAAGATCTTTATACACCTTTGAAGACACAGTGTATTATATTGCATTTCTGTCAGATCCTCCAAAAAATAACACATTGGACCTTTGAAGGATTTAATGAGACTAGTTTCAATTCTCTACATCTATGGGCGTCGTTTTTCTCTTGAGAAGTTTTCCGTCTAACTAAGCACTGAAGTGTTAACTACAGTTTGCACTACAATTATAAATAAAAACTGTAATTGCTGTTTCTCGCATTGTAAAATGTAAATGACATCTGTTAACATCGTTACACCCCTAAGCGGTTTATATATGCATCTGAAAACAAGCTGTTCTTCAAAATACTCGAATACTGGAAATGTGACGTTTTCGCCAGATGCCTTTTCTCCAAGTCCTCCACAAATACCATAAAATCACCGTTGGGAAGATTGGTTTTGTAATTATGAGCAGGCACCCCCACGTACTAGTTGTCTACAGCATTTCATTGCAAAGATATGGAGTCGGGGTTTCTAAACATTAAAGGTATTGTTACTTTGGAGACTGGAGAGAATATTGATAGTTTGCCAAACTATGAGGGGGAACACTGGCGGTATTTACCATGTAAACGACATGTAACAAAGACTGTAATCTATTCAATACGAAGAACATAAGATATGACAAGAGTTTTATTTTTCTTGAAAAATGTTAAGAGTTGTGCCGTGAGCCTTTGGTGGCCCAGCTCACCTGCCATAATGGGAAACTGAATGAGTTTGACTACTACATGCATCTAGACAGGTGAATGCTGAGGCACTGGGGTATCCACAGGCAAAAGTCAAAGATCCTTAAAACAACTTGGATATTTAACATTGTTTTCACTTTAGATATCAGTTTAGGTATACGTCTGTGGTTTCTTGTCAGGTTCCATATCAGTAAACGTTTTGTCATTCCTATATGGTTCTTCTGGGTCGTTCTGTTCCATCACTTCCTTATTTTTGTATGTTTGACTCTTTTTATATTTTATTTATTTTTCCCCCTGCCTTTTTAGTGTCCAGATTCAGCGTGCAAGCAGGATCTGTTGGCTTATCTGCAGCGTATCGCCCTGTACTGCCACCAGCTTAATATCTGCAGTAAAGTCAAAGCTGAAGTGCAGAATCTGGGAGGAGAGCTTGTGGTGTCTGGGGTAAGTGTTTATATTTACTAAGAGGGTTAAGACTCGTGTGTCCAAGGTGAAAAAATGTATTGTCTGAAGTACAATGAAATGACCTTCTTTTCACATCCGCACTGAGAACAACTCGTGCATCACGGTTAATTTATTTTTCCTGTTTATGGTTTACAGCTCTATAGACTATACAGCATGCCTGTTTACAGCTCTTGTTTATGACCCGATTTTATTTGTTTAGTTGTAATTCATAAACATTAATTATTTGGCCTCATATATTATGAAGTTTGCTCATTGTCATTTTATTGTCATAGCCTGGGCACTTAGAAAAGCAAATGTTTTCTCTTAAGGCTTATTACTTCCAAGTTTAAAAACATTGTTTTTAAAATTAACATAGCTGATAGTGAATTTAAAAAACGTTTGGGGATTTAGCTTGAAAATTTTGTTAATGCGGATGTGAGTATTAAAGGTCCAGTGTATGAAATTTAGCGGCATCTAGCAGTGAGGTTGTGAATTGCAACCAACTGCTCACGCCCCCCCCTCCCTTTCGAAGCACTACGGTGGCTGACACAGGACTAAGATGTTGTCATGTTTTCGCTTCTTTGCCGAAGGAGAGAACATATTTACGAAACGCTCTGTAGAGCAGTTTGTCCGTTTAGGGCTACTGTAGAAACAACATGGTGAATTCCATGTAAGGGGACCCACAGTGTATGTAGATAGAAATAGCAAAATCTAAGGTAATAAAAAATGACACTTCATTATGTAAGGTTTTAATACACCTCTGAAGACAGTTATGTATGTTATATGCATTTCTGTGAATAGATCCTCCAAAAAATGACACACTGGACCTTTAAGTTATATTTTTCATGCCGAACTGCAGCTAAATGCCCTTCTCTTTTCATTTACAGGTGGACAGCGCCATGTCTCTGATCCAGGCGGCCAAGAATCTGATGAATGCTGTGGTGTCCACCGTGAAAGCCTCATACGTGGCATCCACCAAATACCAAAAGACTCTAGGAATGCAGAATCTCAACATGCCTGGCGTCTCCTGGAGGATGAAAGCTCCCGAGAAGAAGCCGCTGGTCAAGCGCGAGAAGCAAGATGATGGCCAGACCAACAAAGTAAAGCGATCCTCTCAGAAGAAGCACATCAACCCCGTGCAGGCTCTGAGCGAGTTCAAAGCAATGGATAGTATTTAAGCAGCGACCCTTATACCATTTCACCAGATCATAATAGATTATACTTAAAATGTAGATTATTACAATCGGTCGGATTTAGCGAGTATATATTAAACGCATTCCTGAACCTTAGTCACCAATCTGCCTTTTTTCCATAAACACAGGCTGTCGAGTACACTAAGATCTGTTAAGCAATCGTTATATTATTTACACATGAATGCATTCTGCTCAATCTTTACATGTGAGGTTTTTTGAGCACACTTTTGAATTTAAGGCATACGTCACATTTCTATGCTAGATTTGACTATTGTATTTTTGAAGTGTATTTTACAAGAACTTTTTATATTTCACACTAAGGGCTTTTTGCCCATTAATGTCTGCGATTTAGGGTTTTCCCCCTTTATGCCTATGCAAACTTTGACTGTAACACTTGCAATATTCTGTGTTTTGGTTTGAATCTTTAATAGACAACAGACGTTTAATATTTAGTGTCAGTTTTAAGACCAAAGTCATAGTATTTGCTGTGCCTAATAAACCTTCTGATAACTTTTTTGTTTAGCCCTTTGATTAACAACAGTAACTTTGTAAATGTTTATATTGTAGATGTCTATTTGTTTCTATCAGGAAAAAATCCATACTGCAATCGCCCCGCATTGATAAACAAAAGGAAAGTTGGGGAACACAAAATAGATATTTTCTCAGTCACTAGAGTTGTCTAAAGAGAAAACAATCTCAATAATGCTCCTAGTAATCTCGAGGTTCAGCAGGGCAACGCTAAACGCGAGTGAGATGGAGAGCCCGAGCAGGTTCAAACTTCAGGCCTGTATTTAAATTCAATAGACTGGCCTTAGGCCCCTGCTCTCCTCCATCCTCCGTGACTCAGACACTGATTAAATGAATCAACACGCCTCTTATTCAGACGAGTGCTTCTAAGAGGGGGAGAATTTTGGGGCTAAATTGGTGTGGATGGACTGGGCCAGAAATCCGCTCGCTGATAAATGAGATCAGCTACCCCGAACAACACCCTAATCGAGCTTCCAAATCACAGCGATCAATATTCTTCATAAGGCTGTGCTAGTTAATGTGTTTATCAGCTCGTCTGTTGCAGTACGTGATAAAGAAATATTTCCCAGAGCTTTAGGCTTTTATAAAGTAGGTGCTTTGTGTAACGTACCTCATAAGATAAATCGATTCTTAATTGTGAACGGTGCACGATGCTTGATTCGCTGCGCACAGGGATGACCTCGAATGAGCTGCTTCGGAGTTGACTGATCAACAGGGAAAAAAGCTTTTCGCATTAGTCAGAACAGTGGGTGGTAAAGTGTTGCTTTTTGAGTGCAGTTTTAGTCATGCATATGCATTGCTATCATGCATGAATGTGTGATGGTTCTTTGAAGTAGCCGAATGCCACTTCCAGTCCGGTCCCAGCTGAAACGCATTTACGTGTTTCTGCGTTTTTAAACCATGGTGTGTTGGATGACCAGTGACTTGAGGAATGTTTTTAAATATTTTTTTAACTGCAACTCAATTGTCATGGGCTATGGCCATTTTAGTGCTGGTTTGGGATTGTTGTTTGTTCTTTAACTGAAAATGAATTTGGTTTTTCTTTATGAATTGTATTTTTTGTTTCGGTGTTTCAGTATGCTTTGGGAGTACATTCTACTGATTGTACGGTTGTTTTACACATTTGCATCCTTAATTAAAATAAAAAAGTGAACGTCATGTTTGTTCAGTTTATTTATTTGTAGCCAAATATTAATTTAGTTACAAACAAAATACTTATAACTTGCAAAATAACTTGTGCAGTCCAAAAATAGAAACTTTTTTTGCCTCATTGCCTCATCTACATCACAGTACGTTGCAGCATGTCTTCTCATTTTGGTCACATGACAGATCATTACTTTTACAAACTTTTACGTTTGTCCTCCGTAACGCACCATCCTCTTTTTAAAGGTCCAGTGTATGAAATGTGGCAGCATCTAGCTGTGAGGTTGAATTGCAACCAGCAGCTCACTCCACCCCCTCACCCCTCCTTTTCAAAGTACTACGCCGGCTGACACAGGACTAAGATCACTTTTTTGCTCCTTTGCCAAAAAGAGATAACCTATTTACGAAACGCGCTCTGTAGAGCAGTTTGTCCGTTTAGGGCTACTGTAGAAACAACATGGCGAATTCCATGTAAGGGGACCCGCGGTGTGTGTAGATGGAAATAGCTCATTCTAAGGTGATAACATAGCGCTTCATTATGTGAGGTCTTTATACACATCTGAAGACATAGTTATGTATATTATATTGCGTTTCTATCAAAAGATCCTACAAAAAATTCCACATTGGACCTTTAAACCCTTGGGCAATGCAAACCCCTTCCAATGCCCAGATTACCTTACCACTACATTGTTGTGCAACAGCTTCACATTTCTCGCCTAAACTCAGATTTTACAGTCCGCTAAAGCTTCGAGCAGATTGATGATAGCTGTTATCACAACTGAAGGTGGTCTATATCAAAAACCAGGTTGGCTTTATTTTAAGTACGCTTATTTGCATTCTCTTGTCTCAGTGTAAAATGCGCTGTCAAACAGCTAGCTAGTCTCAGGTTATCAAACACATCCCGACTAAACACTGGTAGAATATTTCATTCTAATTGACAACTGTGAGATCCTCAGCATCTCCCAGCAAGTGAAAAATACTTAATTTCTTCATGTTGTTATTCGACTCGAGGTGTTCACTGTTGTTAGACGCATCAGATGTTGCATTTTCATTTCTTGCATACAAGAGAGATCAGCCACTTTAGCTTGGCCATCAAACCCATTTTACGCAACTTCAGATGATACTTACGTTTGGAGCACCGCAATTCACACTAGCGGGCAATTGTGGATGAGAAGAATGTGTAGTGTAAATCTCAGTCAAACACACAAAAATCCTTTTATTTAAAATTGTGTGAACTGAGTGTGCATACCCATTTGCCCGGCAATGAAGTGACTTAAGTGTAAATAGACCCTACAACACATTCCTGAAAATATGTTCTTTGCAGCTATACACGATGCACCTCAACAGACTTTTGGATAGAAAATGGTGTTCTCTCTCTCCCCGTTTCTCTCTCGCATTACTCATACTGTCTGCGCTTGACCTTTCCCTCCAGACATTACGGTTTTCAGATAGGAAATGTGGCGCGCTGAGGGAAGTGAGTTGGACAGGTTTACCGCTGAGATGAGGTGCATTTACACTCGGGTCTGGCTGCTGAAACTGAAAAACATAAAACCAAATTCACTCTGAACTCGGCCAACTCTTGAGACGTTTGTCAGGAGAAACTTGTTAGTCACAGGCGGAATTGTACAGTTTGTCATTTGTCTCGAGATGTAGCTGCTAATTGTTCAAGAAGCACAAAGTAAACTTTAGGAAATTGACTTCCGATTTGTTCTCAACACCTTTCAGTAGTTTAGCCCACACGCTTGCTGTCAACATTCTGTCAAGCTTTGGCTGCCAATGAATTGGAGTTTTTTATGTCCGAGTTTCATTAAATTTGCGGCATCTGTCAAGGCTCTTCTGCAGTGATTGAGCTGAACTCCTGATTTCCAGTCTTCCAAATAACGGCTCCCTCAAATAACTCCTTCCTGTGTGGAAGGTCATCTGGGTTTTTCAGTCATGCCAATTGATGCAGAAAACCTATCCGGTTTTACCTCAGGTGCTTCATTTGGAAATCTATCTAAGGTCAACGTGCCTGCTGCTAGGCGGTGGAGGTTATTTCTGACAGGTGAGTTTTTTGGGATGAAGCGTCTCTGTTGAGTCTCTCATGTCTGAGCTTATTTTTATCTCTCAGTGGGCTAACTTTTCTGCCAGACTATGGACAATGCCAAACAGCCTGATCGCTTGGGGGGGAATACAAATAATTTTAGGAGGGAAATTTTAACTTGACATCACCTCGCCTCTGGCATTTTCTCTCCCAGGATTCGCTGTCCAGTCCAATCGGGCCTTAAATTGGCATGACATGATTGGTTGAAATGTGATCAATCAAAAGACGTGTTTTTTGACAGTTCAATCAATTGCGAGAGTATTCTCACGCCTTCCTCTTGTTTGGCAACAAATGATTCCGAGGCTTGACGCGCATGAAAAGGAACGTCGGAGCGGTATTACCCTTCAGAGACAGGCAGCGAATTTAAATCCAGTGTCGCACCTAAATCTCTGGGCATTAAGTTGACTTAAATAGACGGCTGGGAGGTTTTGTTGGGTACTTGTGCTTGGTAACATCCATCTTTTGAACAACTCGCAAGCACACTTCACAACGCCATGAAAAGACTCGACTCTTGGACATCAAGAGCTGTGACGGGAAGGGGAACACAGTAAAAGATCTGCCTTTAATTGGAAACCACCACAGAGCCTTTGCTTTAATAAGTCCCAAATAAAATGGCTTGCTTGAAATTCCTCGCCTTGTTATATTCTATTTCTGAAATGTAAGATTTAACTGGAGCTCTGCCAATGGATGGGCTGAGTCAGATCCATTTACTTACAGCAACACAATTTTTTCTGAAGAGCTTCTTTTTCTGTTCTTACTCGCATTGCTGTAATATGAATGCCAGAATCACTCTGGCAGTAAATTAAGGGAGGCAGCATCCATAGCAATAGCAATCAAAATGTTCTTACCGATACACTTTGGGGAAAAACAAACATTTTGCCACGTCTAAGCAAGCCAACCGTGTGTTTGTGTTGCTTCTTATATCCGATCCCTTTCCTTAAAATTGATTTTGCATTGTGTAATCCATACTATCAGATGTACCTTAAACTCTTTTCTGCAAGAGTGGCCAATCAGAAACAGGCTCTCGGTGTGGCACTGCCGTGGATATGGCATGCGATCCTGTAAATCGGTGGATTAGGATTTCATTTTTTTTAGTGGAGGATGCTTGGGATTTTCAAAACCTTTAAGCATTAAACTTTGGTGTGTAGACATGAATGATACTTCAAATTGTATGACTTGCTGAAGACAGGTTGGCCATTCCTTTCCAAACGATCAGACTTGGAAAGGGTCTACATTGAATGGGGACTTGATTCTTATCTACTGGGATCATTTGGGGGTGCCTTTGGGTGCAGATCTTGGCATTGACCACCCTGGACCTATAGCATAGTAGCGGAATGTTGCGTAGGCAAACTTAATTTTCAATTCAAAAAATATTATATGAAATTTAGTTGGATTCTGGATTACATATATCTTACATCAATACATCTGTGAGGACCCAATGTTAGACTGCAACCACGTAGTTAAAAAAAAATGCATTAGGCAGACTCAAGAATGCGTGGCAAGAAAGTTAGATATTTCTTGACTCTGAGCTAAATGAACTGGCAGCGTTTCAGCTGGAGCTCATCCGAATGTCCATTGATTTTCAGTATGGAACTGAAGCTGTGAGCAATCTTGTGTAGAAATACAGAGCACAGATTAATTCATAAACCCACATCCTAGAAGAATACAGAGAAACTCATAGCGTCACCAGAATGAACTAAAAAACATACGGAAGCGCAAGAGGCCATACATTACTTCTCCATTTTCTCATAATCTCAACATATTTGTATGCTTTAGTTGCTGAATACAAAAGAATGAGAAAAATAGCCTAATAGCAGCCTTACCTGCTCTCTGCATTAGATAGCGTCCTAATGTAATTTTTACAGAATTTCTTTCATATGAAATCACAATGAAGAATGCATGGGTTGGTGACGGTCTAGGTGTCTCACCATAGAATAACATTTTACTCGGCAAGATTAAAAATAGTGGCCTGACTTCACTGCCTTTAGGTTGCAACCCCAGATCTTTAACTTAACTACGGTGTCGACACCTGCACGTGTTTCACACTGCACTGAGCTCACCGCTGAGTGCTTAGACAATAAACATTTATCCCTCCTTTTTCAACAGAGAATAAACCTTATCGCACGTTGTTTTCTCTGCCAAGTGTCTGCTACATACAGTACTGGCTGGGTGATTTAAGTTCTTCAGGCTGTGGGTAATGGAGGTCAAGCCCCATGTTGAGGTATATCCTCAAAATTAGTTCAACAGCTATTGTATCTACATCGCCTGTTTGCGGGCTGATGTTTTATGGCAGGTGGGAGGGGAGCTCTGATCTGCAGAGCTCGTGTTGAAGCCTTTAAAGATAAGTGGAAGGAATGTCATTTACATGCACACTTGCATATTATGCTTTCCGTGTCAGGTTTATACAGACAGGACCACCAACATAATATTTTTAATAGAATTTTCTCATGAAAAAACATTTTAGTTAATTTTACAATGTCATTTTGAGTTGTGTAAGGTGTTAATTAGTAGTTTAAACATGACACCTGAAAAAAATATTCCATATGCAAAACATGATAATGCATACATACTGTGATTGCATGCAGAAAACAACAGTGTTTTAAGTATTAAGGCAAATTGGTACATTTCTATACATTTTACAAAAAAAAAAGATCTCTACAAATGGACTCTGTATGGCAGTTCGGGGTAAATTAATTAAAGATCTTTAATATTTAAGGTAAGCGGATCAGAACAAACCTTAACCAGAATATTTGAGCAGTAATGGCTTGCAAATGCTGTAATAAGTATGAATACATTCGCTGATTAAATGAATGCTGGCTATAATTAAAAATGTATTTGTTGTAGAACCATAATACGTCCTGAGATTGAGCTGTGGCGCTCCTATAGGTTAAGTCTTGCTTGCAACATTTCCTAAAGCCCTTGACACTTTTATTTCTATCATTTCCTGCCCTCTCTTTACTCTCCTTGAAATAAAATGAAAATACTTCCTTCATTCCCTTGATCTCTCCACAAACATTTTTCATTGTACAGAATATAATACACTAGAATGCACAGTCACAGCTCCCCATCTGTACATCAGTTGTGTTTATCATATGAATTTCCTATTCCTACTGAGATTCAGAGCTGGATGTGTTATTTTATAAAGTTAAATACAAATGTTTGCAAAGTCTTTCGGGTTATTTTTGTAGATATGAGGCCAGACCTACAAATGACTCATGCATGTTGTCTTTGGATGCAGCAGCTACAAAACTTCAGCAAGTGATATTATTTCATGCTTGTTTTGTGGACGAGTCTTAACACCCACGCGCCTGTTTGCCTGAACTGAAATGTCCTTTAAACCCCACATGGTAAAAAAATTCCACTTTTATATAAAAGTATATACAAATATATGAAAAAACTGTTTTATACATTACACATAGTGGACTCCGAAATGGACTTCACATGGTATCTCAAGTCAGAATCCATTTCGAAGGGAACGAAGATGTTCGATATTTCCCCCACCTCAAAACCGTAACAGCCGTTTCACACATACTGCGTTTGCAGTGCGTATTTTTTCCAGCACACATGTTAACGGATCAGAGCCTTCACACTGCACGCGGTTGCGGTCTGGCAGTGCGGCAGTGCAGCAATCGTTTCCGCATCGAGTCTATTTTTGCTGTACAGCACGGGGTGTTTGAAAGCGATAGCACACGTATCATGCTCAAAATGAACACGAATTGACACAGAAATGCAGTAATTATCTACTTCTAGACTTAAATCTTACTACCTTTTTATTTATGTTATTTGTTTAATTAAGCAATAAAAGCCGATTAAAATGTTGTGTGGTGCAAATATTCTACAGTGTTTATATTGCGTGAGGAAGGTGCTTCTATGCAGATAGTGACAAGCAGGTGGTCCAGAAAGTATAGCTACAAGACGGCAGCGCGATGGACAACACGCAGCTAATTATTGAGGTAGAGAAATACAAAGTGATTTATGAACCCCAGGACTGTTTTAATGAAGACATGAATGCTAAAGTAAAGGCATGGGAGGCAGTTTCACCGGCCACTGGAATGGATGGTAAGTTATTTTGAAACTCTTTTAATAGGCTATAATATAGCTTCACGTAAGCATCAAGTGTTTTGAAGTACCATCCTCACATCAAAACTACAGATAAAATCATTTAAATTTATTATGTTCTTTTCAGCTATACGCCCTTTTCACATGACGTCACGCATCTTCCGTTCTGCCGCGAAGCAGTGTATCGTTACACACGTAAGTGTTTAACGTAAGCATGTGGTCTGTGCCTTCAATGCGATTTCAATATCTGAAAACAAACGTCCGTCAAACCATATAAATGCGTCAAACTGCCTCATACTGCCTATGTAGCCTGCATGTTTAATGTACCTGTCATACATACATTGGTGTGTGATTCATATTTTTATGCAGTCATGATAGTCACTGTTAGGTTCTTTTAATCGCTTTCAGTTCATTTATTGTCTTGCATTAAACATGCTAAGTCTTGTATGGTGTGTGGAACACTTTGCAACAAAGTTACACGTTATGGACATTTTGTTTACAAGATGCAACATTCGTTTCAGAATCGTAGCTGTGTAAGTTTGTCAGTGGCTCAACTAATTTGTTTATATGGCAAATGTTGTTTTTTTAAATGTCTTAGTTTTAATATGATGTTTTCCCTAATAATCTTTATTTGCATAGAGAGCACCTCAAGTAGGCTACTATGTAGAACAGCATTCTTCACTCTCTCCTGCCGTGCACCGCTAATGGCCACCAACGAATTTCTTGGCTCAGGACCCTGGGATGGAAGGATTCATTTGTATCGATTTTCTTGTCGTCTTTCTTACCTGTTTTTGTTTTTTAAGTGGTAAATTGCTCAATGTTTATCCTGCTTTTACAATTCGATCCCGTTGACAGCTGAGAGAATAATTGAACAGCCAGACGTTTCTACAGACACGCTATCTAAGTCTGTGCGCTGCATGCGTCCATCTGTGTTAGCTCTCTGTGAGATCCATGTGACTTGCTTCCTCACCAGGTTTTAATCTCAAGCCGAATAAGGACTCATCTACGGTCAGCGTAGATCTTAATTTCTGGACAGAAATGAAGTGTAGTCACTTTAACAGTACGCGCAAGCAAAATCAAAGTAAAGAACGTTATTTTATCCTCATGGCATAACTCGCACTTCCCATGAGAACCATCGTGATTTTCATGCTCCTTGCTCAGCTCTCGGAATACATTAACCTTAAAATATACAGAGCGATGTTCAGATTGAAAACGTTCAAGTTTATTAGCATTCCTTGAAGAGGCTGAAATACGAGCAAATCATTATACCCTGCTGTTCACTCTGAAGCATAAAAGAGAAGAGATGAATAATCCTACTGTTCTTTAATCAGGCCTGAAGCTCCATATCCCTTAACGCTCCCTTTCTGCTTCCCATTTCCCTCCATCTTCATTCCATCCCACAGCAACATTAGGAATTACACTACAGTCGTGTAATGTACTCGCCTGTCAGCGCTTTACATATGCGCTCGAAATGTTTTCCATTGCGAGAGTGTTTATTTTTATTGCTGTTTTTGATGGGAAAGGCCGGTCATGATTTCCAAAGCACTTTTGTGATTTGTGGCCAGAGATTCAGCTCACAGCATGTCACCGTCTGCATGTGTGTCCATGCGTGTGTGTCTGATGGAAACCGGGTTTCCGCGAGCACCTCTCACCCTGGCTTGTAGGTACGCGAGCGACAGACACCTGGCATGTCAGCATGGAGCAGTCGGAAAGTGACAGCACCCAAACGGAAGGCTACGAATCCTGTCCCCACATGCAAATCATCCTGAGATTTGTGAGAGTCACCGACGGCTTGCTTGGAAGGTTTCCATATCAACAGATTTAAAAGCCTCGCTCTCTCCGGCACTGTTTGGAATGCATTTTGAATCCACCATTCATTAGTATGCTATTTTTCAGAGTAAACCGCAGGTCTCTTGTGGTCTGTATATGAGGATATTAAACCTGTATCAAGGCCCAAGAGTTACAGCCTAATAAAAAGTCCATAAAGATTAGGTGCATTAGCATGGTAATATTCATCACAAAGTTCTTATTCTGGCCTCAGATGTGAAAACTATCCGGTGGTGACGTGGCGCTCGCCTTCGTGCACCGCAGAAAATGTTTACGCGTGTTTTGTCTTTTAGCTGTGTGGCGCTAACTTGCCTCCGAGTCGTTACTCATCAGGCTTATATTAAAAAGACTGAAGGTGTCCAATTTGGTTTCTGCTGCGTCTTTTACAAGTTGTGCGTGTATTTACATTTTTAATGAGCCGAGAGCCTACAAGGAAGAAATGAAATAACACAATGAGTGCCCTTCAGAGTTCTACACGTGTGTGCTTGTGTGTAATAGAGAAATAAAGAGCTTGTGTGATGTGACTTGGCCAGACTACACATCCTGAATAAACAAAACAATAACAATTTACACCAAAAAACATTTTCAGAGGTTTACACCCACCTGGCTTTAAAGATGGGGTAACACGCACAGTTTCTGCTAATCTCATATTAATCTCGAGGACCTATACAGTAGTAGTGTTGTCAAAAATATCGATATTTCGATAAGTATCGATACTGAAGAATCTGAAACGGTTCCAATACCCATGTCCCACGTATCGATATCAGCTGCGCGTTCCCGCTCTCTTTCTCTTTTCCGACAGTGAGTTAACACACACTGCACGTGAACGCATAACAACAGAGCCCCGCCTCCTCTCACAGACTTGACTCGTTTGTGGCAGTTAAATAGTGTTAATGTTAGAAAAGATGGCCAGTCTCAGTAACACATCTGGCGTGGTGCACGCTCGTTACGCTTCCCGTGTTTACCATAGCGATCCATGTATGTGCGCTGATCAATAATTTTATCCACTCGTTTCATTCGCCCTGGTTATATGTTGTTTATGTTAGTACAGAGTCTCCGCAACAGTTCTCATGTTTAATGCACGTGTTTCTGTCTTTATGTGCGCTCATCAATGATTTCATCCACTCGTCTCGTTCGCTCTGGTTAAGTTGATGTTTGAAATAATGCTGGTGCGAGTGAAGTCTCCGCAACAGTTCTCGCGTGTGATACACGTTTGCACTCCAGTGTTTACCATAGCGCTCTATGTATGTGCGCTGTTCAATGATTTCATTTCATCCACTCATCTCATTCGCTTGTTCGTTAAAAGTTGTTAATGTTAGAAAAATGCGGAGTCTCTGCAACAGTTCTTGCGTTTAAGTTTGCGTTTCTGTCTATATGTGCGCTGATCAATGATTACAGTATGGGCCTATGTGAATAAAAGCCAATTTAGCCAAATAAAAATGTAGGCTATTAACTAACATTAACGAACAATGAATGAGCAATACATTTGTTGAAGTATTTATTAATCTCTTTTAAATGTTAGTTAAAAAATACAACTATTTATGTAAGCTCCCCTGTTGAAAAATCCAGTATATGCTGGGTAAGGTATGTTTTGATCGATGCTGGTTTGATCTTAAACCAGCTAAGAACCATCTTAAATCAGCATATGACCATCTTAAACCAGCACATGAACAGTTTAAACCAGCACAAACCAGCAAACCAGCATCAAAACATACCAAACCAGCATAGGCTGGTTTTTTCAACAGGGTCTGGTCCATTAATACTGACAAATACAACTTTGATTTTAAATAGTAAATGTATTCGTAAAATTAACATTAGATTAACAATTAATAAATAATGTAAAAATATATACCTCATTGTCTAGTCTTGTTCAATTTAACTTCAAATAAAATTTAAAAAGGCCTATATTGCTATTGCTTATTAGGGCCTTATTGCTATGGCAGTTTATTCCCCGTGGTATCGAAAATGGTATCGAATATCGATATTTTTTTAGGTATTGAATCGAAGTTAGAAATTCCAGTATCGTGACAACACTATACAGTAGTATTGCATACTTTGTATCTTCGAAGAGTATTTAGTTTGATCAAATTTATAAAAGAGAGATACAGCTGTACGATTATTTCCGGAAAAAGACGAGCTGCTAGAGGCATGCAGGGGGGACGGAACTACAGCACGAGCACACAACTACAGCATGAGCACACAATACATCATCGCATTAGCACAGAAATACTACGTCATACGTCCAACTCGTTTTTTAACAAGTTGACCATGTTAAGCATGAGAAGCCAGCACGTTTAACGGTGTAAAGAAGTCAGAATGCATGAAATAGCATGTTACCCCATCTTTAAATGAATCGTGTTGCCTCCATGAGCATCACTGAATGTTTCCATCTAATAGTTGTGTATGAGTCTCTTGATTGTCCTCAATGTAAACCGATGAATCTCAACATCAAACTGTTACTGCTTTACATGAGCCAAATATACAGAAATGCTGAAAAAGCAAAGATTCTCGAAGACCTGGATAATTTTTCTGAAGGTCAGTGGACAGTTTAATGACTTAGAAATGCCGTTATTATTATTTGGTGTGAACTTCATGTTAACATTTCTTTTGTTAAATAACTTGCTCAGGGCAGGACTAAATTAAAAATGGACCTTAATTAAAACAAATCCTCCCAGATTCTGCAAAGAGGTATGTAAACGTTTGACTTCAACTGTAGCTGCATATTAACGCTGTTATTTATGGTCAGTCTATATCAGGCTTCATGAAAAGTCTGACTGACTGGAATCGATGGACAGCGGCATAAAGCAAATGAGGTATGCAGGGCTTAAATCTGCTGAGCGAATCAGTCTTTCATTAAAATGAGCTGTTGCAGCACCTAATTGAAAGTGATGTGTAATTGTGAGCATGATGATGGCATGAACCTGCCTGTTGTCTTATGGGTTATCCCCCTTCTGAATCTCTGTTCTGTGGTACCTCTTTGAACGCCGGTGCTACTGCATGCTGGGAAAATTTTCACCCGACCTGATCCTGAAATAGAGGGAAAAGAAAAAAGTTGCCAGATTTTCTGCTGTATTGATTTTGTCTGCTCTGTAATAATGTCGTTCCTGGGGCCATTAAATCACCCTGATTGTTAGATTTCATGAAGGGCACAAAGCCCCATCAGGGCATAAAAAGGAGCGAGCTGAGAACATATACATAGGTCTTCAATGCTGTTTACTGTTGTATAAGAAGATTATAGATTACTCTATTTTACAGTAAACTCCAAATCCAGTAGATGAAGATTTGCTCAACTTGGCCAGGATGTTCAATTATTTATTTAACAATTTATTCAAAGAGTTTGAAAAAACGGTATCTGCATTCAAAGGCTTGTGAGCACGAATGGTTTTAACGTAAAAATGAGAGAAAACAGAGATTTGTAAACAAAATCAACATGCGTCATGCAAGTTGGAGGGTGCGTAGGTAAGCAACAAGTAAACACTGTGCTCAGCTTCCAGAAAATACCAAAGTGCAAAGTTTAATGAAGTAAGTGATTGTTTTAAAATTGGTGAGCAGCGCTTTGAATTTCCTGTTGCTCTGTGGATAATTGTGGTTATTTGGATGGGGAGGTTTAATGCACATCGTATTAGATTTAAATAGCTACTTTTAATTCTAGTATATTCAATCTTACAGAGAGGCAAATATAAGAATATATCTTCAAATATATCTTTGACAACCCATCTCAACCCCGGCTTATCTTTCTGTTTGCTCTTCATAATCAATTCCTGAACTCCTGTGCTCTGACATTCATATGGTATTTATTTTTTTCACGCTGTGATTTTCAGACGTTTATTAGGGATTTTTTTTATTGTTTGATTTTGTTCAGCAATAGTAGCTGTTCATCTCGAGAGAACGATTTTCGAAAAAGTTCTTCAGTAAACAATGTCGTTCTCACTGCTGCTTTGGATTAAATTGTGTTTTTATTCCATTCCTTTGCATTTTCTTCTCTCATTGACAGAAATTGACTGCCGGGCCTGTAGCTACTCAAACTCGAGCAATCGTTCATTCATTTCACTGCACGTCAAGTCGCCTGACAGCAGTAAATAACTTCAGATAAAGCCTAAACGTGCCTGACTCATATCAGGGCTGCCCTGTGAGAAAACACATCTCTCAGTACTGGAGGTCTGGCGGCTAATCACTCTAATCTTAGCAAGGGTTTGATGTATAAGTGTACCATAAATCATGTACTCTACACTACCACTATAACACAGTATCCCCTATAATATATAATACTGCAGACAGACTACTGTAGGTCTCTACAGTAAAGAAATAGTTCACCTAAAACGTAAAATTCTGTTATTATTATTATTATTATTATTGGATGATATACTCTTTCATAGTGCTGTCAAACGATTAATCGCATCCAGAATAAAAGTTTATGTTTACATATTATATGTCTGTTTACTGTGCATATGAATTTGTAAACACAAAAACATATTTAGGAAATATTTACATGTATTTACCAATCATTTAAATTATATATAAATGTTTATTCATTTTTCTATTTATATTTTTCAAAAATATATGCACGCATGCGTATGTTTTTACAAAAACAAAATTAATATGCACAGTACACAGACATATATTATGTAAACACAAATGTTTATTCTGGATGCGATTAATCATGTTTTATCGTTTTACAGCCCTACTCTTTTCCATAATAACAGTGAACGAGAACAAGTACTGTTGAGTTTTAAAATAACAGAAAAGCATAATAAACGTTTTTTAAAGATTTGAGTATTTTATTGTTTTGATGATGTTTTCTGAAGCTATATACTGTAGTATCTTTGTTCTGTCATCATTTACTCACCCTTATTTTGTACCAAACTCACCTCAGCCTGAGTCACCATTCATCTTCACTGTCAGAAATAAAGAGTACTGTCAACATTCATCAACATTTCTCCTTGTGTGTTCCAAAAAAGACAGAAAGTCCCAGGTTCGGACCAAAATATGAAAGTGAGTAAAGAATGACAGAATTTTAAATTTGAATGTACTCTCTTTAAGCATGCAAGTTATTAAAAATCTCCAAGGATAAAAACATATGATTTGTGTATATGAATAACCTTTTATCGTTTGAAGATGTTTTCTTCAAACGATGTCTTTCTTTTGAAGAAAACATCCTTTGAAGAAGTATTCAAAAGCTATTCTGTAGCTTTGTGTTGTTTATTGAATGAGACTATAGGTACTCAATTCCCCTCCCAACTTCAATATATTTCTGCTCTTGTTATATCCTTTTCCTCCTCAACCAAACTGCTTGTAATATTTCACAAATATCACAACATGTTCTTATTTAACTTTCTGGTTCTCATGCTTGTTGGCTAATGTCCGACACGTTTATGTAGCAACAGAGATCAAAAGGGCCATAAATAAGTAAATAAATAAAACTGATAAAGATTTCTGTCAGTAGTCAACGGCTAAAGTTAATAATAAATAAGGTTGAGGATAATTCTGAAGAAATATAAGCAAATAACATGAACCAAACATGACCATACAGTAGCGCATGCACAGTGTTTTCCATCATGTTTTATGTGTTGCGGATGTATGTATTCCAACAAAAAGTGGAAAATGTATGTACATGGTGCAAAATGATAGACGACAACATGACTTATATCACTAATACTGTCTATTGATTCTAAGTGACTGATCAGTTCCCACAGAGGCAAAGAGTTAGATGTATTTCTTTTTTGAGCCTTGAAGGTTGGTTATACACACGTTACACACACTTCTCACCTTACTTGGGGTGTACACCCACAAAAGGTTCATCTTAAAACATAATTTGACACTTTTTAAGGTGAGATATCACGCAGTGACATAGTTTGTTTGTTCCAAAATAATAATAATCATGATTTCATAATAAGACTTTGATCATATTTGAGGGAATACATATTAAGGCTTATGTGGAATACACTTAGATTAGATCACTTGGATGTAAAACACGAGTCTCCTACGAATACGGATCATTCTAAACATATTTGTCAGCATATTAGTTTTAACAATCATTTACTCGCCCCCATGTTGTACCAAACCGAGTCACCATTCATATTCATTGTCGGGACAAAAAGTCATCATTGTCGCATTGTGTGTTCCACAAATTGTAGAAAGTCACAGGTTTGAAAATTGACAATTCATTTAAAGGCATAGTTCACACAAAAATCTACAGTATGTACTCACCCTCATGTCATTACAAACCTGTATGCATTTCTTTCTTATGCAGAAAACATATGTGTGTCCAACAAGATATTTTGAAGAACGTCGGTAGCCAAACAACACTGACCCCCATTGACTTACATTGTATGGACAAGAGACATTTCTCAAAACATCTTCTTTTTTGTGTTCCACACAAGAACGAGTCATATACAGGTTTGAATCACACTATGGTGAATAAATGATGACAGAATTGTTGTTTCACGTGAACTATTCCTTTAAGTGGTTATTAAATCATGCAACTAAAATAACAGAAAATAATGAAAACAGAGATATTTCTAGCAGAAGTGATATCTGCACACAGTGTTTGATATATTCAGAGTTCGGGGTCGAACAGTGTACTTCAGTGGCCAAACTCTGCAAGCACTTTAATCTAGCCTTACATGCCGTGTGCCCGACCCGTGCTGCTCCTAATTGGTGTTTTGCACTTTGCCTCAGGCCAACAAATTGACTAACTGACCTGCAAAACATTGTGGCCACCGGTCTCCAGTTTTCCATCCACACTCCAAGTTTTAGAGGCCAGGCATCACATTTATACGTGCAGACAGCAGAAACCAATGGCCCGTTTCATTCTTTTCCCCGTCATTTCTAATAGTTCTGCTTTGATGGTACAACATACGGTTTGTTGTGTTTTTATTTAGTGCTTGTGTATAATTGCCTTTAGATAACACTATCTTTTAAAATCGAACGTCAAAATGCATTCAGATGGAGAAAAGTAAGTTACGATCTCCCTGCAAATATGAAATACATTTTTTATTACAGCTCCTTTAATCTCCATCTCAATGTCATGGAAGACCGGTTTGTCCAATAATACCCACGTGCCTTTGTTTGCTGAGATTTTCTCTTTTTCTTCTGCCAGCAATAAGTTGACATTGATACATCGGTGGTTGCCAGAAGTGGAATCTCGAAGACTAATACGCAGGAATGTGTATTTGTTGGTCCAAGACTATTATTGTTTCTTTTTAGCATGCAGCACTTAGCTGTAAACAAAAGCATTGGTAATTATAAACAGTGCGACATTTACATATTTGGCAGATGCTTTTATCCAAAGTGACTTACAGTGCGTTCAGCAAAGACGTTTTATCTGCTTGCTTGGTCCCTGGGAATCAGACCCATGATCCTGACGTCTCTGGCGTCACGCTCTACCAGCCCGTGCTACAGGAAAATCGAGGCAGCGGTTATCCAAGCAGGAACGAATCCAGTCGATTTGCATGTTTTGTTTTCCACAAAGCACTACACTCTTTTTAAAGTCGAAGTAATGTAGGATCAAATAAATTGGCGACGGCATTTCCTGACATCTAATAAATCTCTTATTTACTGGCTACCAAGAGAATGGCTTATATCATGTTTCGGGGATGAAAAGAATACTTGTTGTTTTTCACACAAAAAACATCAGATATGCGACAAAAACTCCTTTAAACGCACGCACGCTGCAGGAAACTCAAAGCAGACTTAGGGCTAAAAATTTCTCATCCCGAGCTGATCCCCAACCGCACAGATTTTGTATATCATCCAATCTGCATTTCTGTACGCCACAACAGAAACAGGAAAGCATGAAAGCTGTCTGTTCTGGTCTCCAAACAGGGATATATTTCAAATTCAGTCTGCAAGTTTAGCTGCATAAACAAACAACACGTTATTTTTTATTTTCCTTTCCTGACTGGTTACTTAACGGTGCCCACTGGATACCAATAGTGCTTAGTCACACCCTCGTATAGCTACGCTAATTAGCTTCACCATGGCAACTGTATCTTAGTGATAACAAACCTTTTATTGAGAACTCCCACAAATTTACTTTTTCCTGTTTTGCTCCGTTCATTCAGTGCAGCATTGTAGGTGCTGATATCCGGTGCTCGTGAAAAAGCACCGTCCCGCAGGGTATTATGGGAGAAATTGTTTTGTGTTATCCTGTCCTGTTGCTTAACAAGATGTGCGCTTGTATAACACAAAGACTCGCCGAACGGTTCTTAAAAAATGCTCTTCGTGCTCCGTGTTTACAAAATACCCTCCATGAAACATAATGTGCTTTTGTAAAGGTTTTCCTCTATAATCCTTCCTTTTTGCAATTCCCAGTCATTGTTTGATTTATTTTTCGCTAGAAATAGGTTGAAATTATGGCCACATCTCTGAAGCGTGCAATGCAAAACAGTCGCTGAACTTGAGTTACTTCACTGACATCATGAGTGCTTCGCCTCATGACCGTACCCTTGACCGCTCTGATTCGAACAGTCCCAAAACGCAAAATTCAATGCTTGTTATCTGCTCCCAATTTACTGCAGCCTAAGGGATCATTTAGGCAGTGCGCGCAGACTTTTAAAATATTTAAAAAAGTGATTTGGCAGAATGTGCTTCTTCTGTAATTGGGAACTTTTATCTCACTTAAGTCACTTTTACTTTGCTCACTAGGGACCACACTTGAGTGCCTCTTAAACTCTCCAACACCCCATGATGCTGTTTTTTTTTTCATAAAGCATTTGGAAAATAAATGCAGCCACATTGCATGTTGACCACTGTTGCACGTTTGTAAAGGTGAGCGACTGTACAGTTGCATATACAGTAGTATAATTGTGCTTTCTTCATATTTTCGGTACAAACAGTACTATTTTAGCTGTCTTGTGATCATCTTAGAAATAAAATGATTATTATGCCTTGTGTAAAATCAGTATGCAAAAATATCCTTTGGCAGCCAGATCAAATAATAGCACAAAATAAGATTAAAATCACGGCTGCAATCACTTACGGTTCATTCATAACACTGAAATAGAAGCTTAAAGGGATAGTTCCCCCCAAAATGAAAATTCTGTCATCATTTACTCACCATCTTGTCATTTTGAACCTGTATGACTTTCTTTCTTCTGAAGAACACAAAAGAAGATATTTTGAAGAATGTTGGTAAACAAAAACCGTGGGTCCCCATTCACCTCTATTGGATAGACACAAAACAGGTGCAAGTCAATGGAGACCAACAGTTTTCAGTTACCAACATCCTTGAAAATATCTTCTTTTGTGTTCTTCAGAAGAAAGAAAGTCATACAGGTTTGAAATTAGGTTTGAGGGTTAGTAAATGAATGATCACTTTAAGCCTGGTGCATTGCATTGTGAGATACTTGTTTAATGTGCTATACATACTACTAGAGTAATTTATATATTTTAGTAGTAGATCATGCCTGAAATTCACATGTTCTCAGTCTACATACTACAAACTACAGAAATAGAATGCTTATATCTTTTTCCAAACATAGCCTTTGTTGTCTTTGCTGGTTGTTATGCTACATAGACCTGTGGGTGTATCCTGTGGGAAATGAAGGAAGTGAAGTTGCCAATTCTGTTTCATTCGCCAATGAGAGAGATTTTCTAATTATTGCAATCAGCTCATGGCAGCTGCATTGGTGTGAAGAGAAAATATTAAAAAGCCACTTGGACATTCAGCTCAGGAAGAGAGAACAAGGGTGGATTGAGTAGCTGCTATTTTGATTGTTGCAGTTCCCTGGGCATCATCTTTATTTTCCGTATTTTGTAATTGCAATTTTTCTTGTCTCACAGACATTGCCGTGGCTACGATATGTTTGTTTTGAGTTGAGCTTTATGCAACCTTGTAGTGGGTGTTGCTGTATTATGACACCTTAAAGACAAAAGCTTAACTTATTTTAATGAGCGTTTATTTTTTCTCTTGTTTTTGTTCTTCTGCTGGAAGAACTGCGTGCAACTCATAATAAACGACCATTTGATGGTAAAACGTTTTGAACTTTGCAGCAGAAAGTGTACAGCTTGGCTCTCGCTCTGTGTACAGTCCCTGCAGGATTTTGTGATCGCAGAATTTAACGCATAATCAAACAAACTCCGCAAAATCTGTGGCAACTTGCAAAATTTAGAGTGACGCAGATTTTCCGCATAATTTGGCCAAAGACGTGCAATGTGACGTCATCACATTGCGCATTTCATCAAAACCTGCTCCAAAAGTCAAGCAGAGATACTCTTATTATAAGGAGATAGAAGGGTCTGTAAAATTTACAGCTGGAGAAAGCGTAACAGCTAACAACATCCATTAAAAACTCTAGCCGCTGGTCTCCTTTCCTAGGCTCATCTGAAGCCAGGGCGTTAAGCATTAGCCCTTATGCTTTTTTTTGCTAAAGGTTTGCAGGCTTTCCATCTAGTGGCATTGAGTCAAATCAGCCTCATTGACATGTGTGTCACGTGCTTACACAATACGCCTGGAAACAACACAAAGCCACCTGATCAATGAAGAAAGCTGTCATGTTTATATTGGTGACAATTAACATTCATTACAATCAACTAAACGCTGAGTTCTGAAAAGTGTGCGAGGTTCATGGAACAAAGTCATAAACGTTGTTGTAAACTTTTGAAATGTTTGTTTATGCACACCGCTCTGTTATCACAGATACAGAACCGCCAGAGCCGTTGAAAAACAGAGTTACGACACTCACATCCGTTCGCGTCCGTTGGAAGAATGAAATGCGGAAGTAGCTAGTGTCACGGAGTGACCAATAGTTCCAAACACTGCATTGAAGCCCGTTCATTTTAATGTCTCCCAAACGCATTTTCTGTACAGTTGGTGAAATAACGGCATGTTTATACATTTTAACGAGTTGGCAGACATATCTTATATTCATATTTCTTATATTCATAGATCATATTCAAATTACTCCCCAGACAAAATGCTGCTATAAACGTAGTAAACATAGCATTCTGTGTACACAATGTGCAAATATAGTTTGGTGCAAATACAGAAAATTGGTGTAAATATAGTTGCTGTTGTCTGTCCTGCTAAAATCCATTAAAAATAGGTTGACAGCACGGATTTGTTTGGAACTATTGAGCGCTCCATGAACCACGTGACCACACCCCAGCCAAAATTTTTTTGTGGGGCCAATGTAGGCCCCATATGGGTTTGAGGCATGGGCCCCAAGTGGGTTTGTCCACGGGTTCAATGTCGGCCCTATGTGAATTAGCCCATATGAATCCTACGTAGAATCTGAGTGGGGCCCATGTGGGACCCAAGTGGACAACATGCATAAACCCCATACTGGTCCCACTTTATAAAACTCACGTGGATTAAACCAAGGTATGTTTAATGGAGGAGCCCTGCATAGTGTATACTTGAGTGGTTCTAGATTATGTTTTTTGAGGTTTCCTACCTGGACAGTACAATTTTTGTTATTCCTAAATTGTAATTGACCTTTTCCATTCTTATGCTCTACCAAATACAATGCAATTTTTACTGATTAAATGATAACTGCAGCATTTGGATGTTGCTTTCTTAGATGTTAGTCTTCAAAATGAATAATCTACTACTTTATATTTGCCTGTACATCATAAACATAATAGGTGCATTCTGAAAATGAAAAACACATGGATGTTCAATATCAAATTTATTATAATTTTCTGATCCTTAACACAGAATATTTAACTCAACCTTAAAAACAGTCTTAAATGTTAAATTCATTAAAAATAGTTTGATAGATTTCAGATTAGAAAGGGTACTTTAAACTCAACTGAACAAAAAATATTTTGAACGCTTAAACTGCTGACAGTCTGATGTTTTGTGCCAGACTGCGTTAAGGGCTCTTTTTCCACCCCTGTCTCGTGCTCCAGTGGTTTCAGTCCACACCTGTAACAGAAGAACACAAATACAGTTATTTGATATGTCCAGCATCACATAGTTTACAGCACAAATGAGTACTCTACATGCTATCAATTTAATGTCAAACAATTCAAAAATGCATCACCTCACAATAACAGAATTATTAGTTGACAAGTACAGTATATACTATATAATCTTATGAACAATCTGTTATGTGTAGTCTGCATAATGAAGGCAAAGATGCTGCATCTATGTGCAGATCAATCATTTAACCCCCCTGGGGTCCGAGTGGGTTTTAAATCCTGGAGAAATTTTGTCATGTCCTGAGATTTGTGCTTTTTAGTAATGCACCCATAGTTTAATACATTGTTATAAGTGGTGGGACATTATCACGTCGTGCTGTCAATCACTCTCTGGTAACGTTACGCTGAGAACCCTCAAAGGCTTTTCATTTATAATTAGCACTACACGAACCAGAAATATCACGCAAACAAAGCAAATACAACAAATCCGTGTTATATGATGTACATTGTCAGTAAAAAAAACTAGGTTCTTGAAGAACACATTAACGTATTTAAAATGTAATGGGAACTAGCATCCTAGCACTAATTTACACAGGCTGCAGACAACGATAGCGCGGGCTGCATAAACCTGGTCTCAGAACAGATTACAATTTATGTCCTAACGTTACATCGTTTCTGACATCAGCCTTTTGAGCTTTAGACGTCTGAGGAATTAAAAAGAATGGCATTAAATGGTTAAATATCGTAAATTAGTGTCACTCGTCATAGGCTGTGGTAAAGTCAATTCAATTTTACCTCAGGTGGAAAAATGGCAGGTAATTTACAAAATGCAAAAGAAAATGACGGTCAAAACAGGGTTCCTGGTGCTTGATAACACGGATAACAAAACCACGCTTAAGAAAATATGAATTTTACCTTCTTATTTTTGATTATTTCCAGTCCCGACTCGATAAACTTGCTGCTCGGTGGAGTTGCCAGCGCGCCACTGCTCTGCCAAAGATATCCTTCCGCCGATAAAGAAACTCATCTGTAGTTTGATTTATTTATTTGATTTAAATCATAGCTGTCATTTAAACATTAAACATTTTCAACAAAAGAATATTTAATTATGTGATATAAGAAAAATCTACCAAAACTCAGGAAAACTACTTTGTCAAGCGGAACAAAGTGTTCTCGGTCAGGGGTGTGCTCGACTCCATGCATCACCTGCGCAAAGCAATCGGGTTATGACATCAAGATACCGCGACATTGTTTCTAGGCAAGTGCTTCCTGATCGATCTCGCGGTAGTGTGACGTGAGCCGGTCGGTCTGCGCAGCTAAGTACGAAGTCGAAAGTATCTATCACATTGAGCAAGAACGTCACTTGTGAGACTCATGTAAATTGACCTGGATTTCTGCATTTATCTATCGTGGTTGATTTTCATACAGTTAGGACAGTGAAAGGAAGAAAATACTGATACAGGCCTATTGAATGAATTAACAAAAATATCCCAGAAACTCCATTTGCATTAAATACATAACAAAATCAACCTAAATATCTGAGATATTTGTATGTTTAAAAGGATTATCAACCAAATATAAGAACTTTAAAAAGTTCAAATGCATAATGTATTTTAAGCATGAAATCATATGCCCACTTGGAGCCCATGAAGGTCTCATATGGGCAAAGCTATGTGGGACCCATATTGGTATCCCACACGGGGCCCATATGATTTGCCCATCTTAAACCTATGCCCATGTGGAGCCCATATCGCCCAGATAAAACCCATATGGGGCCCACATACAAATGTTCAAATGCACGCATTTAAAGGAGTTTAAAGGCATAATATGTATTTTAAGCATAAAATCTGTGTGCCCACATGCAGCCCATAAAGGTCCCATAAGTGCAAACCTATATGGGACCCACATGTGTAATCCCACATGGGGCCCATATATTTTGCCCTTTTTTATCCCATGCCCATGTGGAGTCCATGTCGCCCAGATATAACCCACATGGGGCCCACATACCAATGTTGGCTGTACAGCGGCGAGATCGAGTGTCATAACTCTGTTTTTCAACTGCTCCGAGTAACACAACCATAAACATGAACTGCATTAAATGAAACGTGATTGGTTGCTTGACCTTCAGTCAAAATGGCCTCTTGGGCGGGCCTTGGCGACTTAAAGTGGCCAAGGTTTCCAGACCGTCAGAATGTATCTGCTGCATGCCTTTTAATCATAGGAAATTAATAAATAATGTTTTCACAGGTGGTAGTTTTAAAGTAGAACCCTGCTTGCCAATTCAAGTAGTATTTTTAACTTTTCCCGTTTTTCCGTATTTTTTTATTATTGCAAAATCAAGCATTTTTGGCTGCAGAAATCACAAAAAATCTATGCAAAATCCTGTGGGGACTGCTTGTAAATCTAAAAGTTTAAGCTAAGGCTATTAGCATCTCTTCATAGAAAACCGCAACGAAAAACAAGCTGATTTTCAGGAAAAAAATATTTTCCTGAATATATTATTATATTAAATTTTTTAATATATTTTCCAATCTCTGAATCACATTGGACCAATATTATTGCTGTAATGGACGTGGTGCTTTTATCAAATTCTTATTTAATGAGTCAGAGAGGTCCATGTATTATTTCCTCACTAACTCCAACTCAAATGATTCAGTACGGCTCTTTATTCAACTTTTCATGGACACCTTTTTAAGCTTTCAGAATTCGAACGTTGTGTTCAGAGGTTTTCTCTCTGCGCCCGAGTTATTAAATGTAACACACATTGTGCTCCAATTATTTGGCCATAACACCCTGAAGCAAAAATTATTTAGACCAGTTATACATTACATATAATTCATCTATTGTTGTCTGAATGAAACCAAAGTGCAATTTCAACTTGTAGATCCATTAGTGGCATAATAAAAAATTCACAGCTATAAAAAACATAGTTTAACCATGTGCAACAAATGATGGCAGGCTATTCATACAATTGTAGATATACATAATAAAAGTCAGGGTTTTTCCTGTGTCACTAGCGAAAAATGAATGGTTCTGTTTTTGTCCAACCAGGTGTGAAATTACTGTCGTGTTTGGCATCAGTGTATGTGGGTTAATTCACTCTCTGTAGCTCCCATAGGTCCTTTTTTTACGTGTGCTCAGCTGTGGAATAGGTGGACTGTGGTAGAGTTGCAACTTTAATAGCCTTATTGAATGCGTGGGGATGTTGTGTGCGACAAGCTGAGAGCACGTTGTTGTGGAGGGAATGGAAAGCCTGTAGTGATGAATGCATTCATCGGATTCCAGCATTACAACACGGCCATGCTGCCTTAAAGATGAAAAGGCTAAAAATCCCTTATTGAACCATTTCTTATAGAGTGCAAGTAATCATCTCCTTTAAGCAAGCTAGTCATTTAGCATCCTGGTACAGTTGTTGCTTTTTTGGGAAGTAATCTTCCTCCCTCTCTGTAGTCAGCTGCAAATATGACTTGACCCCCCAAAAATTCTAACAAACGGTTTCTCAGTGGTTTACAGTAGCATCAGATGTACTTAAAAACATACTAAACGTTTACCAAAGTTTGACTCCAAGAAAGGCCCCATTTTCAAAATGGTGGCCGTCAGGTCCTTAAAATTACCATTACTCCTTTGTACTCCTCCTAGACCAGGAATACTGGTGCTTGATACATGTTTTGGCCATGTAATATTCTCATTGGCATATTTGCATGATAGATAAGTGATTACAAGTACAACTATATATTAAAGCAATTGGTTACAAGCATATTTATGCGAAAAATAAGTACAATTTCCCTTAAGTAATTGCATATTTCTCCTTTCTCATATCGTTTTGCCTAGTGTTGGTGATTTCTGTGGTTCATAACTGTTCTTTTGATTCCAATAAAGAATAAATTCATTAGAACTGTGTGGTACTGTAAAATTTGTCAAAACAGGGCTGCCACGTGAAGGCTCAGTTCCGCTAACCCCTTTTATTTTTTTGTTTCATTTTTTCATATATTTTTTATAATGCTTTTTTTTGCCTTTTGTTTTTTATATACTTTTTAATATTATTCTTATTTATACATAACTTTTTCTATTTTCTTCAGTTGTTTCCTCTTATTCTGGTTTATTTTTTATACTTTTTTGAACTGTGACCTTCACTAGATTTACCATTAGTCGTCACACTCTTCCTCCCATAGAGGTTAATTATAGTGATTCTCACAATTCCCAACTTGACATGGTCCACAAGCAGGCATGCATGGTAGTTCATATGCCCTNGTAACAACTGAGGTGCCCTTGAGCAAGGCACCTTACCCCTACTTGCTCCCCGGGCGCTGTAGTGATAGCTGCCCACTGCTCCGGGGGTACGTGTGTTCACTACTCTCTGGATGGGTTAAATGCAGAGGTCACATTTCGTTGCCTTGTACATGTGCAATGACAATAAAATTGAATCTAAATCTAAATCTAAAAAAAAAAAATCATTAGTCGTCACACTCTTCCTCCCATAGAGGTTGATTATAGTGATTCTCACAATTCCCAACTTGACATGATCCACAAGCAGGCATGCATGGTAGTTCATATGCCCTGCAACTGCACCGTTGTGTTCGGCAGGCAGTTGTGCATCTGTCCACCAGCAAATGGTGCCTAATGCTGCCTTCCATCAGTGTAGAAATCTGGGGGGGTGGGAGAATTTTGTTTGAGCAAAATGGTATACACTGTGCTGCCAACAACATTTCAATGAGGCAAGCAATATCAAATGTCAGTATTCTCTTCCACCATCTTCTGAATTGCTGAAAATTATGAATTTAGTTTTGTTGGGTTTAGTATAATGCCACCTTTATACTAACAACATCTATAGAGGATGCATTACATATGTATTACCTTATTCAAATTTAAATGAGTGACCATTTTAGAGGGTTCATACACAGGCCTCTGTTCGGGCTAATTCAGAGTTGTTTATGATCAAAGTTATATAACTCCAATTTAAGTTACTTTTGGGTGCAATAACTTTTACATTGAATGTCAAGTCTGTGTTTAAGCAAAAAATGTGTCCAAAAACACGTACTGAGTAGGAGTTACATGACATAGGCTAAATCGTTTACATCTCTGGTTCACCCCAAACAAAGATAAAACCTTACAGTAATCTCACAAAATCATGTATTCCATAAGTTTGTAATCATGTCAGTGCAATTTAGACAAGTCCAATGGATTCATAGACCCAGACAACATAGGGTTAGACACCAAGATTACTTGGCTAGGTCAAATAATGAAGGAGTTAGAATATTTTAAGGGGTTCCTGCCCATCTTGAAAATTATATTTCTAGTGGTCAAACTTTGGTAAACCTTTAGTATGTTATTAAGGACACCTAATACTACAAAAAACAGCTGAGAAACCTTTTGTTAGAATTTTTTTAGGGTTAGGTGGTTTTTTTCATGCAGCCGCCTACTGTACCTGGGACTATTTCAGGTGTTTGTTGCGAAACCACCTGCGTTGGTTTTGTGGTGCGCCGTCGAGTTCAGGATCCCTTTTCATCTATAAATCATGTATTCGTCCGCAGGTTGCAGACTAGCCAGCATGACTAGGCTAGCATGCACAGGACATAATTCCAGCTAACAGGCATTTTGCCATGGCTGTCTGTGTTAATTGTTTTATGAAATGTGACACATCCCTTTTTTCTTACAAACGCCTAAATGCTGTCAAAAAAAAAAGAAGAGGAACCTGGCTGGGTACCTGGAGCCCTACCAAAGCCTTTGACCGGGCTCTGCAGTTGTAAACAAAAAGAGAAATAGGGTTGCTAAGCCCCAAACTACCTGGATGTGTCCGCCACTTACGCAATAAATCAAAATCTGCGGGTTCAAAACCACATCCACCCGTGTCCTCAAAGAATAGAACGGATAAAGGAGGTCCCGCCTCAGATCCGTAGCGTTGTATTTATTTTCTTCCTCTATGTTTCCTTCGTGGTGCGTATATTATAAATGCTCAGCTGCATAATATAGCCAACGTACTGTAAATGCCTCCAATATCAGGCCGTGTGGATTGTGCATTGAGATTTCCATTCTGTTGCGTGTTCATACCGGCGGTATCCCCGGAGAGAGCAAGTCGATTGCTGGGGGTCCCTAGGGCATGAGCTCCAAGCCTCGGGCTGCAAGAACAGATGAAGTCCGAGATGGAATTTCTGATTTGTTTACTGTGTCTTTTTTCTGGGCGAAAGGCCTCACTGCTGTAACATTCTTCCGCATTGCTCCGGGCCGTTTCATGCTGTAAAGTGCATTTCAGAACTTTTTATTGACCGTCATTGCGTTTCATTTTTAGCGGTAAGAGAGGTCGTTGGCAGTGTTGTTTACATCAACATTTAGCATCTGCTCTGTTTAATGCAACACGACAGATTGTAGAGACGATTTAACTTAGATTTAACTTTACCTTCTAGAAAAATGAACATGAACACTAAAAATATAAATTGAAGCGAATTCATAAATGTTAATAAAATAAAACTAAAAAAGCAATGACTAAAATCAATTTTAATACATTTAATTTTATGTAATGTTTTTATTATTTACATTTTTTATATTTACTTTTAATATTAAGAATTCATATTTTGAAAGTACAACAAAGCACTTCATTTGATTCTATCAATTAAAATGATATAAAATATAAACCCATGTGTTGTGTATTCTTATTCTTTACCGAGTTTGTGTATCAGCCAGTCGAGTTTTTCATAGGTTTCGTGTAGGAAACGATATTTGTGTCACATGGGGATTTTCGAAACGGTTGGGTATGAGCTTACGTTTCAGCATGCTGCTCATGTAGGCAGTAGACAGCAATGAAGTATACTAGTTTTTGGAACGGAGCCAGTGTTGGCATACAAATTAAGCCTCAAGACCACATACACCAGTGCTTTACTTTGCATTATGAGAAGTCACTATAGGGAGTCAAACTGTGTGGGAGACAGACAGAGAAGAAAGAGAATATTAATATATAATACAATATAAAAGTACCTGCTGGGTAAGATATGCTTAACAGTGGTAAAATGAATGGAACTGCCAAGCCTAAGTTCTGAATGCTTGTAATGTGCCTTTAGCCGTCATACGGGAGAGACAGTGTTTAAATTGTAGTGTTCATCCAGCACAGACACCAGACAAAATGTACACAATTGTTAAAAGAGATACAGTCAGACCTATTCAAACAGACAGGTTATCACCAGAGCGGAGATGTGTATTCATCAACGGCGTACAGTAAACGCTCACATGACAGCGCTCTCTATTGCCTCTGTGTTGCTATGAGATAAAGAGGATTTCAGGAGCAAATACTTCACGTTTATGTTACGGTAAATAAACCTTGTGTGTGTTTGTTTCCCCCCTCCACTGTTTCAGCATCATGTGAGCCCGGCAGGCACCCTCGACTCAGGAATTCGATTATTTTCCCAGCTCAAATTGACAACCATCAGGTGACAGACAATATGAAACTAACCCGCTGTGTCGTGCGGTGGCGGATTGTTAGGTGACCCGGTATATTTGTTTGGGGCTTTTTGCTTGTGTGGGTTGGGCCGATCTAGTCCTGTAGCTCTGACGAAATTAAGGGATCATTTATTTGATACATTTAATCTCTGTATTGCGTGTGCGGAGCAGTTTTTCACAGAGAGGGAACAGAACTGGGTGGCCATGGAAACTCGAGTATGTGTGCTGCCAGCTTTGAAGACACTACGTATATTTTTATAATCATTTTACAATAACATTTTCATTTAAGTAGCTGGGCCATAACAGAGATGCACGTTCCTGTCTAAAAATGGAAGGCATCAGGTTTGATTTCATCAATATAGATTGCTTTCTGTAAGGTGAATTACAAGTAAGTTTGAATAAAATCACAGATGTGGAAGGACTGAGGCTATACAACCACAGTGAATGTATAGCTGTATAAAAATCTATAAAGTATAACAACCAGGGTTGTTGTAGCGATGTGCAAAACGCAACCAGTTTCAAAGCCAACCAGTCGTGTGATGTCTGAACAATTCATTGGCTAATCTGCTTTAGGGAAGCCCTGAATAAATCTACAAATATAATATTAACATGTAAAAATCATCACGTTCTTTGTGTGGATTGCAATAATAAACTATATCTGAAGGATGAAAGAAAAGAAAAAACACTGAACGAGCGCAGACTCCTGCAAAATGTAATTTTATGATCGCTCTGCCACATTCTATAGCTTTGTCACCTTACAACTAAACTGATTCGGGCTAAATCAAGACACAATCAGCACAGCAGGTACAGAGCGGAGCCGGTTCAGCCAGGCCGTCACGAAAAACCCGAGCAAACCGGTGGTCAACTGTCGTCACATGTTGAGTTGGCATGAAGACCTCCTGATTCACGGTGCTCATCCATCATCATGAAAGCTCACCGGTTCGGTGCCCGAGAGGTCACGTGTGCCTTTCTGGTGCCCGGTGCATTCGGTGACATATTGGCTGTGACATTGCAACCTTTTGTGTGGAATTTTCCAGATAAACATAGCTTTACAGGGGCGGTGGAAGGTGACGGCATTGGTTCGGAAGGGCGGATGGGAAAAGGTAATCTGTTTGGATGTGGGAAGGAAAAGGAAGTGTCAACTTTGATTACCTTCCTTCTCTGTGTGGGTGTACGTTGCACTAAAAACACTATAACGCACCGACAAGTCGGAAATTTAGGATATCTCACTCTTGCCCTCATTTATGCTCCAAAAAAATCCAGTAATTGGTTGTTAGAGAGCCACACACTAGAACCAATTGACATTTAGCTACTTTTTTGAATATTCCGTATTGTTTGTACCCTTTTTAGCAGTAATAACAGCCAAAGATTGTGCGTTTCTTCCTGCAAATTCCACAGCAATTACAAGTTCTGTAACATTGAACTAATGACCAGGCTTCAGTTGTGGATTCATGCTGATAACTCATGAATTGATGGCCTCCAACTTCTTCTGCATTTCATTTACTGGCAAACATTTAATTTTAGATCGAAAGTTCGGGTGGATTCAACCTCTGAAAGTGTAAGTTCTGCCAGATTCTTTGCGCGGGGTGCAAATGTGAGTTCGTGGGAGTCAGTTGCTTAAAAATCAAGCCCCCCTCAGGCACGAAGACCCCAGAGGGATTTATGTTCTTTCAACAGGTGACTAACTCTGAGCTCACATTTGTTTCATTATATGTAGAGAGAACATTGCGTGCTCGACAGTGTTATTCCGCGGACAAAGCAGACAGCCATTGGGTGGCCTACAGGTTCCTGGACAGCAGGTAATGAGAGAGACTCTGCTGCGGGCACAGAAAGCCAATTCACGCCACTGGAGTCTAAATGCCTCATCACGTTCTTTAATTACACTTTGTGCCATTAGTCTGTTTTTCTATCAAAGAATTAGCCTCTATAAGAAACACTCAGCACTGTGTAAACACTGAATGATAATGAAGGGAACCTTTTAATGATGTTGGGAGTGCTTCTACAATTTAACGTCCACAATGCACTGGGTACTCAACTTTCCGTAGCTTGCTTGTAACTAAGACATTTTCTATCTGTTTGTTAAAACTGTGTAGGTTTGCAAACACTGTTTTAATTGGTATTTGTCAACTTGATAACGGACGTTTTTTATAGTTATTTTTATTACTATACTATTGGAAAGTCAATGGAGGCTTATTTTAAAGTAAGCTACTACTTTAATCATTTTAAAAGTACAGTGTTATTACATTTTCTTAGGACATCAGACATTTTGGAAGGACAGCGACGATTTACTAGTAGTCAGGGGCGGTCTGGCCATCTGGCGTACCGGGCGTTTTCCCTGTGGGCCACCAACGTATGGGGCCGGAACGGACGCGTTAGCCGCTAACGTATGGGGCCGGAATGGACGCGTTAGCCGCTAACGTATGGGCCGTAACGGACACGTTGGCCGCTTAGACGGACGTATTATAAATGCGAATGCACGCAACGCACCCCCCCCCTCGACAGATTCGGGCCTAAAAATGCCAGGGCCTATTTTTCTTCCCAGTCCAGCCCTGCTAGTAGTAATGTCATATCTGATATGACATTCTGATATCAAGAATTAACATTTTAACCAGTTAAAGTTGAATTGGTAATATAAAAAAACATGTTCTAAAAGTTGATTAAAAGTCGATTGCCATAAAGTACTGTATGTGTTAAAAGGTTGTTGACCGTAACCAATTCAGACTCAAGTTTAATTCGACCTTGTGGAAATTTTAGGGCTTTCAACGTTAACGCGTTAATGCATGCGATTACTTTTTTCAGATTAATGCGTTAAAATATTTAATGCAATTAACAAAGTATCAGTTTATTTTGTCATCCTTTGTCTTGGAGAGCATATAAACACTTTGTCAACATGTTAAACAGTAGCGTTAGTTTACTAGGCCATACTAAAGGTAGAGTAAGCAAAGGAGAGAATGAACAACAATAAAAACAATTTTTTTCTTTTTTGGTTATAATTCCTAAAATAGTAATTAGATTATAGTTCCAAGCCCCAGTAACTATACGTTACAGCTGCGTTACATCGTTGCCGTTTTATCGTTTTATCATTTAAATTGTAAAAAGCGAAATAGCTTTTTCAAAGTCTGGATGCCTGCCTGTCGCACCCGCGACGTCATCAAACTGAAATGCGCCTGCGCGGAAAGTACTACCAAAGCCACTCCATGGAAAACCTGCCACCTTAAGCTAAAAACTCGTAACGGCCAATGCTATTGGAAGGCGGAACGTTCTAGACTAGTTTTTGCTGCTCTAACGCTGTTATATTTGTTTAATGACGAAGAAATCATCATAGAAATATGCAGAAGCACTAGTTAAGATATACAAGTTATAAGAAACTAAGGAGAGACTTTTTACATTATGGAGTATGCAGGTTTAGAAATACTAGTTAACATATGAAAAAATGTTTGAAGTTAAAATGTCACAGAGTTTAATTATTATTATTACTACATACATACTACAGGCTTTAGTATGGAATAAGCAGAAAGAATGTATTAAAATAATTAATGCTGAGATAGAGTATTGTATGCACTTCCCAATAAAGTTTAGTCTTGAGAAAGCTAAAGAGGTTATTTTGTGTTTTTGAGGGGTGTGGGTAGTAATGTAACGAGTAATGTAACTAATTACTTTTGAAATAAAGTAATCAGACCAGTAACTTGATTACTTTTAAAAGGAGTAATCAGTAATTTAATCATTTCCAGACACGTTCTTATTCATGTATAGGCCTTTAAACCATTTAGGCGCGATTTGAAACAGACGCGTTCGGTAGCCTATAGATAGACAGCTTTTAGCTGTGGGACGCGGCACAACGCAACAGCCATCCCGTCTGGTGTATAGCCTACAGTTACGGGCTAAAGACTGCGTCAGTGAATCTCTGTCAGACAGCTCACCAGTATTAAGTTCTCTTTCGTGCTTGAATAAACAAAACCACACAAGATAATGCTATAAAGCCCATTTTGTCAAGCATTTTCGTAAGCACAAACTTCAACGTGTTAAATAAAATCCTAAATGAATACAAAGAGTTGTGAAAATGGGAAATTGCGTCAGATCTGCTTGCGGCAGCTGTTAAAGGGGTCGCATTCTTAAACCTGCTGCTGTGACTCCTGTCATTAATGTTAATCAAAAAACAAAAGAAAAGAGGAATTCAATGTGTTTCGTAGCTTTAATTCTGTATTTAATTTAGAATTTAGCATTAAAGACTGTAAAGTGTTTCCTACCTAGCTCTCAATTATACTGTACTTCAATGTTGAACGGCTATAATTAATGTTAAAATAAATAAAAAATAATTAATTTAATGGAGACATCAGTTGCAGAATGTTGGCTCTCATTCATAAAATGATGTTGTTAAAGAAATCTCTTGTTTCTACATTCATTTGAAGATTAAATGTGAAATTATTGTAATGTTAAAGTATATTTAAAAACATTAATGTTATATGTGATTAATCACAGAAAAAATGTGTAATTAATCAGATTAATTGTTTTAATCGATTGACAGCACTAGTTAATTTATTTTACCCGTGCAGCTCAGGGCTGCGTTTCCCGATAACGTTGTCTCTTAGCGCGCTACGAAGACTCTAAAGGTACACCTTAACTCAAGTTATACAGTTTCTAGGCGTATTCCCCGAACTTTTGAGGTTACTTCAGGTAAACCTTCTTAAAGGCCGGGTTTTCAATTTCTCTTAGCCGTTGTTGATGTTCAAATCACCAAAATAAACACACCCCTACCCCCATCTGTCGCTTTCGTCAGCGCTCGGCTCGGCTAATGTCGGTCCTGTGCACTGTGCACCTTACTGCTGATTGGCTACAAGGTTGTTGTGGTACTTGGCCCGACTCAGATGTCTAAAGCGTAATTCGGAAATCGGTTACCCCGCCTTTAAGTACGACGTTAGCAGGTGCTGTCCATGGCGGTGGTGCTGAATAGGTTGATATCGATGCCTCGAGAATCGATTGTTCGCTCTACCTTGCGTTATAGAGTGGGTAAAGTATTGAGAAGACAATGTTTATTATAAAGAAACGCTTTAGAAATAGTAGAAATTGCATTTATCAGGGCTCACTGAAATAGTATAAATAAAGAAAGAAATATGTGTGAGTTTGTATGTATTTATAATTTTGCAAGTGTCCGATCCCGCACCCTCACGGCCATACGTTTTCTTCGTTAACCAGCTACATTAACTGGCTGTTTGGCTTCACTTGTTTTTGTGTTTTTGAAAGGGTCATTTATATTCTCATAGTTTGCCATCGTGTGTTAATGTTCTCCACGATCTGCGTTGATTAACATTATTGGTGTAAATCACTCATTTGTGTATAGGGATAAGTGTCCCATCCAGAATGCCAATCACTCGCGGGACACCCGCAATGGCATGGAAGCCTTGATGTGTCTCCATCACGTCCTGCTTGGCGAAAGGCATACGTATGTAATCGGTGGCATGACGGAGCAGGATGTTTGTCACTGAGTGAACGCACCGCCACACTGAGGTCTTTCTCAGCCCATATTCATCCCCAAACACCTCCAGAAAACTCCCCTCGGCATAAAAATGAAGAGCCGCCATGCAGCAGCTGATTTTAAGGGCTGGGGGGGTAGCTCCGAGTTTGTCTCGACAAAGTTGGGCCAACAAGATGCAAGAGCTGCAGAATTTGCTCCCGTGGCAGGCTAAATTTGTGTAGAATTTTCTCTTCTGACATGGTAGCCAGGGGACTAAAATGAAATTGTGCAAATATACTAAGTGGCGCCGCGGACGGCCCCGTCTTTGATTTAAGACAACTATTCGCTGTCTCGCTGCCATAGTTTGACCAAACTCCCCATAACATTCATTCCCTTTATATAGACTATACGCCTTTCCTGTCAAATGGTTTGCCTATTATCCTTGGGATAATAGGCTGTAATTAAAAACGCTAACAACCATCAGTGTATGACAATTTTATTCATGAAAACACTTCAAATGTATTAAACCCGAGTATTTTATTTGTAAAATTAAAACTAAGTTAAAGTAAAAATGTAAATTTAATACTAAATAGAATTTTATATTAAATTATTATATAAAATTTTATATGTGAAATTAAACTGCGATGTAGAAAAGCTTTTTGCATAGCGGTATGAACCATCAAAGCCGATAAGGTATAGCTAAGAGCGGTCCAGACCAACCTTACGAAAGTATGACTTACAGAAGGTATACTTAACTAAGAAGGTTTCGGGAAACACGTATTAACGATAAGGTAGCTTAAGGTATAATTTAAGAACGACGTAGCGTTAAGAAGGTTTCGGGAAACGCAGCCCAGGTCATTATCACTGGGCTCAGATTAGAGAGGTTTCAAAGTATTACTGTGTTTCATCTATCTCAGTCTCCGGTGCATAAAAAAAATAATCATGACACACATTATGCTCTCAAACGACACACCATAAAAAATGGTGAGTCCTCAAGGCCTAATTAACTGAAATTCAGAGGAAAAGACCGATTTTAATGATTATGACTTATTTCGAGTTTCCAAAGGCAGAACTTCCTTTGTAATTCCCACTTGCATAACTTTGATGTGCAGTAGTGTAAATTAAACCCCCCCAGGCATGTAATCTACACTGTGTTTTGAAAGGTTTTTGTTTTCATGTAAGAACGGGGAAATGAAATGAATGAATTGAAAGTACACAGGCGCGCATAAGACGTGCTGAATGTGGAAAAATTGTTTGGACTTGCGCGTGACTTTCCCTTTGATTCGTCTGCGCAGAATAATAATGAGATGTTTATAATGTCAGTCGTCGCTGCTGTGAAAATTCAGACAACACGCCCGACGTATTTTCTTCAGAGAATCTGCCATTTCGTATAAGAATCTGTTAACACGGCTATATCCTCTTGAGACCAGAGAATAGCACTTCAATGTCGTTTTTCACACCTAACGACCTCAATTTGCAATTAAAACCGTGTCCTTGCGTTTCAACAAGCTCTAAGAGACCCTTTTCCCCCAGAAGTGGTCAGGTGGGTTTGTGTTTCTTTGGGATTTTAACCCTGTCCAAATGGAACACGTCTGTTCATCTTTTGTAAATATTGGATAGTTTTTGCCTAATAGGGGGTTCTCAAAGAAATCTATTTCTGTTAGGTAAAAGAGGTCATGTTATTTAACATTTTTGAAATCACTGAATGTAATGTTTTAGTACTCAGTATGAATTGTAATTGGTACAAGGCGCTGTTGAGAACATACAAGCCATCAGGCATTGATTAAATGCGGGAACACCTACAGATTCATTTCCGTCCAATCACTGCACAGCACATGAGTGCAAATATTAGCGACTGATCTCATCATCTACACAATAGTTTAGAGAAATATAATGATTTAAAGATAATCAGCTAAAATGTAGTGTTCTGTACACTTGCAATGCAAAGACCCAAGTTCAAATCCCAGAGATTACACACATAATAAAAATGGCGCAAATCGTTTTGGATAAAAGTGTCTGCCAAATGCATAAATGCAAAGCAATTAAGATAAAACGCAATTAGTCTTTATACTGTCCTGTTCTTTTTCCCTGCAGTGTTTCAACAAAAGGAGCACATCAGTTTGAGTCTTTAGTGCTCGTAAAAAGTGATAAAGATGTTGTCAAAGTTATGAGCTTTAAAATAGCCTCCTCAATTAGAAACCAATAGCTCGAAAAGAAAAATGTAAAGTATTTCAAGACAGTACAGTTTGTCAAAACTTTTTTAGGATAGCTGTTAGTGTCTCATTTAAAACAAGACAGTAAAGATATTTAGGAATAAATAACTACAGTATGAATGTGCCTGGTTTGGGTGTCAAAGCTTGCTGTTCTGAGAGCAATTCTCACGTCTCAAGTTTGACCCAGATATCTTCACATGTTCAGCCATTTGTCTCATGATTGATTTACGGCAAAGTGCCCCCAGCTCCTTAGTCTTAGCCTTTACTCACATTTGTCTCTTTAGTGAGCATGTAGTGAGGTCTGGATGTGAGGTTTCGCACTTGACCCGTCCCTGGGGTGATCAAACGTTTTTATACATTCATCATGCATTTTAGATTAATTTAGTGAAGGAAATTACCTATCAAAGACAACCACAAATAACTTAAAAAAAACAGCCAAACAAGACTGATTGGCAAAACTGAGAAATGTTATCAGGCACTTTGGTCCATTTGTCCTCGTGCGTGATGGCAATGAATTGTAAACATTCTGCATGTTATACCTACGGCCCTCCCTCGCGTCCAGGCTGTGTGTGTGCTTGTGTGTGTGTGTGATGCCAGCGGTAATTGGAATGCAGCATATAACTCTAGGCAACAGAGAGAGCTGTCTGATGAGCCCATTTGTCTCCGAGCGCCATAGCAGCTCTGCTCCGCCCCCTGCCACTAATTGCGGCGTTTGGCTGCGTGCATTATCTGCAAATGGAGAGCCGGGACGCCACACTTCACTTTTGCTATGGCATTGATCCTTCAGCGAGAGACCGCTTCTTTCAAGCTGGCTGTTTGATCAATCACATATTGTGCTTGTTTGGTACATTCAAGCACATGGAACAAAGATGGAGGAGCAAGAGTCAAGACAATGCATTAGGTCCTAGAGGGAAGTCTATTTTGTTTTTTGTACAAGGCAAAAAAAAACGTGATTTAAAAAATGGAACCGCTGAATTGCAGATATAGGATCGTTTCTAAGCAGGTTTACAATGCAGACTCCACTGAATGAGCTCTGTAAAACAGTTCGAGAAAGCTATCCATTAGCATTCACATTCATATAAATGGCAATTGCTTGCCATTTTATGTGTTGGTTAAAAAATTTAAGTCATTGGTAGAGTTACATCTCAGACAGAACAAACCAAATGCCACGGTATGGATAAATTGATTTAATGGATTGTAATGGATTAGCCTACTTCTAGTTTTCACTGAACATTAAACTGGGATTAAAATGGGAAGTATTTTAAAATGCTTTTAATTATTTATTTAATTATAATAATAATGATATAAAAAATATTTAACTATTGTTATTATCATTATTATTCTTTATTAATTATTATTAATTAATTAATTACATTATTATTATTATTATCATTAATCAATCAATCAAACTCACCAAACCAAACCGTTTGTGGGTGTTGATGCATCATTTTCTACAAAATAATTAAAATAAAAAATCTAACTTATATTGCAGTTAAAGGTTTCAGTGAGTTTCAGCAATCTCTTAAACAAAAACTAAAAATTTAATTGAGTAAATAAACAGTCTAAAAGAAGACATGCTATTTATGTATTATTTTAACTAAGCTCATTAATATATTTTCTTATTAAATAATGTCATTAAGACAAAAAGGCATTTGATTCTTACATACAGTTTTTACACTCTTCAAGAGGTCAGCTATATGTACCTTGCTTTACATTTTACATGTAAAATATAAAATGAAGATATAAAAATGTATTTTAACATTGACAAAAATTAACTTGAAATGACTTTTCATTGAATATATGTCTCAATTTTATTTATTTTTATGATATTTGTAATATTTACCGGACAAACCAACAACCTCTTATGTCTACTTATCATTTTAAATGAATGAAATGGGACTTTTTCTAAAAGTACACTATATTAATAGTGTATATAAACTATATATATCTAAAAGTACACTATATTAATTAGTCGAGGTAGTTTTTGACTCTACAGCTAATTAACTTTAACGCACCAAATTAGAAGTGCAACAAAATTCTTTTGGCTTCTGACACAAAACTTTCTGTCATTATTCTGGAATTTCACACTAAAGGCTTTTGCATTACACCATGGGAAAATAATGGCATAATGACGCAATTTATTATGAGAATGATATTGAAAAACGAACCCGAGCTTCCGCGAGGACAGCTGCAAAATAAATCTTCACCGTCTCCAAATTCTACGCCTCTCACCTGCCAACAAGAATTATGAAAATGAGTCTGATTATGATTTGATACTTGGAAATTTGATTTTATTGCAGCAGGTAATGTTAGCTGGTCCAACTAATTCATCATAGTTTGGGCTAATGCCTAATAATGTGTTTTTATTCTGAGTTCATTTCAAATGAACCGTGTTTGTGTTGTAATACATGTAAGTTAGCCATTTCAAATTACTGCAGCAATAAAACGACACACTAATCATTTCTAGTAGGTCAAACTGTGTTGGATTCCTGATCTAAATATCTTTGATAGATCCTACATCATGATCTGAAGAACGTGCGTGTCTTTGAAACTAAACTTTGATGCATCGCCGTTTTAAAAGCTCTTGATTTCTATACAGGAGTACTCCAGGGGCTCTGCAATACACTATGGAATAAATCTATTACAACTCTAACAATGAAAGCTACAATAAAGTTTTAGAATAATTCATTACAAAGGAATATAAGTTGCATCTTTTTTTGTGAAATCCAACAACAGCCGTCTGAGAAATGCTGTATTCTGTCAGCAGTAATTGCTATTGTGAGAAACAAGAAAAGCGACTCTCAATACAAAACTAAATGAAAACAATTCAAGCCTTTTTCTTTATGCAAATATAATTGTTGTGGCGATATGAGCGGGGTTTACAGTTACACGTATAACTAAGAGAACACGGAATACATATAATCTAACCTTATAATGCCTCTGCGAAGTGTGTGACACTACTGTTTATAAATGAGCAACTTAGAACAGCATTGGAGCATAACTGAAAAGATGTATTTGTTATAAAATAACCAAACACTAAGAAATGTGTGTGACTTTCTTTCTTCTGCAGAACACAAAAGAAAATATTTTGAAGCACGTTGGTAACCAAACAACATTAGATCCCATTGACTTCCATTGTATGGACAAAACCACTGAGACATTTCTCAAAATATCTTCTTTCGTGTTCCACAGAAAACGAGTCATATACAGGCTTTGGATGACATGAGGGTGAATAAACTACGATAGAATTTTAAACTCCACTGTTTCTATGCCACGTTTGTCAACACTGTAACCGGTGCACCAAACGGGTCAAAAAGCCTGAAGCTAGGACAGTTGCCTCCCTAAAATAAGCGAGTGCATACTTCAATGTGAATTACCTTTTATCATTCTTCCCGTTTGTCCGCAGGCCCTTTGAACAGAGCTTTGAGAGCTGACAATTCATTCAGATAGAGGTTGTGCCAGCTTGTTAACCCGGGGAAGTGACCTCTATTTCAGCAGCTAGATGTTAGTGTTGACAGATGCTCCAGAGTGTCTTCTCGCCCAAGAAAAAAAGTTGGCCACCCTCTGAAGTAGCAAAATCGTTCTTTCTTGTTTAAAAGGCGGATGAATACGAGTCCACCTCACACTTCATTCCTGGCTCCTGCTCTTGGGCTGTTTCTGCTTCAAAAATGCAAGCATCTGAATGATTTATTTCCTTATTTAAATGTATCATCTCATTAACAGAATGATGGGCATGTTAATTTTTAGTGTTTGGCAATCCTTTAAAGGGGTTTATGAATCAATCATTAGCTTTTTACATATCGCTGCTCTGCTTTATGAAACGGACCCGTTCTCAAGCTCATCAGTTTTATTAGAGGAACTTTATTCTAAAGACAAAGTCATACGGACTGAAAGGAGAGACTTTTGATTTCAGCAAAATGTTTTTGTGAATTTTTGTTGATTTCCTCTTGTAGTTGAGCATGGCTGCTCTTCCTGTCTTCAGAATATTGATTGTGTTCTCAGTGGTCCTCTGATCTGTGATAGGTCTTTAGAGCTGATTTTTTAAACTCATCTGACTTTTTTCTTGAAATAAAGAACTTAAACCAGCCGATTCTGGCTCGCTGGTCTTCTCTGGCTTGCTGGTTTTAGAGAGGTTATGGGCACTTCTTAGCTGGGTAATAATAAAAAGCGTGGTATTAATATAATATTACCTTCATGTAAATACAAACATATTATTTCACAGGACGGTTGTGTGTGCTGTGTAATTTAACGCATGTTAGTTTAACACAATGGTAGCTTAGCAACATGTCAAAGTGAAACTCTGTTTGAATCGAGTCTTTCATTTGTGCGTGCACTTCATATGTAGAGCATTTCAGATCATTCTCTTCTAATTCCTTATGGGGTTTTATTTAGGTCCAGAGACATTTATATGGATATTGTGATGTATTTAGACGATGCAACATCTGCTACAGGGAAGTCACAGTAACTACCCATGATTGGTGGAATTACAGCATTACTGCGTAATTCTGTTAGTTGTTAGCTGCTTGATGTTATTTCTGTTCTCAAAAGTGCATTTTGCCGCTCAGTTCGAGAAGGCAATCATGTGAAACACATTTCCCAAAATGAGTGCAAATAATGGTCATTGTTCATTGTTTAATGTTCAGTGAAAGAACCCCTAACACCTGACCATTCACAAACTACTACCGAGATCCTGCTTTCAACAGAACTTCTGTGATGTTCAAACATGTAATCTCATATACTATTCTGGTAGCTCAACACGAGAACGCAAAAGGTTGTGGCCCTGTACCGTGCATCCATGCCCAATATGTTTTTGGGCTTTTGAATTTTCAGGCAAATGCTTGAAAACTTTGCCAAAGCTATAAGGTGTTTTTATGATTGAAAAAATAATTATTCCAGCTCTAGCATGGCAAAACTAGGACATTTTTATTCATATTTTTTTAAACATAAAACATTTCTTTTACATTTTAAACATTAACGTTTATAAACAGAACATAGAAATATTTGATTAAAAATGTACTTTTAAATAAGGAAACCACCAATAATGTGTAACATACATGCCAAACGTAGAGGATTTTAAAAGGAATTGTGCACGCCAGGTGTCAAATTGAAAAAATTGAATGATATGACTGGTATATATTTGTTGTATTCCACCGGGTCCAGCCTTCGAATCAAACGTCTCAATGACAGTAGCACGGTAATACTGACCTTTGCATTGGCGACCATTGTTTGATGATGGAGAAGATCGATCAGAGCTGCGATTCGAGAGCTCTCTAGTGCCTTTCTATGTGAGTCACACGAGAAATCTGATAGTAGTTGTTTTGGCTTTCTTTCATGACTCAATTTTTTATGCTGGTCATGTCAGGGTTTAGTGAGGCCTCCGTTCTGCTGTATGAGCTGCAGATGATAGATTTGTTTACTATAGACGTATAGACACGGCATTCACTGGGCTCTTGTGTTGGATCCACAAAACATCCTGAATATCACACAAATGAAGCTTTTTATTTGAAGCATCTTATTTACAACAGATGAATATCTTAAAGGTAACTTGTGTAATTTTCGGAATTATAAAATATTTCCTCCAATTGCTGCTTATATGCAGGAACTATTTAAAGAGAATTCTGTCATGAATTACCCTCTAGTTGTTCCAAACCTGTATAAATGTATTTGTTTGGTCGAACACAAAAATATTTGGAAGAATGTTAGCAAATGAGATTTCTTGGACATCGTTCACTACCATAGTAGAAAGAATTAAAATTGTTAGTCAAAGGTGCCCCAGAACTTTTTGCTTTCCTAAATTCCTCAAAATATCTTTTGTGTTGAACAGAAAATAAAAAAAACCCAATTATTTTCCTACTATGGTAGTCAATGATGTCCCAGAAATGTCGGTTGCTAACATTTTCCCAAATATCTTTCTCTGTGTTCAACAGAGCAAAGAAATTTACACAGGTTTGGAACAACTTGAGGGTGAGTAAATGATAACAGAATTTTCATTTTTTGGTGAACTGTTGCTTTAAGGCATTTGTAGATTCATTTCCCCTTAAAAAGTACAGGAAAGGTACAGAAAAGTGTAATTATGTTAAAATTGCTGTTTGTTATATGAGAATATATATTTAAGTTAAACTTGAACCTTATTATATTATTATTATTTTAGTAGTCAGTAGTTTTATGTTGTGATGTATTGGATTATCATTCACAATGCTTTATGAGAAGTAGTTCAGTGTCCTAAAGGTTTTCGACGTCTTTTTCTCCGATTTTTATATTCTTGCCTCAAACCAAAGATTGTAATGCTATGATTTCATCTCGGCTGGTTTGATTCTTCACTTTGAACTTTAATATTTTTGAATCCATATAAAGCAATGAATGTGAAATAAGGGCACTGAATCAGTGTGTTTCTCTCTGTAGTAGTTTATAGACTTCAGTGGAAGACAAGCAAGCACTTTTAACACCCCTGTAACTGACGATATAAAAGAGAAGAGCCTGTTAATTCAAGCAGAAAAAGTCTAATTAATCCGCTTCTGCTTAAGAGATGATTCATCTTCCATCTTGGATAAATTCATCTGAGCCGAGTTTTCCCAAACACAATAGACAGAATGTGTGTGTGTTCGAGTGTATGCAGGTGGTGTCTGCAAGTGCATCTGATATGAACGCAACCCACAATGTGAATAATGTCAGATTTAACCGCGGCCTAATAACAGTGTTTGATACACAAGTACTACCGTCATCTCTCCTCATGTGGCTGCACCTAGAATCGGTTGAAATGTAAAACTTACACGAATGTGCTTAGCAAAGCCCAAAAGTGCCTATCTCGGCCCCCAATTATGTCACATAGATTGACTGATGGTTTGAATGAGGATACAGAAAATGAGGACAGGGTTACGTGTTTGATATACGGGTCTGATATTTTCAAAATGGTTGTCTGACTCATCCGTCTGATGGTTTTCTCAGAAGCGGTAAATCATGGGTTCGTACCGTATTCATGTCAATAGGAATATTATTATGTACAAGATAATTTACAAGAATCGCTGTACAAGAATCTTTAAACTACTTACTAATAATTCCTCTTTTTTGGGGGGGTGTTTTCATGATGGAAAAACAGTCAGCCTTGTAGTAGCCAACAGTATGACAGTGCTGTCAGTCAGATAATGCGTACATGTTTTATTCTGCATGCTCAAATCTCCGAGATCTTAAGGTGAAATTGTCAGATGTGGGTGTCATGCGCCATAATAGAAAAAGCATTTAAAATGGGTCTTCTGGAGCTCATTTTATGAATCATTAATAATTAGTCGGTGCCATCTATCCTAATGATGACAGCCCTTGCTTCTGTCTGCTTTTAGGAGCTTTTGTAGTTGAAACAGATCTGTTTTTTCTTTTGTGCCAAAAATCATTAGGATATTAAGTAAAGATCATATTTCATGGAGATATTTTGTAAATTTCCTACTGTAAATGTATACGTATATGTATCCTACAAACTACACTCGCTGCTGCCCGCTCTTTGGAAATTACCCACTCAAGTTTGGTCTCTATGTAAAGCTTAGAATTTCCGCTTTCGGGTTCATCTACTCTCCACAACGTTATTACAGCGATAAGCCAAAAGAGAGCGTTAAAACAAACCTTTTTCTTCTTAGCAACGGCCTACAGAGCCTCTGATGGAAAACTTTAAAGTCGATTTTCTCAATATTTTGATTATTTGCACCCCCAGATTCCAGATTTTCAAATAGTTATATCTCGACCAAATATTGTCCTATACTAACAAACCATACATCAATGGGGTGCTTATTTATTCAGCTTTCCGATTATGTATAAATCTCAATTTAAAAAAATTGATCCTTATGACTGGTTTTGTGGTCAGGTCACATATTACAGTACATTAACATTTCTTATTATTGCAGATTTTGTGAAGTCTACGCCTTTTGATGAATTGTTATTCATTTAATTGAAATATAAAAGTTAAAAATACACATTGCAACAGCTCAATTATAATTTATGTTTAATTTGAGCTGGTTTTGTGGTTTCGAGTGCCAATGGAAAAAAGCCGTAGGATGTACTAACACATTATTTTCTGTAAAGTACAAAAGTCATTTTAACAGGAAATATATTATTATTTCACACATATTTCTTCTTCATAGGATGTGTTTTAGTCAAAGGCCATTTGAACTATCTTACTATCTAAAATCTGAGATTGAAACTCTCTCTTTTTTAACCACTAGGCCAAAACATGAAGTGTGAAGACACCATTAGAGAAATGCAGTGTGAGAATTATATCTGGTGGATGGTAAAGGGATCATTAAAAGTGAGCTTGCTGTCTGCCTCAGAGGTGGTCAGAGATAAAAGAATCCGAGACTGCTCAGGTCTTCTTCTATTAACCCTTCTTATGCTTCACCCCCTCCCCCTGTCCCTTTAAATCTCAAAGGTGGTATTGAACTGTCCTTCAATAGCCTTAACGTATATTTGATCTATTACTAAAAAAGTTGATCCATTACCATTCCAAATGCTTTAGTGTAGAATATTTTTAGGCTTTAAGAATTTTGTCTTTGATAAATGAGCTTTATTTCACCTACCAAAGAAAGAGAAATATCTACCAACCAAATATAATATTAATGACTTGTATATTATACTGAATGCCTGTCTACTATAAATCTAATATAAACTAGAATAACGCTGTGATTTATATTTCACGCCAGACAACACAACGTAAATCTTTGCTCTGCTCTGTGTGTAAATTCATAATTTCAGATCTGAGGATTATTCAGTCTACCATAGACTCACGCTTTGGATTTGTTTGTTCTCGCAGTGCTACTTAAAAGTTTAATTGGAGTCGACCAATATGTGTTTGCAATTTTCTTAAATCCATCTCGCCCCAAAATGGCTCTCTGTAGCCAAACACCAAAATGCTGCTTAAAAGCTTTGGCGAGCAATATCACGCCAAAGCCCTTAATAACTACAGATTCGGCATTAATCCAAGACTTCTAATCAGAAGACTAGACATGCAAATGAAATCAGGGAATTTCTCTTTAAGCACACTTGAAACTAGAAGAATCCACAGCTATCTCTCATTTATTGCGAGCACTGATGAATACAGGGTGGCAGGAGAAGTGATAAAAATGATTAAGTGTTATCTTACTTTAATTTTTTTGGGGACTGTAAAGACAAAATCGGAGAAAAAGACGACAAATAGTCTTTTTGTTTCGACAGGGCCGTCGGACAGATGAGTAAAGTTATTCAAACTGAAGGTGAATTCTGAGAGCAAAAATCTGCACTACTACATACTGTAAATTTTACATGAACCCATTTTCAAGCCTCTTCATTTGACAGCTTTTGGAGCTCAGAGGATCTTCTGAAAGTGTGAAAAGCAGTGGACGAGAACAAAACCAATGCAAAGCTGTAGATGTGTCTAGAAATGTCCAGTAATAGTGGTTCTCAAAACCCTGAGTTCACATTGGACATCAAATACGATCCAACACGCTATCAAAAATATTACTTGCCCCGCTACCATACAGAAAGTAAACATGTCCCTGCTTAATAACTAAAATTGGATTCATTTTACTCAAAAGACACTGTGGTTAGGTATTTTACCTTACTTTTACCTTGAATTACAGTTTTTTTTCTATTGCTAACAAGCGTTTACCAATACTTAACATACTTTTTCTAAACTCTTAACACAATAACACACCTACATTACACAATTACAAATAGTTAATTTTCTGGCCAAAACCACATTTTGTTAAATAAATAAAACCTCTACATTGCAAAATGATGAATGCCTTTTTCAGCATAACTAACTCAAAACACAGCAGACTCGAGTCATTCGGTCAAAACATTAGCACTAGTTTTCTTTCCAACAGGAACATATAGGGCCCTATTTTAACGATCTAAACGCATGGTCTAAAGCGCACGGCGCAGGTGCACTCAGGGCGTGTCCGAATCCACTTTTGCTAACAGTCGGTGCGCCTGGGTGCATGGTCTAAACGGGCTGTCCCAATTCTCTTAATGAGTAATGGGTGTTTTGGGGGCGTAGCGTGCAGTAAACCAATCAGAGTCTCATCTCTCATTCCCTTTAAGAGCCAGTTGTGCTCACGCTATGGTGGATTCGCTATTTACATGGCAGAATTTGCAGGAGCAAAGACTGGATACTTCTCCAGAGAGGAAACGCATCTGCTCGTGTGTGAGGTTAAAGCGCGCGAGCTGACCATCTACAGGACAAGCCGGATTTTTATCTTTATACACAATAATAATATTTTACATTGTACTCCATTTATTTGTTATAATTGGCATGTTGGTGAGCTCCTGCCCTTCCCTCTGTGTAATAAGTAAAGTGAAAGCGCGTTGTGGACCCGCATTTTCTACTAACGCGCTCTTTAAATAACAAAATAAATATTGCGCCATTGACTTTAAACTTTAGACCAGGTTTGAGTTGGTCTATGGCGCAGTCTACTTTCAGTTCCTCAAAATAGCAACGCGCCAACAATGCGCCTGAAAACACCTCTTTTTTAGACCAACACGCCCATGGGCGCATAAATGAGCGCAAATGCATTTGCTATTTAAACAACGGCTTTGCGCCGCGTTGTGCTGGGTGTACGATAGGGCCCATAAATAGTCAATCATAATGCATAGACTGTCAAAATGCTAACAAATAATGATATTACTAAAACTGCATTACTTGTCATGTTTCAGTTCGACCTGTATAGAACATACATTATGAAAGTCATTTTTTTTAAATACTGTAATTCAGTCAACTGTAAACACATATTTTTTCTATTGTGCAGTAAAATAGTCTTGTTTTTCTGTATCACAATTCCTCTGTGTGATCAATCACCCAAAAATATTTGAGCTTGATTAATTATATTTTTACACTACCAACAAACACACCTCTGCTACGAACGAACACTTAAAGTTTTTTATTAGAACCTACCGTTACCATAGTGACAGAAGTGCTTACGTTACAACTTACCCCATGGATGGGGTTCATTGTAACAGAATAATATTGAGTTCAAACTGAATTTTCTGTCTATAAACTAAAGGTGGATATTGTTTGTACATTTGTCTAAAATAGATAGAACTATCATGCAATCCCTCATCTAACCATCCTTCTAGAATAGATCTATACATTTGGATGTAAAATGCTGTACAATTATAACAAAAAAATCATTATTGTGAGTATTGTATTACTCTTGCTGATATTGTAATTTCAGTCATGACATATTTCAATATGGTGCTATGTTTTAGATGATATAATGTTAGTTTTTGGTGACTTACACACCGAACTGAGAAATACAAAAACATATGATGAAAAAAATTAACTTTCATGCTGCCAAAACACTCTTTGTCCAATATCTCCATGAAAACACATCAAAACTTTCCAAAAGCTCAAAAATAAAACAAAATAACGGACAAAAAAATGCACAGAAAAAAGTACAATTCAAATCTATATGATCTTCAGCGTTTGGATGATGGAAAGACTTTAACATCTGGCTATGTCTCAGATTGAGATTGGAATCAGTTTTTTTTTCATTTATCACTAATTAAAAATTTCTTATCAGCTCTTTTACTGTAAGCTGCTGTTGTTGCAGAAGACAAGGTTTTATAGGCTTTATAGGCTTTGGAACATTAGCTCTCCATTTTTGTCATGCTGTGTTTCAGCATTTGTAAAAAAAAAAAGAAAGATCTGTGATTTTGGTATGGGGTAAGCTTGTGTGAAAAGAAAATGTAAGCATTTTAGAAACATGTTAATTGACTGAATATTGTGTGAAAACAACATATATTGTGTTTATGGTATGGTCACAACAGACGGATGTTGTGCTAATCGTGTTTAGAGTTTTGAAAATGTGACTACAGATTGGTCAAAGGGATGTTAGCAATTGAAAAAAACTGTAAAGAAATACTCCACCCAAAAATGAAAATTCTGTCATGAATTACTCACCCTCAAGTAGTCAAAGGTACCACAGAACTGTTTATTTTCCAAAATTCTTCAAGATATCTTTTTTTGTGTTTAACAACTTTTTTTATAATGATAGTCAATAATTCCCCAGAAATCTCAGTTGCTAACATTCATCCAAATATCTTTCTATAAATGTATACAGGTTTGGAACAACTGGAGAACGAGTAATTCATGACAGGATTTTTTATTTTTGGGTGGACTAAAAGTGTTACTTATATTTTGACTTTATTGAATCATAAAACCTACATGTACAAAAGCAATTTACTTCTCAATTGAGTTGTTTTTAGGAGACCAATTCAGCAACTAATGTCCTTGTTTAACACTCTCTAATTTGTGATTATACCCATTTATAAACTAGGAGTGTTGACTTAAATGTCAAGACAATTGTGTGTTTTTTTATGTTCTGTAAAAAGATTTTTGAATGCCATTGGTATAGTAAGTTAAAGCGTCTCTTGACATCCTGACCCCTTCACATTTTCTGCTGGATTAGTGAAGCATGTTTCATCTTATAAGCAACACTTGAATTTCACTGCTTATTCAGTTTATTATTAACTGTCTGTTTATTCATTTTAAAAGCTCCTTCAAAATTAAAAAGTATATCACATTGCATTCACAAAACATTTAAATGTGACTCGCAACAAACCTCAAATGCCAGCACGAGAACATACACAGACTAATAAAATGTCTTTATTACAGTTTTTCTCGATTGCTTTAACACATTTCTCGAAATTATGGCTCCATTTTTCGAAACTCTAAACACAAATCCATAACTTCTCACCCAATTCCCTCAACATCCTATTTTCGGTTCAAAATGATTCTATTCTCTTCTCAAAACCATTCAACGTTGCTGAAAGAGCAATATTTTACACCGAACATGACACACAAGCCCTCAGAAACACTCACACTACAACATAGTCATAGACACTGGTGAGATCAATTCAAAACACTGTTAGTAAACCCTCTTATTTTGATTCAAGAATAGAGTAATTTGACAACTCAGTGTCTATTACAATATAGAACATAAAAGAGTGCAGATAGAGTAAAATGTAAAAAATTAGCTTTAGGAAAAAATATTTTTATTACACTACTGTAAAGTAATCTTAGATGAAAGTAGATGATCTTACAAGACAAGTTAAAAAACCAAAGAACAATATGAACTTGGTGTGCAACACAATACAGTATTATTATGCAGTACATTATAGTATATAACTGCATAAATGAATAAATAAATAAATGTGGCATCCTCCGCACCTTTGGACCAATTTCATAAAAAGGATACTATAGCAGTTTCTTGGTTTTCTGACAAAAGATTCTCTTTACTGTAAGTAGTCGTCTCTGAGTTCTACAAAAATACAGTATACGTGTAAAAGGCTACAAATACAAATGTGTAAATTTTACAATCACAAATTTGGGGGTGTACACGTGCTACAGTTTACTGGATACATAATAGTAAAAAATGTCTCTCATATAAAGTTCTGTTAGTGTGTAGTGTAATTATACTGTATGTTTACAGTAAGTAGTATAAAGCCCTGTAAATGATTCTAGGATGCTATTTCTAAAGCACTATCACCTGTTCTCCTATTGATATTATCCTGAGATTCTGATTGGCGTGTCATCAGTTTTGCTACTGAATGCTTACTGATCGATAAATGTGTGCTATTTGAGCTTACATTGTGACACTTCAGTTCGTTGAAGTTTGTGTTTTCTGAATGAGAACATGGTTAAACCTTTGCAAAATGAGGACGTTTTTGTGTGGGGTTTGTACAAGTTGGTGCATAGTTCTGAGAATGTGTTTATGAGAAAATGATGAATTGTTTCATGAATTGTGTGTAAGCAATTGAGAACAACTGTAATGATCGTGACTGCTTTTCTACAACCCAGAAGACATAAATGTTCTCATGTGCTAATTAATTGTATTGAGTGAAGTTTTCACAGAGACTAATCTCTACTAGATCCTTTGTAAGATGATCCTATTAACGGTTTATATTAAATGAACGCCTACGCAAGACGTGCTTGAGAAATATTGAACGATTCAACACTGAACTAAGTGTTTTAACAACTAACAACACCTAACTTTATCAAAACTTTATTTCAGGTAATGAAGAATGTCTAATTTCACATTATGTCAGACTTTCAGACCATCATTTTAAATCTAAAACATATTTTTTTTGTTTGGTATGCAGTTTACATATCAAGATGTTCAGGATATTTTGGTAACTAAATGAATATTTAAGAAAAGTCTTTAAGACATTTTTTAATCTGATGCAACTGAATGATGTAACTGCATGTGATTTATCAAATGAAGACTGTCTAAAACAATCTCCAACATATACCGTTTGCCCATACTTTCTAAAAACTTCATTATGCAAACATTCGCAACCTGTGGCTATTTTGGTAATGAATCCCAGCTGTCCTTTGTAAGTTGGAGGGTAAAATGTTGACTCGTTTAAGAAGGCAATATTGAATTTACCAAGATATGATCTGATTTTGCAAAAGAGCAATATTAATATGCCTAGCAAACATGCTCTTATCCAAACACAAATAAATTAATCATGGCTCCACAGACTAGGCGTGCTCCGCCGCAAACATCTGTAGCATAAATTACCACACTGCAATGGAGTTGCAATAAATAGTCTTCTGCTTACCAGTTTGTAAAAAAATGTTTACCGACCTGCTTTAGTTAAATGTAAAACTGCTCGCAAGAATGCTGAAATAGGAGTAGAGCATATTATTGCTTCAGCTAATAGGTCTATGTGTATAATCACCATGCTAAACACATGTTCAATACAAGCTGTCAGACCGGAGTGACCAGAAATCTGATGCGACAAGAGAAACACTTAATAAAAATTACAAATCAATGTGCCTCAGCACCTTTTAATCTAAATCCGCTTTAGAATTTAATTAGTTGCTTTTATTTTATTGTGAAGTCCTTCATGAAAGATTTTAATGGACCGACATGAGTTTGATAAGAGCAATTACGACTCATTAGGACTCCATGACAGAGATGCGGGTTTATACAAAACATAAAGTAATATGCGCTTTCAAGCATAACGGCGGAACTAGTCACGTCTTAATGTGAACAAATTGTTATTGTTGTTTTGTTTCCATTTCATTAGTAGAGAAAAAAGCCTCGCTTTGGCGCAAGTATTAATTGCTAAAAATGGCATTTTCAAACGTTACTTCATATGTGAGTTTCTGATGTTACTGTATGTTTTGCATATGACTCCTACAAACGTGCTGAAGATGAAAAGCTTAACATTCCTTTCAAGTGTGTGTTTAAATCTGTGCATTGCATGTTTTTCTAAAGCACATTTTATGGAAAGAAACGGAATGTTTGTTCTTATATTTGTTCGACCATATTTTTAATGTCTGATTAGGATCTGACAAAACCAATATATGTGCAGCTACTCAGTGAAAAAACAGCAGAGATGAAAATATAAAACATTGAAGTTTTAATGACAGATACAATTTTTTCCTCACTTTTATTTGTTTTAAGAATATAAGCCAATATACATTTTATTTTTTTATTCCATAATATTCATCCATGCTATTGCAAATAAATATTTCATCCAAAAGTAATGATCTTCTTCATCACTAGTTACTACACAATTTAATGACTCGTTTTATGATGACATCACCAATCCACCAACCACCAGCACAGATGTCCAATCTATTGGCATATCCATTCATGTCAATGGCTGGTGCATGAGCCTCTGCATGTACTTTATGTGGCCTCGGCTCAATTTTTGTTCATGGGTTCTGGACAATTTTTTAGACAATTAATGCCATTTGTTCTTTCACAACAACAATTCTTGAGTCTAATTACCTTTTACATGGCTGGTTTTGGAATCCACTGAAAGGTCATTACCGACATGAGATTCCTAAGTCATCAGCTACCTTTCTTCCGTCCTGTCAGGCCATCTTCCTCCACTTCTCTCCTGGCTCAGAATGCAGAATTAGGTCAGTCACTGTCCCACCCTCCAGCACGGGGGCGGCAAGATTATTTGCTCAAGGCTTGTTAATGGTGCTGGCAAAGAAGGCATTCAAAAACATCCCTTCCATGCAGAATTTCAAGGACAAAAATACCAGTGATGGAGCACAGAAACTAAGAGAGGTCTTTAGCCCTGAGCTGATTTCTTATTTACTGATAGACGACGCAGATTGGCAAATGGTTAATTTTTGAGAGAGACGTGCACACACAAACAGCACGGAAGAGGATAGAAAGAAAGACGGAGAGCATCAGGAACACAGCAGTGTGGATTATTGATGCACCAAAATAAATTCTTTCCAGGGAATTATGAACAAAGTAGACCTGAAAAAATGGAAAATGCTCATTTTAAATCAGCCTTTGTTTCAGATAGCTAAACACAGTAAACACTGTTGATATTATAATGTGTATTTTTTCTAGGGATGCCCCGAATGTTCGGCCACCAAAAATGTTCGGCCAAAAATAGTAAAAAACTCGTGACTCGTGATACGATCAAGCAAGCAACCAGCGCAGAGAGAGAGAGACACGCGTGCGCTTTATTACTGCCGCAAACATTTTGGCAGTGCGTGTGTGTGTGTGTGTGTGTGTGTGTGTGTGTGTGTGTGTGTGTGCGTGTGTGCATGTGTGTGCGTGTGTGTGCGTGTGTGTGGAGCATTTTAAAGTGTCAGAGAAAGACACAGCACTGGACTTGCCGCACGGAAGTAAATTTCCGAATGAAAGTGTCTTTACCGGTCGGTAACTTTACTTCAGACGGAGGCGGGCTGTCTGACAGTAGCCCCGCCGCTCGCGACATCCTTTGACATCATACAGTGGTCGCGTGCACACAGTTCCCTGTACTAAACAACTTGTCAAAGTATGTTCTGTGCATCCCGGACACGAGTGCACCTTCTGAGAGAACAATCAGCTTTTTTGTGGGCGGAGTTTGGAGGAGAGACGCGAACTGAAATGGTTGTCATTCAGCATCAGTCTGAATTGCTTGCATTGGATGTTTATTTTTCTCAAATCATTTTGCAATGTAGCCTATAATAATCCAACAGTTTTAGTTTATTCGTATTTTTAGTTTATAGGCCTAATGTGGAATGACAGTTTTTAATGAAGTGTTTTGTTGTAGGGGTACAGAGTAACTTACATTACATTCTTTTAGCAGTCAGTTATGCCTAATTAATATAGGCTATTCATGAAGGGAGAGGGCTCAATTTTTTGTTTGAATTTACTTTGTTTTGCTCAATTTTATATTAAGTTGTATTGTATTTTATTGAAAAGCAAGACAAATTATAAAAAGCACATTTTGACTATTCAGTTTGTGCAATAGTGAAAAAAAATGCTTAATACATAGAAGAAATGCAAAAAACCATGTTCGGTGTTCGGTATTATTCGGCCTTCGGCCAAGTGTTTCACATCATGTTCGGCTTCGGCCAAGAATTTTCGTTTCGGTGCATCCCCTTAATTTTTTCTGTATTTGACAGCAGTTGTTTTTTGACTGGATAAAGGCAGTTTAGACTGCTTTACAGGGACAGTTCACCCATAAAAATCATGTCATCATTTACTCACCTTCGAGTTGTTCCAAATCTATATACATTTCTTTGTTCTGATGAACACAGAGAAAGATATTTGGAAGAATGCTTATAACCAAACAGTTCTTGGCCACTATTGACTAGTATACTATAGTAGGAAAAATATAGTAGAAAAAAAAGAACTGTTTAGTTACAAGCATTCTTCCAAATATCTCTCTCTGTGTTTTCTCAAAGAAATTTTGCATAACTAATCTAAGGAACTTTTAAAATATTGCATAATGTTTTTAAAACATTGTACAGATGTAACAACTGTGGAATGCAGCTGGACTGTAAACAAAATCTATTGCACCTATAGTAGATGTTGCTTTTTCAAAGCACTTTTAATTTTTGTAATTCTTTAAAAAAATGTTTACAAAACATAAGCGTATCTGTACCCCACTATAACAACCAAACTTAAATACACATTAAAAGTCCAAACGCATATTTTCTATTACTAAAGGAAAGGTGACAGAACTTTAACAAACCTCTCTGTTTTTTCACATGAGAGACAGTTTCTCGTGTATTACGTGAGATTTCGCGTAAATAAGCTGCACGCGAGCACAAGAAAACACTTTTTATTAATGTGCTAATAAGCGAGAGAGCGATTTGCCTCCAGGTATGGGGGCGTTAATGCACGACTAGGAAACGCAAGCCAAGTGAATTCACAGGTTTGAAATTTGAAGGCAATATGCTTCGGTAGTCTTATGTGTGTTTGTCTGTACTACAGAGCTCATTCGTTTGGATTTCTCGCAGAGATACGTCCCTGTCTCTGTAACGGCAAGCTTTTTATTGTTTAAAGTAGTGTTGTCTATAAAATTGTAGTCGGACCGTTATATTGACAAAGTATGCAACTCTTTTGGATAGAATTTACACATCTCTTAACAAGGTGTTACATAAAGACAACTTCAATAATAAATGCAAGTATTTCATGTCTTTTTTCTGCAAGCAAATGTATAAACAAGTTGAAAACATAAATGGAAAACATTTAGAAACTAAAACCAACTGTTATTCATTTTTATTCTTCAAAGGTCAGGAGCGGAGCCTACAATCAACACTGCCTTGTAAAGTCTCACAAAACAATAGAAACTGTGATTCTCTGACACTGTGGATTTGAATCACCTTATGACACACTTGACTGTCATCAGTTTTGTCAAGAGTATTGCATGCAAAGCAGTTGCTTTTAATTTCATCTAGTGTCAAATATTTATCATTTTAAAAGCCTGGTTTTGCTCATTTTGAGACTCAAATCTGTTTACATGCCTGATTGCTGCATGGTTATGACTACACTTTTAAAAATAAAGGCTTGTCCACACCGGGACGATAATCGTGTGCATTTATCGTCAACCTTTAACTCCTCGTGACTAGACAAAGGGCGTGCACAGCAACGTGAAAACGGCAGGCGTAAAAGCGTATTTAAAAAAAATCCGCCTCGGGCTCGTTATTTTTTTGATGCGGCGTTTTAAAAAGTGGCCGACCAATGAGATTGGCGCTTTTGTTCAAGTGCCTGGAGCTGCTGAAGTTACAGTAAAACACGACTTGGTGGCACTCAAGAACAAAATGGTCTTGCCGAGCACACATTGATGAAGAGGAAGCTAGATGAATTCTTCTTCTGTGTGACAAGCGAGTGTCAGAAGCATAAAGCTGCGCAGCGCCACCTTGTGTACCGGGGTATTTCTGCTTTTCCATCTATGTCAGGGAGTGAATTTACACGTTCACTTGGCTCATCACCAGTGAAAATCATTTGGGTATGAACGCCGAAAAACGTCTCAAAAAACACTGGCGTGTACAAGTCATTAAGGTGATGAAAATGCTCTTCACAGCGATGCCATAGAAGAACAATTTTTGGTTCCACAAAGAACCTTACAGTCAAAGGTTCTTTAAAGAACCATCTCTTTCTTACTGTTTTATAATCTGAAGAACCTTTTTGTCACCACAAAACCTTTTGTGAAACAGAAAGGTTCTTCAGATGTAATAAGGTTTGTTATGGAACCATTTAGACAAAAAAGTTTCTACCACGGCATCATGAAGCACCTTTATTTTTAAGAGTGTAAATGCTTTCAGGCCTTCACAACACTCAACACATCTGTTGTTTTTTAAAAGCAGGTTTTCAACAGACTCAAAACCATTGATAACTGATTTGTCTCTATATACTTTGGAACTGTTTGGCTTTTTCAGATACAAAGAACTCAAATATAGTCCAATTGTCACGACTCTCCTAGACTTGAGCACTGTATACATAAGTCACAATTGAAAATGTCTATACTTCAGAAAATAATTAGTCATAGCATCCATTAACTTCAAAAAGAGGAAACTTGTAGGAGGGCTGATTACTGCCTAAACAAACAAGAAGATGGATTATTAAATGATTATGATGCGTCAATGTTGTTGTTGTTGCGTACAATAAACTGAGCAAAACTCACTCTTCAGAAGCACATTCGAAAAAACTCAAAACTATGGTAGACTGACATTAAACATTCCAAACAAACAACCACCAACCTGGAAATCTCTCTACCTTTAGGTCCTGCGGGTTGTTATAACTTTTGCATTGGTATACGAGTCTGCAAACCACGAAACGGAAATGTCAAGAATGTAATATTATATCTGAGCCACAGGTATGTAAATGAAACACTTTGAAAATAGAGACATGTACTAATATTATTTTCAAGTCAAGTCAAATTGAGCTTTATTGTCATTACGCTGCATGTGGGGACATACAAAGGAATGAAATGTCGTGCCTCACAGGACCACAGCGCTACATAAATACAGACATACAACAGTGGAGTAAAACAAGAATAAACCTATACACAAACTAACTTACTAATTTACTGAGAGAGTGACTGTAAATATACTACAGTATACATGCAAATGCTGCATTTCTTTCCATCAGGTTAATATATTAATAATCCATCACACACACAGGTTTAAATGGATGTTTATTAATTTACTACTGTGCTGTGCTTAAAATCAAGCTTGTCGTTCGGAAATCTGTAGCCCGTCATTTCATCTGCTACAATCTCTGTGTGTTTATTGCTATAGTGGCAACAATTATCATGAACATTATAACATGCAATCTCATCAAGCATCAATTCATTCAAATGCATGTCATTGACATGCTTGAAGCGTAGGGAGGGCGAGAGTAAGGTCTTTATCGCACATATGAGATGATTCTCGCATAGCTGTTTTGTTTCAGGAAGCCTCAAGGTTCAGCTGAGCTGTTTGATAATGCTTGATGACTGTACTGATGTTTATTTTTCCAGATCCCAATATTGGCAACACATCCATGCTTGGCTGGACTTCTTAACAACCACCAGAATCCAGCGAGGAGTATTTCATCAGCTCCACCAGCACCCGACTGTAAACTCAACCACTAGCCAACCATTACTGGTAATCCAATGCATGGCAAATATGACATTATATTGAACATGCCGTTTATTAGGGTGAAGAAAGAGACTGTTTTAATAAGCTGCCTAATTGAAGGGTTGACATGGATTTTTATATCGACTCCTTGCCTGTCATGGCGAATAATAATGAAGATAAATAGCTGACGTGCACTTCACATGTTTGAACCATTTATAAGCCCTGTTCTGTTGCCAGTGACTCTTATTCAGCAAATGATTGTTGTTTGACTACACAAAGCACAGAAATAGAAGACCTCAGTCTGTACTTGCAACGAAATTAAATGTCATTATTGGTGAAAGAAAAAAGGATTAAATAAAAAAGTTCACAATAGATGCATGCATATATAAAAAAAATTCAGGTACTTGAAAGACTTCTTGACTTCTTCTCAGTGATGTTAGAAGAACCACTTCCAGTCAAAGGTTGTGTAAAGAACCATCTCTTTCTTACCATTTTATAATCTGAAGAACCTTTTTTGCCACAAAAAAAAAAAAACTGAAACAGAGAGGCTTATCGGATGGTTCTTTATGGCAGTGGTTCTCAAACTTTTTTGTTGTAAGGCCCCCTGCCTTGTGTAGAGTGCATTGCTTTGCGGCCCCCCAAATAAAGACTTATAATCTTAAACTTAAAATTTTAATTAAACCAAGAAGATATTCAGTTAAACAATGCTAAAACATCAATTATTTTGGTTGGTGGCGTTGTTTTTCTGATGTTTGATTGCACAAAATGTATGATAAATATCTATATTTTTAAAATGCCACAAAATCTGTGGCCCCCCTGGAACCATCTTGGGGCCCCTGAGGAGGCCACGGTCCCCAGTCTGAGAACCACTGCTTTATGGAACCATTTAGACAAAAAACGTTCTTCTATGGCATCATGAAGCACCTTTATTTTTAAGAGTGCAGAAATGACATTGCATATATATTTTTATATATTTGTATTTTATTATTTATTTATTAGTAAAGAGAAAAACTGTATTTCTGTTGTGTAAAGATTCAAAAGCTTTTGTTACGTGACCACCTTTAAGAACGTTTCCATGGCCTCTATTTTAGATGCTTTCAACTTAAGATCTGTAATCTCTCTTTTATTTTATCTGTCAGGAATTTCATATTAAAAAAGAGTTGTAATACAGCCATTACAGAATTTTTAAAATGTTTTGAGTAGTTATCAATATCCCAAGGGCAGTGAGCCTGTCAGGATCTGTAAGAACTTTCTTTTTGTGTCAATAAAGACTTTAGCTTAAAAAGCAGATAAATAAAAATCAACACGTCTGAATGCCAGTCCGCCGGACAGCTACGTTGAATGAAAAGTATGAGTTTAATTATCTTTGAGATGTTGTTGTGAGAAATATTTCGAAATCAAACCAATGCACCAGCCTTTATTGCTTTCTGGGATCGTAATTCGTTTAATGAAAGCAGTGAAATGAATTTGAATTTCAATGTCCTCTTTGAAGGCTCCCTAAACATATGACTAATTGATACCTCTGGAACCAGTGCGCATTCAAACATTTCTTTCGGCTCTGACGGGCGAGTGAGGCAGACAAAGACAAAAGCGAGAGAGACACCTTGTTAGTGCTCAAGGTGTCATGATTTATTTAATAGATGTAGCATCAGTGTTTTGCATATGAAAGAGGTGCAATTGCGTAAGAGGTAAACAATCAGATATCAGATTGAATAAAGGTAAGTGCTTAACAGGTAAAGGTGGCAGCTAAACCGCGCTGTAGGAAAATTCAATCCTCTAAGTGAAACGCAGACCTTCGATCTGTCCTTATGCGTCTATAAGACTGACACGTGTTTGGAAAGGTTAGCTCGGTGACCTTTATGTCTTATTATAAGGGCAGTGCGTGTGCAATTGAATAATGCAGACATGTCTATTGAAGCCTCTTTCTCTGACAGAATCAGGCAGACGTTTACTCTGAAACGGCTGAAAAGCAACTGATGTGTAATGGAACGTTACCTGTCCTCTCTAGTAAAGGTTAAAAAGACTGGAAATAGGAAATATACAATATACACTCTAATCATAAACTTGAACCTTAAGACATGCAGGTCATATGTGCCAGAAAAAACTTGGTGTTATTGTCACTTGTTTGCTGATGGCCGCATTGGGACAGGTTACAATCTGTGCACAACAAGGTCACATTCACAGTATAGTTTCCAACTGGTCAACGTTGACCACTGCAAGAAAAGAACTAAAAAAGGGAACATTTTAAAGGAGCTACTTCATAGTCTTCCTATGGGATATGGGCCAGAAGATCCATAAAGACCTTCAGAACGCAAGAGGAGTACAGCAGAGCGCACATTGTGTACAATAGTTATGTATCCAGGGGCATGAATGCACTAGAGTGGAAAGATCATGCAGAACGCTGTTTACCCTTGATTTGTTTGAATCAATAGCTCCAGTGCTTTGGTTTTTCTCACTGATGTGTAATTTGTTTCTGTTTGGCAGCTCTTAAGCCCCTAAGATCCAACACAACTCCGCTTTGTAAAGAAAGGCAAATCCGGACTTTATAGGATTACTCGCACCCTCATAAAAGACGAAACTCAACTCTATCCTCAGAGAATATTTCATTTATAGGATTTAGGGTAATATGACCCCGGGATCCATCTGGAAATCTGATTACGTTAGGCAACTTATGACATGCATATTTTATAACATAAGACCAAGATAATTGATTCTGAATAATAGTTTTAATCATCATGGGGAATTGCAAACAGTCTGGGGAATACTACACATTGCAGTGGTAAGCAATTAGTCAAGCTAAACAGCCATGAAAAGTGTGAAAAAACATTTGTGTAAGTTTGTCTTCCATTAAAAATAACGGAGCATCCTTAAAACAAGATCAATTTTCTTGAGAAGCAACACTGCATATTAGATAATTAAAAGTTTTTGTTTTGAGAAAATGAAAGATATCTTGAATTAAGTGTTATTTCACATGCTACTAGCTATATTTTATAACTTCAAACAAAATTCTGTGATGTTTGAAACTAGAAAAACTTTGCCAGTGGGGCAAGGAAAATAATTTTGCTTTATCTGTAAAAACTCAAAGATGCTTTACTATAAATTTTCTGCTGTTTAGATTTGAAACACAGCAACTGTAGATTTTGCTCATGTTGAGTTAATCTACGAATAATTGATGTATCATGACTTCTGACGATGTCATTATTTTGTTTAACAAACTTATTAAAGCTACATAAAATGTTTAAAACAATCATTCCATTCAAAGGTTTACATCTGAGTTTTAATGTACAATGTTGCCTCTTGAGCATCAGTTAGTATCTTTTGTAATAGAGATGAAATATGAATCTCAACATCATATTGCACAGTATGTAAACTATTGAACTGGGTTATTATTGTAAATTAAATTAATATTCTCTGTTGGGGATTATATGTAAACATATCTTATGTGAAATAGCCTGTTCAGTGTAATACTGAATTAATAACAAACATCAATTTTCATATTTCCTCTTATTTTTCTTAAATGATCAACATTTTTCACAGTCTACAGGGTGTATGTTAACCTACAACGAACTTTAGCTACTGTGTTGGTTTATTTATGGTGAGACAATGCAGAAAATAACTGGGGAAAGGAATAAAAAATGTCACAAGCCAGATCTGAACCCGCATCACACACACGAGCACCAGGGGTCAACACGTCAGAGCATCTGTGCCCATCACAAGGGCACCCCTGAAAGGTAGGGAACACTATCACAAAGTATCTAGCAAAGATTACAGTCTGATTCCCCTGCACCCTGTTTCAAAGAGCACTCGTGTGTGACGGTATTAGAGCAACTACTGTAAACCCTGGAAATGCCTCTCTTCTTGCGTCTGTGTGCTGAGCTCTGGTAAAGGTATTGGCAGGCCTCTGACACTAGCAGGAAGATGACTGATTGGAGTGTATTGATCGTGTTGTAATGAAAGAAACCTTGTTCACTGTCACTATGTGTCGGATATGTAACCTCTGCTGAGAACATTGTACCGGAATAAACATCACTATATAAAGACAGCCATAATGCTCTCAGCTCAGGAAACAAACAATGAACTGTCTGTTGCCATGGGATAAAATGGTACTGTAGAATATAATGAAAGTGAGGACAAAAACACGCACATCAATCTCAAATGGGTGCTCGACCAAGAGAGTAAATCCAAGTAGTAACAAAAGTCAGCACACCAGAGCTCCAAAAATATCAAAAATACTTTATTATTTAAAAAACTTTCGCATGGCGCGTGACGTTTCGAGCCCACAAGCTCTTCATCAGAATGTAGAATATAATACAAATTTTCACTTTGCCTGTCAGCTGGTTAAAATATTTATTCACAATTAATTACAGTATTTGATATTTTTACGTTTACATGCTAATACGCTAGTTTTAAAGAAAAACAATTAACAGGTGTGTGCAATGATTAGGTTTGGCAGTTTTTACGAATGAATGACCAACCAGATCTCACGGGAATTCGTAACCAATTACGAGGTGGCATATTTGTATGAATTCATAATTTGTGAATCATACAAAAACGTACGATTAATAGAGAAAACTGAAGCCCCACCCCTAACCGTAACGTCACTGGAGCGAAAGCAAAGCGTACAAAAATGTACGAAGGAGATCGTACGAAATCATACAAATTAGCCAAAATAAGCCACATCGTAAAATAGTAAAAATTTTGCCGTGACTTTGTGTTGGAATGACACATATAAAGTGCATTTACGCAATAGCGCTCAGCAATGCAAACGTACAATCGTTAATAATAAAACTTTTCACTTAAGGCTGATTCAAACTGATCACACAAACAATAACAAACACGTTTGTTGGATTAATGTGAATGAGAATTTAGAATGTCGGTGTTCGTTACCATTTGTTGGTAAGGAGAATTTACACGTGTAAGAGAAACGGTAACATTTCTTATTATTAGGGGTGTCCCCGACTAAGGATTTACATAGTCGAATCAGAATTGTCACGTCTTGCCTTTAGTCGACTGATAGTCGAATCAGACGTGTGTGTGTGTGCACGCGTGCGTGCATGTGGGGATGACACCAGGTGGTTAAGTGTACAGCGCAATGTGCAGCGTGCAACATTGATACACAAAAAAACAATCACACATTAATTTACAGAATTTGTTAAGAACAGAATATTCCTTTATAATAAAAAATTTAAAAAAGAAATAAGCCAGAATCAAGTCACAATGTGCAAAATCAACGTATTTAGGCAAAATGTCTGAAATGCAGGGGAACATCATTTTCAAAACACAAGCCACAAATAGTAAAATTAATGGACATTTTCCTTAAACATCACGTAACAATGCTGTGCCATATAATACTAGACCAGATCTTGCCTCAAAACTATTTTTAAAACTACTCGATAATGAATTATTTTTTAAAACGGGAATACAGCACGTTCATTAACAATGCACTACCAATAAAGTTACTTTATTTACCACATGTAAAGGAGGAATGCAATAAAGCATCTTACCATTTAAACAGTCAAAAAGTCATATTAGGCATAAATAACCTAAACAAAAAAATATTTAGATAACAATAAATGAATATTCCTTTCTCTGATATCTATCTTCTTTCTTTCAAATACATGTAAATTATTGTGTATTATCGCTATTATCAGGAGAACAATGTCAACCTTTCACAGAGTTTAGGGATCCTGAAACTGTAATATTTCTATGAATGACAGTGTTTCACTCATTGCTCTTTGGCAATGATTACATTTCTGAATACAAAAAAGTGAATGTGATTCATAAATAAAAATGAACTCCTCAGTTCCAACCAGCTCCGATCAGTTTTTATAACTCACACAGAGCAAAGTAGAATGTCAATGTCAAACCGTTCAATTCAATGTTAAATTGTTCTGTTTTCAAATTGAAATGGTATTTTTACAAATGAAAACTGCTAAATCTTTAACCATGTGCGTTTTAACCACCCTACTTGAGATATTCAAATGATATGTAAAAGATTGAAAGGAATTAATTATTTCTATCAGTATCTGAAAAGGTTAAGTGATTTTTCACCTTCTCTGAGATAGTTTCATTCGGTCGCCAAGGCCCTGGCACAAAGCTAAAGGTATTTCCGCTAATCAGTTGTTCTGTGACAATCCCCAAATCCTTTGAGGGTGAAATGAAGCGTTTCTAAATTCTGGTGTCATCCTTTGTGTTTGCCCTGGTGTTATACTCCAGAAATTCATAATTAGCAGATTCTTTCATTTTCTTGAACCTACACCAGACAAAGTGCTCAGATTTGCAAATGACCCACATCTTGTCCAGGCCTGGAATTCACTGGCAGCCGTAATAGCTTCTAATAGTGAGTAATATGAGCTGGAGAAATAATTTTTCTTCCCATGAAAAGTTAAATGAGGCTTAATTAAAAAAGGCACAGGACAGCTCTGGCTTCCCATTCTCATTTAGTCAGGATTGCAGCCCGGTGTTGCAGTCCTCAGATAATAGAGGCAATTTTCATCTATACAGTAATGTCGTTCTCGCTGCGGCAAAAAAGTGCACAGCGCAGCAAAGAAGGAAATCTTACAGAACAGACATAAAACTGAACCATCCTGTTTTAATGTTATAATCACATCCTGTTTTAATGTTATAATTACATCCTGTTTTAATGTTATAATTACATCCTGTTTTAATTGCATGGAGGCATGAAACCTGTGAAATGAATTCTGCCAGAATACTGCCATCATGTATCTATTACAATCTGTTTATGAAAGCACATGAATTCTAGTCAATAAATATCATGTCATGAAATTAAATGTTCTTTGATCTTTTTAAATGAGCTTAAAGGGAGAGTTCACCCCAAAATAAAAATCATGTCTTCATTTACTCACCCTCGATAAATAAATTCCTACTATTGTTTGCTTTCCTACATTCTTCAAAATATCTTTTGTGAACAAAGACATTTAGAAAGCAAATTTTCCCTAATATGGTAGTCAATGGCGGCCAAGAACTGTTTTCTGTTTTTTGGTGTTCATCAGAACAAAGAAATTTAGACAGATTTTCGAACAACTTTTGGGTGAATAAATGGAGAGAAAATTTTCATTTTTGGGTGAACTGTTCTTTTAAAGTACTATAGAAACATACAGGAACTTTCAGAATGCAAAACTTCCTTTAAAGTCCAATAAAAATATTTAATATATAACCCCCATGAATTACTGTCATCAGCAAATCTGGATGAAACATACAGAATGCATCTTGAATAACATAAAGAAAATGTATAAAGATGGATGATCTGCATCTCACTTCAGTACTTGGTTGCACAGATAGAGCCGGTGGGACTTTGATGAATGGCACCAAAACACCACCGACCTAGATGCTTATTTTGGTTCAGCCGTGCTGATTCACAACACCACACACAAAAGATTGAGTGAAGCACCCCAGGGCATCTGCGTTCGAGGACTTAGCAAGAGTGTAATGCATTACTGCACACCGTGCATGCTCGGCACAGCTCGCTTTACATTAGATGAATATTTACATTGTTATGCTAAACTTAAAAAGAATTCTGTGTACATACTGTATGAAATAATACACTTAAAATATTTAAATATTATATATGCATGAAAGCTGGCCATCATGTGTAGAAATAATGTTTTAGTATTTACGTCTTGTTTTCAACAGAAATATCTCCCCCCGCAAGTTGTTCCAAACTTGTATACATTTCTTTATATCGGGCGGAATCCTCGTATCTCCAAAACCATTATTTTTCAGGAAGTAAAAAAAAACTGCATATTTTTTGAGTTATTAAACATTGTATCGTTAAAGTTGGTATTATACCTTATATTGCTATCATATACTGTTGTGTACCAACATTAACACAACATTTCCCCAAAACCATGTTTAATCGGAGATACAAGGTTTATAACTTGGGAGCAGGGAGATACGAGATTACGCTGTCATTGATAAGAACGGTACGGACACAGACGTCGCTGCTGCCAGCAGTGTTCATCAAAGTCTGCGGTCGCGTTGAGCCTTTTGACAAGAGACGAGGCTTTAAGAGCTAATGAAAGCTAATGATTGTGGTTACATACATCTTCCTAAACTCTATTTTAAACGTTAGAGCTATGAGTGATGCAATACCAAAATAAAACGTTAAACAGGCTGTCTAATATAGGCGGAAATTAATCTGCACGCAAATAAAGTCGGCGGTCGCGTTGAGCCTCTTGACAAGAGAAAAGTCTTAAATTGTTAACCAAAGCTAACGACTGTGGTCTTCCTAAACTCTATTTTAAAGGTTTAAGAACTATAAGTGATGTAATACAAAAAACGATGAGCTGACTAAGCTGTCTAATAGGCGGAAATTAGCCGAATCTGCTCGCAAACTTACCTTCGTGGCTCACGGGCTTCCTTCTGCACCGAAGCATTACAGCTATCGATTTTTAACAAAACAGACCTACTCAAATGTACCTAACTATTTTCACTCGTTATTGTCTAAAAAACTTTCAATCAGGAGACGTAATGCCGAGAAGCTCCCGCGGAGTGAAGAAGAGGTGGAGTGAAGAAGAGGTGGAGTTACGAGACTTCTCAGACAGTTGAAGTGTCCAATGGAGTTAAGAGATTTGCTCTCAAGCTATTTTCAACACTTTAGATTGGTTAATAATTTGTAAAAATAACAGACCCACATGGGGACTGACCAATAGCATCGATTTGTGAAAAAATATGAAATTGACCAAATTTGGACATAGGAGGTTTCCGCCCGACAGCGACGATATACATGTTAGCAACTGACATTTCTGGTACATCACTGACTACCACTTTCCTGTAGCTCAGTGCTTAGAACGTGGCGCTAGCAACGCCAAGGTCATGTGTTCGATCCCAGTGGAGTGCACATAGTCAGAAACAAATGTATAATACAATGCAATGTAAGTCGCTTTGGCTAAAAGCATCTGCCAAATGCGTAAATGTAAATGTACCATAGTAGGAAAATTTCAATGATAAATGGTAATGGTAACTACTATGTTAGTCAATGATGTCCCAGAAATTTCAGTTGCTAACATTTTTCCAAATCTTTCTTTGTGTTCATCAGAACAAAGACATTTATACAGACTAGGAACAACTTGAGGGTGATTAAATGATGACAGTATTTTAATTTTTGGGTGGAGTATCCCTTTAAATCAAGATAAATTTACTCAAGAAGCCATGCTGCATAAGATATTATAATTTGTTTACTGAGAAAATAACTTGAATCAAGTTAATTCTTCCAACCCCTCTGGCAATCTTTTGTTTTGTTTATTTGTTTGTACACTTACAACAAGAATAAACAATTTGCCGATGGGGTGAGAAAAATAAACTTAATTTAAATATATTCGCTTATTTTCATGCACTAATTTTCTTCTCAAGTAAATTCATCTTGTTTAAATGTTTATATAATTTTACAGAAAAAAACAAGAAAAAAATGTTTGTGTAATGTTAGATCACTCCCAACCCAGCTTAATATACAGAGACAAAAAATATATTTTGTAGGTTGTTTCCATCAGTGAACCCTGTGGTGCTACCAAAATAGCTCTACTATTGTAATTCTGACTGGTAACAATGACTCAAAAATAAGACCTTCAGTTTGAAGAAAAGTACCTTTTTTACAGTGTAGATGAATACAGACAAAGGAAAACAAAGCCTGGGTAACAGAAGGTGATGACAAGTTGATATTGTACATTCAAACAAGGTAGCCGGCAAACATGCACACGAATCCCTCCTGAGATATGAGGAACGTTGATGTGCCCATTCAATATTGATGAAGTGCATCGGAAACGGAATCGTTTGGGTGTGTGAAACTGAAACATCTGTTTCTGACTGTAGTGACTACAGGGATGAGACTGGAGAACGGCTAGAAGATATTAAACAGTGACGTTTTAAAATCCGATGACAGACGGAGGGAACAGTTGGGCTTGTTTATGGAGAAGCAACATATATCACACCTTCAGGCTGCTGTTTAAATGCCGCTTAAAGAGGAATATACATACGGTGGTTCAATATTCCCACTTCTCCTAGGGAAATTGAAACAGGGAGGAAAGAATTATGGCTGTTCCATTTACATTACATTTTTACACATTTGGCAGACACTCTTATCCAAGGCAACTTACATTGCATTATACCATACATTGTATCTGAGTATGAACCCATGACCTTGCCGTTGCTAGCGCCATGCTCTTACCACTGAAATGAACAGAAAGACAGTGAAGAGAGAGGCAAGTGATAAAAAAGAGCAGTTCTTTAGAGATCAGATTCATCCATGAATGTGATTTATCTTTTATTTATATAAGGGGGCACCAGTGATGATATTGGAAATTTGCACATGAAATATTATATATATATATATATATATATATATATATATATATTGTGCATTCCAATTAATATAAATCAAACTGCAGTTGGTTTGTTTTGATTTAAGCTATAATAACTCAAATATGTGTATGTTTTTTAATTATAAATACAAAATGAATATGCATAGTACACAGACAAAGAATATATAAAGAATTATCCTAATATGATTATCTTAATATCATTTTTTTTTAATTTTTTTGCAAATCTGACCTTGACATCCAGGGATCACCACAAACAGCTTTATAACTAATATAAATCATTTTTGGCTAATTCACATTTTTTATGTCTTTTATGAGTTAAATTATGATACTGTATTTTATCCATCTATCTATTTGAAATAAATGATCTGCAGAGGTTGATCCTTTTACTTCTCAACTCTTGGATCACACATCTGAGGTGACCTCTGGATTCATCTTTAGCTCAGGTGTCATCTTTTTTATAATTTGCTATCCATGTACAAAAACACCTGCAATCTCTCTTAATTGATTCGTTCTTTTCATTTCATTTTGTAACCTTTGTAACTAGACATCCGAACAAGATGACATCTGTTACATCACCTTATTCCAACCTACAGAATAAGATGAACCTCCTGCTTTATATATAGAGTATATTAGAGGAAGATAAATGCCCACGCAATGTACTGCAAGTTATCATTCTCTCAGTTAATATATGGAACACAATAAAGGAAATCTAAAAGTTGTAAGCGTGTGCACTAATATGAAAACACATCGCCAGTCTAAATTCAATGTCAAAGCAATAAAGATTTGGATTAATTTATCAAAATGTCCTTCTTATCACAGCTGTAAGCTGAAACTATATTTTTTCTTTAAACAGTGCACTAAAGGTTCCTGTAATGTTGTATTTCTTGCACAACTTTTTTTTACCTGGTAATAAACTCTCTGAAATCTATTTCTAGAATGCTTCATACCTAAGCAATGTATCTACCTTATCTTTCAAATATAAATACGTTGTCAAATCATTGAAAATTAAATAAGACAAGAATGTGAACTATGGCAGTTGTTTTGTTTCAGTAATGACATATGTTAAATTATATGTCAGTCCAGGTAAGTATTCTCACTTGGTGGTAGATAAACGCTCGCAAACAAAAATAGCGCTTCAAAGATGATGTAACCAAAGCAACAGCAGGCTGCTTGCAAGCTTACCTTAAAAAACTGAAAGATAAAGTATTAACAAAATGAATATTATACTGTTATATAATAATCATAACGAATATTATTTATATGTTAATTTAAATATATTTGGGATCACTTGAAATGTTTCTCATGATCTTAAAAAGTTAATCCAAAAACGTATGCTTGAAGTGTTTGAAATTAGTTTTGTATAGAAAAACATTTGTGCCAACACATTCATTTCTTTATATTAAAAAACAGGGCTTGATTGGTAATCGGGCATATCAGGCCGATGCGCTGTGGGCCGGAATGCGAATGAATGAAGGGGGGCCCTCGTCATGTAATCGCTGACAAAACGCAATCGTGAAGGATCCCAGAACGCAAATGTGCACAGACGGAACCGATGGGCCGCTTTTTTGAACACTCAAGTAAAACGCCTCTCAGGGTGATTCATTGATAAAAAAATATATAACAGTTTGATATTTATCCATTATCTATATCTTTCCGTTTATTTGGACAGTTTCATTTGTGGTCAATTGTCCATTGTTTGGACGAGTTTAACATTATTGTACAATGTGGAAAAATTATAGAATGTGGAAGTCTTTCCAAACTTTTCATTGTTAGTATATCAATAACAAAAATGTCACAGTTAACTTAACCAGGCCACCAGAAGACAAGAAATAACCCCCAACAGAAATAAAAGGTCCTTAAATATTTGGATAAATTGTAATTGAAAATCCTTGTAAAAATCCCACACTGAACAAGACATTTCCTTGTTTTCAGATGGGCTGCTAATGAAACCATTTTCTACACAACGCAACATTTCAAACTGTTGCCAGAACACAAAACTTAATTGTTCCACTTGTGTGATTTCTAACTAAAGAGGAAAGAAAGTCAAACCCAGTTAGAGGAGAACAAGGTTATTGACAATGTTCTTCATGGCAGTCCACAATCTGCTGGCATTTCTCGGGGACATCTGTTTTAGACAGAGTAAATGAAACATTATTATGCATGGTAGAAACAATCACGTTCCATTTGCTACTGATTGGGTCGGTGGACCTCGGACAGATTGCAGTCTGAGATTGGAAAAAGGATGTGTTGGTGTGTACACCAAGAGAGAACCAAACGTTGCGGGTCAAAGCGTGGACCTCCTCAAGGAGAGGCAAATAGATTTTGGGCCTTGAACTATTTAAATCTGAACCGGTCGTGGCACGTCTATTCTACGGAGGGATAGAAACTGTCTGAGATATTCATATAAATCATTGTCATTTGGCACGACAAGTGAGTCTCCATCTCTGGCACTTACAAATAACAAACCATCATTACATTAATTCACTGACCTCATCAGCTGCCAGCCAAGAGATGACCCCATTGGCGCTCCCGAAACCAGCTCATATCCTAAATCCCTGTTTGGATACGTTAATGAGTATAACCGATGACTGGCAGCCATTTAATAGATTGGAGACAACACAGGGCATCATATGCAGTCAATTTAGCCGGCAGTCATTCTTGAAGATGTTGTCATGGTGACAATCATACTCTCTAATACAATGTAATCACGATTCATTACCAAGGATTTTAAAATGACCAGGTCCTCTTACAGAAAATATCCTTTTTATATTATGAGAATGTTTCAAAACTATATCATGGAAACAGTTACGATGAGAGATTTATGAACTGGACCCGTCACAACTTCGAGCTTTCATCATTTACTCATTCATTCCATAATTTTGAGAAATGTCTTAGGGGTGTATTTCCATTGAATGGAAGTCAATGGGGGCCAATGTTGTTTGGTTACCAACAGTCTTCAAAATATCTTCTTTTGTGTTCTGCAGAATAAAGTCATACAGATTTGGAATGACACGAGAGTGAGTAAATGATGAAAGAATTTTCATTTGACCTTGCTTAAATTTTAACGCAGCGACAAGTTGCAGCCTAACTTGCAAGGGAGCACACTAGAAGAGCATTGGTAATAGATCTGCGGCTTTTGTGTCACAGACTTACAACATAAAAGGGAAACATGCTTCAGTTGTGTAGTATGAGCTCAGCTTTAGTCTTTCTTCAACATGCCAAAGCGTTTGTTTGTTTCATCATATCCTCAGCGCCGGAGCCATATTGGCGGATATAGGTCTCATCTGTGTGTATAATTCACCCACTGCTTCTACGGCTCCTACTGCGAGTTTCTTTTTTTGATGATCTTCTCCGATACACGCCAAGCGAACACTCCGCTGTGTATAATTCTCCTAAAAGTGGAATGACTCCCCAGCAGGCATTATCTCCGCTGGAGCATCTCACGGCATGCGGTGCGCCATGACACTTTAACAATAAATGCGGACTGTTGTTTATGATGCATATGATGTCACAACATGAAACCAAACCAGACGCTATGACTTTTAGTCTCTTTATAAGATACATGTCACTACATTCATGCTAAATTCAATCCTGAACTTGGATAACAACGTGTCTGTGTTTTTTTCTTTATACCGTTGTCCATGTCGAATTAGTATGGGATAGAGGCCCTGCCATCAAACAGATGCTTGTAGCCACTGGTGCTCTTCTGATTCATGAGATACTTCATTTCATCACATCTCAGTCTCATCAAATCACATCAGCGAGCGCCGCTGTCCCATCTTAAAACTGCTTGGTGTCGTATTTTCATTTCAGAGAAGAATGTCACTCGAAGTTTAGCCAGTAAATGACATCTCTAGACTCAATCAAATCAATATTACAGTGAAAACAATCAGTCCCCGGCACAAGACATGTTTTATTCAGTATGCTTCTGCCTAATGGGGCCCTCAATGGCCCTTATGGTGTTAGAGATGGGGAACCTGGAACATTCAGTGCATCACCCTTTCCCCCAGGAACACAACATGTGACTTATTCATATGTGTAAATCATGTTTTATACAGCATGACATCGCAGTGCCATTTTGGTCAAATAAAAAATGTATACACAGTATTATGGGGGAATGAATGGGGTGTCAATGGAAACATTGTGCAAGTAATTACGTTTCTTAAGATTATATTGGATTAAATGAATTTCCTCTGGGCGAAATAAAACCTCACATCCAGCGCTGCTGGCTTTTCTAGTGATGCTGGTTGACCGATGTTGTGTTGCTGGTTGAGTTATTTAAGCCTGCTAGGAACGTATGCAATGAGTAGGTGGGCTGTTCTTTTCAGAAGGGCAACAAAAGTGTTTAATGGAGCTCTGAGAAAAGTGAGAATGGTTTGTGAATGGCATATGATCTAAAGCATAATGAGCATGTTTCATTCTCTATAGAATTTCTGATCAAAAACTGGAGTGGCCTTACAAGACACTCAAAAGGGAAATGTTTAGCTCTTAACACATCCAGATAAGTAAATGCAGAGGAGAAATTCTGACATTCAGTTTCCGGTCACAATGACATAACCACAAACGACTACTTATTGTACACAAAGTTTGACTAGCACAGGTTTCATCGAGCAAGAACAAAAGTACTTATAAGAGGCCAGACATGTTTTTTCATACGAGACAAAAAAATTGCAACAGAGAAAAAAATTTGCCCAAAAGTTCGCCCAAAATCAAATTTCTGACAATTTACTCACCCCTATCCCGAGGTTATCACATGTAAAATAATTTTGGAACTTTTCCTAAATACATGTACAAATATTACTGTTGTCTTGCTTAAAGATGGGGTAACATGCTATGTCATGCATTCTGACTTCTTTACACTGTTAAACGTGCTGGCTTCTCATGCTTAACATGGTCAACTTGTTAAAAAATGAGTTGGACGTATGACGTAGTATTTCTGTGCTCGCTACACTCCCCACAGCTGTATCTCTCTTTTATAAATTTGATCAAACTAAATACTCTTCGAAGATACGACGTATGCAATACTACTGTATAGGTACTCAAGATTAATATGAGATTGGTAGACCCCACCTTTAAAAGTGAATATGAGCTTGTTTTCTTTGCAGATTCGAGGTCTGAAAAAAAACAGAGCATCTTTTTGGTTATTTTGACCTGTTTCTCCAGTTTTCATTTTCTGCAAATAAAGTTTTATTTGAAGTTTGGTAGAAATTTTGTTAGTAGTTCACACAATGAAAGAAAAATGATAATTTTACCTAAACACATACCTATAATTAGTAAATTCAGAAAAGCTGAAAATACATTTACATTTAGTCATTTAGCAAAGGCTTTTATCCAGAGTGACTTACAAATGGAAACAAATTTATTTTGAAATGGTCTCTTAATTTTTTCTGCAGCTGTATTTAGCAGGTGTTATGGTTTGAAGGGATAGTCACCAAAAATAACAATTCTGTTAAACTAAAAGACTTATAGACAGATAATTTTCCAAACGATATTTTAGCAATTTTACAATAAATTTACGTCAGCAAATCTCCTGTGTGTTTTATTATGATGTGTCTAAACAACAGCAAAAGCTGCCAGCACGATTTTACTGTAGAAAATAGAACTGTTCACCTCTCACACAGAAGAAAAAAGTCAAACAGATTTGGCACGACACAGTGGTGAGTAAATAAGTTTGGGTGAACTCACTCTTTAAGTAGTTTTTTCTTTCATTCTGTGAAGGATACCTTGTGATATAGTGCATGACAATGCTCTGGAGATTTTCCCTTTCATATATGAATCCTCTTCCACCGTGTCGACAAGAAGAAAACATGGAAAGGAAATATGGGAAGTGAACCTCTGGTATACGTCTCACCACCACGGTGTTCATATAAATCATGTGGAGCCGAGTACAGAACCGAAGATGTGAAACCAATGAAAAAGAAACTGATGGCCTTAGCTGCATGCTCTCCCAGTCTGTTTACTGGTTTTACAGAGATTTGGCATCTTAATCAGTTTTTCAGGCTGGTAGAACAGTTTGCAAATGAGCTACACCAGCTTCTCAAGCCAATCTAGACCATGCAGGCTAGTTTAAGCTGTTTATTTTAGCACAACCACAATATATCACATCACAAGATAGCTGAAGGCATTATGGATAATAGAACAAAACAGGGAAATTGTTCAAAGCGTTAGAAGCAGAATATATTACGCTAATTACGCCATTTTTTACAACCGTGGCGACTAGCACTATTTGAATCATCAATCGTGTTTGTTTTGTTGGTGTCGCAAAATGTTCTCATATTTACAAGAAAGCGCCACATTAGAGAACAGGCTGTTTACCAATGAAAATACCTCATCTGAGTACTTGCTGAAATGTCATTGATACATGAATCTTTCATTCTTGTCTCTGAGAGTGAGACTGCTGCTGAATACAGTGACAGACAGGAAACATCTGACAGATAAATAAAACTGAAATAAAACTGAGAGGCACACAAGGTCAGATTAGATTTGGATTCTAAAGTATATTCCTATATGGTTATATAAATATGACAATATAAAACATAAATGTGCCCTATGGTGTGACAGCAAAAATTCAGAAAACAAACTGTTAACAATATATTCTTTTATAGTACTTATAAATAAGCATAAAAGAGATTTATCTTCATTGTTATTTTTGTTATTGTTAGATTTTTGCTGTCACAGACTTCTGCCCTATTAACCGAAAATATATATCACGTGATTTATGCACAACTTGTGAGTGAAGTACGGTAAAATGCTGCTGCATCCGAAAGCCAGAGGGCGCTCTCGTGCAGAAACTCCAAATATGAGTTCAGAAGAAGAAGAAGAAGACCACAACACACGTAGTAGTAGGAAATGCCTAAGGACATGTTTTTTATCACTGTTCCTCAAGGGTATTTTCATGACAATAAAGTATATTTATAATGATCTTGTTTGACGGGTGTTGCTTTTTTAAATGCACGTTATAAGCGACTCAAACTCGCACTGCTTTTAGATCGAGCAGCATTTCCTACTGATCCCAGAGCCGTGCTTCATGGACAAGCTACGCATCAATAAAATAATCGATACCTTGCATTATCGCAGCCAGCTCGGTTTCAGCAGGATTTAGTGATAACCGCGATTAACCGTGCACATGTCTTGTACAATTTATTTGTCTACTACCAATAACTAAAAAAAACAGCTTGACTAATTCCACAATTCCTTTGACAAACTATGTTCAATAGCCATTAGCAATTAAGTTAAATTCAAATTTTTTTCTAGTTTTTGTTGCAAAGCGACTTCACAGCAAAATCCATATTAATACAGACAGTAGAGATACAGACATATAATAACAGACAGAAACTACAGTCTATAAATAAAGACAAAAGACACGCTAAAAACAGGAATATAATTAAATATCAAGAATACATTATTATTTAAATTTTTCAATAAGATGTACCTTGACAAGACTAACAGATATTAATTGTCTGTAGGTTTATAATTGAAATGCAATATTAGCAGTTCTATATTAAGCAAGTTATGTGTATCCAATTTCGTAAGATAATTTGCAATAGTAATTAAAAAAATAATTGTTTTTAAGATTGTAATTGGTTTCTAAATAGAAAGATGACTAAATTGATGAAAACTACATACAATATAAACCATTTTAACAAATGGACACAATTCAGTTCTAATTGATATCAAAGTATCCTCCAATAATGAAACACTGGGATATGTCTTAAAATGCAACTCAGGTGATTTAACAGGCCTTGTTTAAGTTTGACCTTAGAGAGTGCTGTGGAATGTCTCTCAGCTTGGCACGGACAGCGAGAGCGTTGCTGCACCACGTCCCTGCACATTAAGCCTCTCTATCAAGCCATTAGAAGGAACTCTGGGTCTAAATTCATCATGTGCTTTTTGGCACGAGGTTCACAGTTGCCCACGGGACTGGCGGTAACATCAGGCTGAGAGTTGGGATGACCTGGCTTAATGTGACCCATTAGAGTGGCTGTAGATTTCTAGGAGATCTAATGCAGTCTAGACCAAGAGGGCTTTATATCACGGTCTGTGAAATGTAGAAATATAAGACACATTCTAGATATTTAAACTGATAACATGACTCTTAGTGGATTTGCTCCGGTCCCCAAAGCCCACGTTAGCAAGTGGACCAAAAGGAGATTACTCGGTGTCTGTGCGAAATGAATGTGGCGATGGCATTTACTTAGTGAGATAAATCAGTCTGCTGTATTCACCGGTAAAAGAACTTTAAAACCTTTTCAAAGTACAGCAGTTCATTTTGTCGGCCGATCTAAAAACAGCAACATCCTTTTTGGCATAACACCGTGCACTGTCAAGATTAAGATGTTTATTGTGTTCCCTGATCTAAGATGTAACCTCTTTGGATAAAGAAGCTCACAATGCACTCTGATCTAGCAACAGCATGGACCCGTCGGGATAAAGCAGTTGTTCCCCGGTCTTCCTTTGGGTATACATTGATTTACCACGATGTAGGAAAACTTTCGGACCGTTACTGAATTAGCAAGCCCTTCTGCCCTAAACCTCCTGCAAGGCATTCCAGAGAGGCCTTTTAGTGTTGACTTAACAGCAACATTCAGCCCCGCTGTCCTGGAGGACAGCAACATCAAAAGGAGGTGCTTTGTTATGTTTATTAAGCCGTTTTGAAGGGAACATGCGGGTGATGTTCTGAAAAGCACATTAAGTCAATTGAAGAGCAAAATGAATGGAGGCCCGGCGAACTGAATCACTGGATGATGTCTCTCTGCTATTGTCTTACCCTCTTTCATATTTTCCCCGGTCACAATCGCACCAGAAAGCTCTAGAGTAATTTGTATTGATTAATGTTTCTGTGTGCATCGAGGATACCAAGCACAGATTCTGCCCCAGAGTTTTATCGCCTCTCTGGCTTGCGCGCATAGATTTGAATGTCTTAATATTGCAGAATCATGTAAAACACTGCTGGGAAAAACAGTTTAACCCTGAGATACTGTGAGCAGAAACACAGAGGCCGTGCCAAGTTTAAATAAATGTTGCTAAGACTGCACAGCATAATGCAAAATTAATGTATACTGTTTAGTGTTAAGATGCATTATTTTAATATAACGTTTTATTGAAAAAAGTCAGTTTTACTCTTGTGAATGTACACTTCATTTAGCTATAGGATGCAATTTTAACCATGCAGAAAGCTTTCAAAAATGAAGTTTATATTACTGATTTTTTGCAGCTGTTAAATCCATATTTATCACACTTGTTATACATCCCTAAGAACACGTGTTTTGTTGTTTGCCTATGACATCTGACAAAGCGCTTTGACCCGGGAACGGCGGTGCGTGACGTCAAACTTAACAAGCGGATTCTTTGTGTGGTCCAGCTAAATTAAAAGCACTTCGTTGTTTAAGTTGTAATATTCCGTAAATATGTGTTTTTTCTTGAAGATGTAATCCATATTTTTTGGGTTAAGAATAAACAAAAATCACTGAATAAGCACATCAGTGTTTAAAGCTCGCTCTCCTTACTTTACACTTATTCACGATGGTAAGCTTGCATGATGCAATTTCGCTTTTGACCAACTCATACACTGTACCCCGTAATCTTACATAATTTTGCTATCATTTTTTTACTGATTGTTCATGTGTAATGTTAAAAAACTGTAATTTTAAGGAATTGTACTGTTTTTGAAATATTTTTGAAATACGGTCAACGAACATCAAATTACAGTAAAAGACTGTGAATTTACAATAAAAGCATGGAAAACATGTCATTTTAGAGGAAAGATATTTTTTACGTTATATTTTTGGCGCACCCGCTGCCAGAAAATATCTGTTTTTCGCAGGATTTTTTTTCACAGTAAAGGTAACCTGAAATTTAAACCAGAGATCTTGATAAAGAGGAAAAGTTCCTGTTCAGATTTTAGCTTTAAAGAACATCTGTCATTTACTCACCCTCATGTCTTTCAAATGTGAAAAACGTTCTCCTGTAAAACACGAAAGGAGACTTTGTTAAATATTCTATGGATTGGATTCAATGCACTATATTATGACTCACTTTAACACTTTATAAAGCACCCCACACTGACAGCAGAAACTATATGCGGCTTACAGTTAATTTTCTGCATGTTCAGATCAGCCTGATTTCTAGCTTTCCTGTAGCTCAATGGTTACAGCATGGTACTAGCAATGCCAAGGTCATGGGTTCAATCCCAGGGGATTGCACATAGTCAGAAACAAAATGTATAGTACAATGCAATGTAAGTCGCTTTGGATAAAAGCGTCTGCCAAATGCATAAATGTAAATGTAAGCAGTTTAACAGTAAAAACCGAGATGTCTGACATGATGCCTCAAGAGGTGATCAGTTTTTCTCTATTGTGAGTAAAGCTGAGCTTGAACACAAGGCACCAAAACCTTTAAAATATATTCAAAGGTTCACATGTGACTGTACTTCTCAGATAGTGATGCAGTCTAACCCAAATTGTAACTTGATTTAAAAGCGATGGTGACAGTGAGCTCCTCACAACATGTTCCAATCAAAATCTGATGTGCACCATGAGGAGCATAACTGATTAAAAATCACTAATAACTAATAACCTCTTCTCCTCTGAGAGCACAGATTTAAATGGTTTTAAATGCATCATTCATCTGAACAGATGTCTGGTCATCTTTATCTTATATACACATGTGGGGACTTGTAAAGAATAACCATCAATGAACAGCTCTCTGGAATACTCGATTCTGACTGGCCAATCACAGAAATACACATCAAATAGTTTAGAAATAAGCACAACACTGTAAGATTAACACCCATGGCAACAGTACATTTTTACAGTATGTACACAGTTTCTCTTTTCATGGCGAGATAGTTCATATGTGCCATATTGTGACTCAAAACTCTAGCTATAGAGACTGCAGTAAAAATGTCCTTGGAAGACTGCAGTATTAATTTTGATATACATATTGAGAAAAAAACATCTCATAGATGTGTGGACACTCGAGACCTGGATCAGAGAAAAAATAAAATAGAGGAAGACGTGTTACATTCCAGTTAAATATGTTAGGGAATGTGTCTATAGACAGATAACCTTGGATAGCAGATTAAATATATAAATTATTTTGAGTTTGTTTTGTAATGGACTTCTTTACAGAAACTGAAGATAATCTACGGGATAATAAAAACAATATTTTATGCATGTGAGTTTAAGTAGAGCTACAGGTAAACTGATTTCTGGAGAATCTGTAGATATACAGTAGCGTTGTTAACCACCACACAAATGCGTAGGGCCCCGCAAGCTTGGGGGCCCCCTAGTGGCTACAAGTAAAATCATTTGATGCTTGATTTAGACACTCAGATATATGCAATGAAGTGCACGTATCAAAGCGGTGCTCAAAAACGAAAGAAAGCAAAAGAAAAGAAATCTAATACTAATTATACGAATATAGCAAAACAATGCTATATATGAAAAGAAGCATGAAAAGAATAATCTTGCACCTTTTACTTTCTTATACTGTAGCTTAAAGCATTCTGTATTATTCTGAATAAAACAAAGCACACTTTTTCATCCCAAAACCAAGAAGGTTTATTCTTATAACAAACTGTAGAGAATTTTGTGCTGTTATGTGGTTCAACGTAAAATAAATCCCGTTTATATTTGTATGTATATATACTGTAGGCTATGTCTCATTAATTCCATGTATTCAATACTGCTGTGCAATTCAAACAAAAATGTTAGGCAATGTGTGGGAGACCTCAGGTTTTGACTTTGCTTAGGGCTCCCACTGTAGATATACCAATATGACAGTTCGTTTTTTTTCTTTTTCATCTCTGATCTTAAGGTCTTTGTAAAACACCTTGAGTTCCTATTCAGCCTTGTAAAGATACAGTTCTATATCTACTTCTTAAATGTTATGTTTTACGCAAACATGATCCACCTTCTGTTTCTGAGATGCTAATTAAAACATTTCCTTCTGTAAATTAATTTGATCTAGTCACAAGCACTTTTTTTTACCAGAGCGAATGCCATATTTTCTTTATTCTTTAATTGATTGTTTACCACATTCTTGGCAAATACATTTATGCAGTCCTTGTTAAATTTGCATGTACATTTATTTTCTTGGCAGAGACATTTCTACCTAATAACTAAAGTAATGTACAGTGCCGTATCTAAGCATCTAATACCAATCCAAGCAAGCAACACTTTGTTTACACATCTCAAAGTCTTGAAAAGTTTATAAGCTATAATCAATTATTAATACAACATGCCAAATCTCCCTATTGACCAATGATCAGAACTGAAGGTTCACAGTACAGTGAGTAAAATTCTGTATTTAAAAGTGTTTTGAGGTAAAAGGACTGCAATTTGGTCTGTATGAATGTTAAACGTGCGGTATCGTATGGTAACATCCGCTTAAAGGAATAATACGGCATTTTTAGGAGGATCTATTGACAGAAATGCAATATAATATACAAAACTATTTCTTCAGAGGTGTATAAAGACCTTACGTAATGAGCCATTAAGTTTGTAATACCTTAGAATAAGCTGTTTATATCTACATACAGAGCGGCCCTTCATACATTGAATTCGCCGCCATGTTTTGTACAGCAGCCCTAAACGGACAAACAACTTTACAATGCGCGTTTCCTCTTCCTTTCCGCTGCGGTATCCTGGTTAAACGGATCGCGCTCTCCGGTGCGGAACGCATGTGACCCACGGATTAACTGAAAGTTTATTCATCATTGAGTAAAAGAGTAAAACGCGCTCTCCAGTTTCAGCTCCAGCGCTCTCTCAAGCATCTGGATGAATACAATATTAAAGCGGTTCCAGATAAACAATGACGCTCAAAACTGCTCCGTCACACAGCTAATATTACAACAACAACATATCTTGGTATGTTAGTATGTTACTCACGTACTGATCAAGGCATCCTCCACACAGTGTCCACACATCAAGGCATCCTCGGGGGTGATTTTTAGACGATCTTTCTCTCCAACGTCTCTCTGCTGCTAAGTATCTCCATAGATATCTGTGAGTATCTCTGCTAAAAGCCTTAGTACCGCGGGTCCTAACATGTCTCTGCTGTAAAGTCTTTATAATATTAACACAGGTCCTAGCTCCTGCCTGACTTTTATCCTTCTTTTTAAACTTAAAATCCACAAACCTTTTATTTTATGTAATACGTAAGACATCGCTCTTTCTTCAGTCCTTCTAATGCACGCAAAATCTCTTCCCTGCGTCAACATGAGAACGACATCTTTTTTGTACTGTGGTGGCCACCGTCGTGTTTGGACTGAGCGATTCATGGCAAATCTATAATACAACGCTAGTTAATCAAGAACTGCGCCTTTAAAGATCTGTCCTCACCCAAAAATAAAAATTCTGTCAAAAATTACAATTGTAGTCAAAAGTCCCCCAGAACGGTTTGGTTTTCTACATTCTTCAATCTTCTATATTCTTTTGTGTTCAACAGAACAAAGAAATTTTTCCTACTGTGGTGTACAATGGTGGCCAAGAACTGTTTGGTTACAAGCATTTTTTCAAATATCTTTCTCTCTGTTCTTCAGAACAAAGAAATGTATACAGATTTGGAACCACTTGAGGGTGAGTAAATGAATGAGTTTTCATTTTTGGGTGAACTGTTCCTTTATGGGCGTTTATAAGGGTCTCGGGTTTGAGCCTCTAAACTGAGTGGGCAGGCGAACTCATGAACCACAGTCTGTCTCAGGAGGACTTGTTCTGTAAGTGTCAATGTTTGTATTGCGAGTTGCTTTATGAATTGAATGACAGGTAAGTGAACAAGTATCGAAAAGTTTGCGCTAACCTCATAATGCTAAATTAAACTGGCTTTATTCACATTAAAAGAAACTTAAGCCAATACGGGAGTTTATCTCAGTTCAGAACAGCATCATTTTACTTAATACATTCTCTGAAGTCGCTTGGTGACTTTGTGTCAGTTTTAGATTTACTGCTTTTCAGGCTGGTGATTTGATTCGATTGAAAAAGCTGAATGCTTTAACATTTTACTTTCATTTGTTCTGTTGTTTGTCTACAATAACTGGCTGTCTGTCTACTCTGACTGAAAATCTGAACTGAACAATGGCTCCCTTTGTATGTTTATCCACTCTCACAATAAACAGCTGTTTGCCTTCAAATGTGACACTTTGTTTTGTTTATTTAACCTGCTAGACAACATTTAAACATTCTGCAAAGGAGGAAGAGTATGCACTCCATAACTTTCCTTTATCATTATTAGGGTACGTAGTGAAGTGTGTCACATTGGACGGGTGGCATTAAAGCATGGACTGCGCCGCGCTGTCACAGAAGAAAATTAACATATGATATTAGAGGTACAGGCCAAACCCTTTACTTGAATTTACTATGCTTGTATATAATATATATTGTGCTTAGAGAGAACGGAAGAGCCATAGCTAAAGCATTAGCAAATATTTTATGTATCCTAAAAAAAGTAATATATCGTCGCTGTCGGGCGGAATCCTCGCATCTCCAAAACCATTTTTTTTCAGGAAATTAAAAAAACTGCATATTTTTTGAGTTATTAAACATTGTATCGTTAAAGTTGGTATTATACCTTATATTGCTATCATATACTGTTGTGTACCAACATTAACACAACATTTCCCCAAAACCATGTTTAATCGGAGATACAAGGTTTATAACTTGGGAGCAGGGAGATACGAGGTTACACTGTCATTGATAAGAATGGTACGGACACAGACGTCGCTGCTGCCAGCAGTGTTCATCAAAGTCTGCGGTCGCGTTGAGCCTCTTGACAAGAGAAAAGGCTTAAATTGTTAACCAAAGCTAACGACTGTGGTTACATACATCTTCCTAAACTCTATTTTAAAGGTTTAAGAACTATAAGTGATGTAATACAAGAAACGATGAGCTGACTAGGCTGTCTAATAGGCGGAAATTAGCCGAATCTGCTCGCAAACTTACCTTCGTGGTTCACGGGCTTCCTTCTGCACCGAAGCATTACAGCTATCGATTTTTAACAAAACAGACCTACTCAAATGTATCTAACCTAACTATTTTCACTCGTTATTGTCTAAAACACTTTCAATCAGGAGACGTAATGCCGAGAAGCTCCCGCGGAGTGAAGAAGAGGTGGAGTTACGAGACTTCTCAGACAGTTGAAGTGTCTAATGGAGTTAAGAGATTTGCTCTCAAGCTATTTTCAACACTTTAGATTGGTTAATAATTTGTAAAAATAACAGAACCACATGGGGACTGACCAATAGCATCGATTTGTGAAAAATTATGAAATTGACCAAATTTGGACATAGGAGGTTTCCGCCCGACAGTGATGATATACAGTATATCATACACACATATATTTTATCTAGGGCTGTCAAACGATTAATTGCGATTAATCGCATCCAGAATAAAAGTTTGTGTTGACATAATATACAGTAGGTGTCTGTTCATTGTGCATATTAATTTTGTATTTATAAACACATACACACATGGAAAAATATCAAATATAAAAATTAACCATCATTTATATATAATTTAAATGTTTGGTAAATACAAATAAATACTTGTAAATATTTCCTAAATATTTATACATGTGTGTGCATGTGTTTATAAATCCAAAACTTATATGCACAGTAGACAGACATATATTATGTAAACACAAACTTTCATTCTGGATGCGATGAGTGATCAAGCTAAGTCATATTTACCAGTATATAGATGATATACGAGTTGCCGAATTGTGACGTAGTAAGGAAATGATGATGTAAAGTAAATCTGTTTTCAATTATAAAAAAAAATAAACTTACACCGTGACTACACCGGACACGACCGTCGCTACGTGACAAACGGCTTATTATTAATGGGTTTGTCGTGTCGCATCCAGTATGGACAAAATTCGATTGTACAAAATTCGATTGTCTTCTGTTGTCTTTTGTCGTGTCACACTGTGTCTACACCGGTCGTGACTCGTGATCGTCGCAACTTCAATGCGTTACATTTTGTAGCCAAAAAAGCCTCACCTTCCCAGATAAGCTCGAAGGCAGCATTACAAATAAATAAAGTTTTTCTTGAAGCATATAATTGAAATTCCCATGAACTGATTGATCACTTAATTGGATTGTAGTTTATTCAATATCCTGATGTTATCTCCCCTACATTTCTTTTCAGCTTTCCCAGCAGAGGAAAAAAATCTTAATCCAATCACGTTTGGTAGATAAGATGACACCTTTAAGGAACCTCAGAAACTCGGTTATTAAACCGAGCCCATGTTTTTGGAGGTGAGAGACAATTTACTGCTCAGTTGGCAAAATAGCATTTTAATTGCCTTGCCACCATGTAATGAGAGGAAGAACAAGGGGAAAATGGATTTGTTGTGCGTCACGTAATGCTCTACGGGGCCAGAGGATATTAACACAGCGAGACAGCCGCCTGTCAGGCAGGGATGTCCTGAGAATAGCTCAAACTCCACTTGAAAGAAACCGTCGGAATACCACTTGAAGCTAAAACAATGACAGAACACTCTAAGGCTCCAAATCTTCCCCCAACTCACAAAATCACAGCCAGGTGTACATTAGCATTACATCGGTATCATTCCTCAACCAGCGGGTCGTGAGAACCCTCCACGTAATCTGTCCCGCGCTCTCCTCTCATTGACCGTCTCTTGACCCGACTAAGTGGAGAATCTTGACATTAGTTTGAACGCACTGTGATCCCATCTGTATATTTACACCGAAAGATCTGCGGTATTCAGGGCTCCGTCAGTCCTCCACAGTGGCATGCGTGCGCTCAGGACCGCTGACTGAAGAACCCACACGAGTGGTGCACTGCCTGCGCTCCCTGACAGCGAGCAGTAAAGCGGAGACTTAATTTAAAGTGAGATGGGCTCAGCACGTCGAGTGTAAAGTGAAACTGCGGTAAAGCGGAGCAGACGCTCTGTTGGGGAGACAGAGGTAACAGTGCGAGATCATATTAAGAATGCATTCTGAATGCCATGCTACTCTGTCGAATGAAGCCAACCTTACGTTTTAAGAGGCATTCCTGCTGCGGCTCTTGGAGCAAGCGAAGGTCTATCGCCACGGTGGGTAAAATTAAGAGAAGAGTCCTACCAAGACACGAGACCTTACCAGTCCAGACACACTACAAAACATTGCCAACGAAGGCAGTCAATTTAGACAGTTTAACTGATGATATCATCATTAATGGGTGGTTTCCCAGACAGGGATTCGATTAAACCAGGACTAGGCCTTAGTTAAATTATGGCATTTATGCAGCTTTTACAAACATGCCTTGCAAAACAACATTACTTGTGTGAATTTTGAGATAAAACAATGGATGTATTTAAAGATGTGTCAGTGAAAGCTGTTTTCAGTTTAGACAGATCTAACGTTTATTTTAGTCTAGGACTAGTCTTAAACCCTGTACAGGAAACCACCCCTCAGTGTTTAATTTAAACGTTTTTAAAGATATTATGATCTTAGGCAAAAATTCGATTTGAGACACACTCCTACCCTTAAAGTGACCCTCTAGTCATTTCAAACCTGTATGACTTTCTTTCTTCTGCACAACACAAAAGAAGATGTTTTTACAAATACTAACCGAACCCATAACCCATTCACTTCTATTGTTTAGGCACAAAACCAATGCAAGTCAATGGGTACCGCAGTTGTCCGGTTAGCCACATTCTTCAAAATATCTTCTTTTGTGTTCTGCAGAAGAATGGGCTGGTCAGGATACAAACAAGTATTTTAACATCTTAATAAAGCAGACACTTTACATACGTTCCACGCACTCATTCACAAGTTGAATGCGTCTGCCGGGAGAGGCGTGTGAAAAATGGCTCTCTCGCCGAGTAAACACCAAGTACAAGTACCAGAGCTCTAAGATAAATTATGTCAAACTTTAACATGTTTGTCCACTTTGACATGTAATTATTAGTTTGTCTCTCGCTAGAATTTATCTTTGGGGACTTAATCTTCTTGTGCTTTTTAACTAAAAGCCATCAATATATTTCCTTGCATGCATCTTCCTTTCTGATGCCATTATCGGACGGTGGCAGGTAACCGGGGCAGTAAAGAGGAATTATGCCACTCTAAAGGACGTTGTTATTAGATTCGACATCCAAAGGAATATTAAATTGTCTGCAGAGCTTCAAAGAGCTAGGATAACTCATATAAACTGCTCTCTGTTCCTGTGTAAGATGGAAATGGTAATGAAATATAAAAAATCAGTTGTACCGCATTACATTTCATACCTTTTTAATCCATAAGACTACTAAAAGTGCCTTTTGACTCACTTGGCAGCGCAGAGTCATTAAATCCCATATCAATAGGCATAAATCATGTCGCCAATCGCAATAAAAAGCCTCTGCCTAAAGGCCTGTCACGTTCTTGTCCAAACAGTAAGTTCTCATCAGGGCAGTTATCTTCAAAAAGCCTGTCACAAACGGTTAATGTCATTCGTCATCTTTACTGTGACATGGGCGCCAACTCATTTCCAGTCAAATCGTAATATCGGGGTCACTGAACTGCCGAAACACAGATTGCCAGTCTTTGTTTTATGACTCTTCAGCACACAACGCTGTGAGAATTACAAGGTATTGTAAGCAAAAGTGCACAAAACACACCTTTGAAAAACTTCAAGTGTGACCCCATCTCAACTAAGACACTATACAACCTGCAAGAAATATCTACGTCTTCAACAACGCAGAATTATTTTCATATTCCTCATATTTAACGGCAGCTGTATGATTTATTTTGCACCTTGACTGCCTCCTAAGGACAATTTGAAGCTTTACTTTCTAACTTGTAAAATGTTTTTCTTGATCATGTTTTTCTGCACTGCTCTTTTGATTAGATCTTCCTCTTCATTTTACTGCACGAGGAAGTGCACTCAGTGAAGTGACCACAGAGAAGCAAGTGCCATCGTGCCATAAACCACTACATTAGGTCAAACTAAAATCAGTTTTCAAGGACACCTCTGCTGAGAAATATACATGATGTACTTTTATCTTATACACACCAGAAATGTGCAAAAGCACATTTAAAAAATCTAATCTCTGGGTTTGCCTGAATAAATGGGTGGCCAAAATCTTTAAGACGCTCTGCCAGTCAGGCTGCTTTTAAGTTCACAATGTCGATCAGACATGTTTTAAGGGGCGTATATAGAGGGTTTCAAAGCAACAACATAAACAAACTTTACTGCGCAGCACGCTTTTGTGACCCAAACTTAACTTTTTTACACGTCTGCAAAGAATAGAGTCCCTTGCAGATAAATTACACGTAAAAACAAGTAAATTACATTAGCTAGCAAGTTAAAAGTATACGTCTAGCCAGTATTGGTTTTGTAGAAGAACTACTCGGCTAAACTTAAATGCGACAAAGTTACACGATCCATTCAACACAATTATTATACAATAAAATATTTATATAAATTAATATTAAAATAAATTAAATATAAATAGTTATATCATTAGCCACTAGCCAAACACAGACCGGAAGTTAACTTCGGGCCAGGCATGTGTGTCCGATGAAACCCGTCTATAAGACGATCAAACAAAATTACATTTACATTTACATTCATGCATTTGGCAGACGCTTTTATCCAAAGCAACTTACATTGCATTGTATTATACATTATACATTTTTGTTTCAATTAACTTGCTCAATTAACAAATCGGTAATTGAGCAAGCACATTAAAAATCTATATTCAAAACCGTCTCCTTACCCACATTGATTCACAGCGCTAAGCTTCTAATAATGATTTATAATTTGAGCTGTCAGGTATGATTTTGCAGGAAATTTCGGACTGATGTCATTTGACTTTAACAGATGTACAAAAAAAGTATGTGACTTGCCATTTTATGTTTCACACCAAGATACACCATTTTGGAAAACGTAAAACAAATGCTGGTCCGGAAGAACTTCCTGTTTAAGTGTTTAAACACTACACTAACGTTTGAACAAAATACAACCAACAGTACAATAACTAAATAAAAAATCTCTAAGATTTAAATACTAAATAAATGAATAGTGGAAAAGGCAGGGGACTCAAGCCTCAGTGTTTTTTAAAGTTGAACACATAATCCAATGTTTCTGGCAGGGTGTTCAAGAAAAAGCACCAGCACGATGTCAGCACTCTAATTAAAGAGCTGTCAACAAAAATATCCAAACGAAAAAAACAAACACTACATGCTTTGTTCACATTTATCACAATTAAAGTGTTCATAATCAATGTGAACACCTGTTGGTAGACTTGTTCATTTGTTATTGCTCAAGATAGCTGAAATGAGATGCATTCTTGTTCGGGGATGTGAAAGCTGTGCACAACATTCTTCCGGTCTAGAGGACGGGACACAGAGGAAAGATAATTTACTTATTTGAGTTTTACATATTTTCTTGCTGCAAACAAACATTAACGTGGCAGTTCAAAAACAGATAAAGGCTTTGTTCAGACAGGCGGCAAAAATCCAATGTTTTGGTGCACCTGACTAAAATCTGTCTGAAGTTACACAGGAAAAAACAACAAACATGAAATCAGATTTCTTACAACTTGATCCAAACCACATATATACGGTTTTAAATCTGATTACAAAATTCTTTTTCCAATCTGTTCCAGTCTGAACATTTAGATTGGAAGAACATTTTTTTTTACTTTACCATCATAAGAAATACAATACAATACAGCACAATAGTGGTGTGTCTCATGTCACAATGTATATGTACATAAACAGAGTCCAAATTTCCATTTTTCTGTTTTCTCTTTCCACAACGACAGCCGCCGCCTCATGTCTCTTGATATCGTGCTGCTGCGTCAGTGGTTACTATGGCAACCAATATACCTGATATCGACCACACTACCCGAACAAATGGATCCAATTTCTTTACTTGCAAAGCAATACCGCGAACAGTCTTTTGTAAAGATCAACTTTGAAAAACAAATCTGAATTGGATGCAGTGGCAACAAGGCCAAAAGAGCAAACAGGGAAACAAAGAGAGAGAGAGACGGATGAAGCAATTCAGTGATATATTGTTGACTGTTACATACACAGAGGTTATGGGATGCAGCACTTCACTCACAGAGCTGTAACACAGCAATGATCTCCAGACTCATATATATCTCCCATGTGGGCGGCTCTGTTTGACGACTCAACACACTGCCCCGCTGATAAAACATAGGTTACCATGGAAACTTCCAGACTCCACTCGCTGGGAGAGCAGAATTTCATCAGACGAGGAATGACACACAAGTAGGAATGAAAGCCTGCAAAAAAGATTTTTAAAAGATACAAGCGTGTAAAAAGTATAGGGAATGTGCTGGCAGGTAATTTGACAGGAAAGAGCTCACTCTGGAAATGTTTTCATCTAAAACGTGTTTCGCATGTGCATGTACCCGTCAATCACATAAACTACAAGATCATTCATTCGACATGGAGCAGTATGTATAAACGTTTTTTGTCTCTTTGTAAAAGCATGTGAAATGTAACTCAAAGCTGAAATAAGTTGATTTAGTGAACGCTTGGATTGCATTACACCATAACAAGGATTAGAGATTAGAGATACACATTTATATGCAATTCAGTTGTGCATGTTTTTTGCTCTTTGTCAAAATGCAAAAACCACCTAGCCAGCTAATTTCAGATCCTGCCAATACAAACCCTGTGATTCATACCAGAATGCAAATACAAATGGTTCACGTAAGTGCTCACGCCCATGCCATTTGTCCACTTTCCAGAAAAGCATATACCAGGTTTCATTCGATTTTCACAAAATCGGCCTAATGGGGAAAGCATTCACTGGTGAAGCGGTTCATGGTAAATTATTGAAATATAAAGAACATTACGCTTGTAACCTCTGATCCAGGTACGGTCCGTCTCTGCACCTCTACCTCTTTGCTCTTTTAGACAGGTGCACATTACAAAACAATTGAGTTTTAATGAGCTCCTGGTGTTTGTACAGGACCATCTTTGCTCAAGGCTTGCGTTCATTCATTTTAAATGAGCTGCCTGGAGAGATAGCACATCAATATTCATACAATTACTATTTTGTCAAGCAGGAAATGGTATTACAACCCTCTTAAGTACATTAAAAGAAAGTTAAAAGGTAAACATGTGCATTATGAGATATATACTAGCATCTAAATGGTAGTCAATTAGAGTAATGGCTTGAACTAGCCTTCTCAGACCTCCATTAAACGTCCTTTAATAACCATTTCCATGGCATGTGAATCACAGCAGGTATAAAAGAATAATAACGGTGATCATTATAGTAAGTATATAAAGAAGACAATCGCAGATTCAATTTGCAGCAATTAAAGGTGCCCAAGAAACTGATTCTCAAATTGGAACAATATTTTTGGCTCTGCTGAAATTTCTGGATGAGTTATCAGTCGTGATAATTGTATGGTAGGTCAAGTGTGTAATTTTATGTTGTAATAAATTTAGCTTCTGAGTTTTAAAAAGCAAACAATGTCTTTGAAGGTTCAGGAAACTTGTCGTGCTAAATTAGGAATTAAAGGCATTAGAAAAAGAAACATTTGAAAGAGAAATAAGTAAAATAATTTATATAACAACGCACCAAAAGTAATACATCAAACACAAAACTTATCTGAATTGTCCTTGATTTAATTGTCCATGGATTTTTTTAGCAATTCAAAAAATATTAATCCACAAGGGAAGATTAGTCCAAGCAAACAAGATCCCTCGACGATAAAGGCAGAACAAATAATGAAAATGAAAACAACATCAATCTTCTTTTGGATATTTGTTACTAAATAACCTCCAATGAAATTTTCAGAGAAAAGAAAGATAAACAGTCTGGCAACAGGTCCAAAAACAAATAATCCGTTCTGATGATCCGATAATCAGTTTGAGACACTAAATCCTCAGATTCAGCTGCTGTTTGCAGGCTTCTCACCTTTTCAGGTTGTTCACTTAACAAAATAAAGGTCCTTTATTTAACAGGAAGTCCGCTTTTGAATATACTTTTCTTAGTGAACCCCAACAGTTGAGTTACAGTAAATTAACACAGAGAATGTTTATATTTCACCCAAGGATGGGTTAAAACAAGCCACATGTCAATTTACAACCCGACGGTTGGGTTTGTCCCTTTTGTTCCAACATGGGTTGAAAATAGCCCAGCATTAAAAAAAAAAACATGTTCAGGATGTGCACTCTAAAAAATGCCTAGCTGACCTGGTTAAATAGGGATGAATCCATTTGTTGGGTTAAATTCACCCCAAAATGTTCATTATTTGACCCGACCATAGGTTGAAACAACCCAGCAAAGGTTAATTTACAACCCAACGGTTGGGTTCGTCTCTTTTTGACCCAACCATGGGTGGAAAATAATCAGCATTTTTTAGAATGTGTGTAAGATTTGTGTCACTGTGTGTAGCTAATGTCACTAATGGAAAAGGCAAAAAATAATCACATTTGGACGATGCTGATTAACAGAGTGCAAGGTATCGAAAGCACAGAGCTACATCGTTTATCATTTTCAAGGAAAACAACCATTTACCTTAAGTTGCCTGCACATTATAATGTAATAGGAAAACCAATATATTAACAAAGAAAAATCTTTAGTGTAATATCTCAAATTATTTTTCCTAGACATCAACAAGATTAAATGAAAGCAAATGAAAACATTTGCTTAAGTCTACCGTGTCTCTGATCTTTCGTCTGAGAAAAAGACCCAGAAATCCCACAAATGTCTCCATTAGTTTCAGAAGAGATCTCAACAATGTCACAAACTGAGCTTAGATTTGTCAAGTCTGCGATCAAAAGTCAATATTATTCAAATTTTCAGTTTAATATATAAATTGTACAGCTTCATATCGTTAATGTAGCTATATATAAACAATGGTCTCATTTGTTTTTATTTACATTTCTCCTAAGCAATTTTAGGAGAAACATCTTGAACAAAGTTAATACTTATGAGATAAGAACTCCATCAAATCTCCCAAGCAATGAAAGTGCAACCTCTGAGCAATAACATTTCGCTTTGGGAAGGTTTTTTAATCACCATATTTTTATTCCAATTTCTATCCATCTTTCCTAAATCAGTACATTAATATGCAATCCTAAATCTTAAATATGCAAATTATGAATCTCTTAAAACTGACTAAAATTAGGAGTCAATATGAAATTTCTCTGCGGTGTTTACAATCTTCTCATTTCTGAATCTCTTAACACATCAGAGATGTACACACGTGGGAAAGGAAAACGCACTTTGGCTTTCAAGGTTTTGACCTGACTAATCAATTCAGCTGTGTGTTAGTGCATGGCTTGTATCGCTGCTTATAGACAGAGATGTCTGAAGGCTGCCTGAGGAGTTGCTATCGATTTGATCAGGATGAAAAGCCGGGTGAGAAACTACAGGGTACAATCATGCTATGCCTGAAAGAAAGCTTTTAGATAGACTTCAACCTTGATGAACCTTTTTTGTAAAGAAAAGGTTTGCACAAACATAACCATTCTGTCATTACTTGTTCACCCTTTCCAAATCCATACTCTGTTATTTTTGTTACCGTGTTTGGTAACTGATTAAAATTAAATACAAATTTCTTCTTGAATTTTACAGATATTGTAGCATACATCTCCTAACCTGACGAAAGCATCAACAGCTGAAATTGAGATGCAATAATCGCTCGTTTTACATTCAAATGGCTTTCATGGGTTAGCAATGATTAGATGATGATAAATTGGATCATTAACAGCTGTACCATTCCCCCAAGTGATCCGAGGAATAAAAACTTCTGTGTCATAACCAATCCAGCATCGTCGAATCCATTTCCCATCTTTCCCGTGCGTGTTTCACAATTAACACTCTCCGGATCGCGGCTCTGAGAGATTGGAGGAACATTGATGGATTGCTTTTTGTGTGAAGAATTAATAACGCAGCCCAATGCGGGCAGTGTCATTATGACCAGGCACTTCCTCCGACAGAACAGCAGACAAAGTAAACACGTTTAATATTCATCATTTCCCTTCAGAGTAAACGAAGTGGAAGAAGAACAAAATTTACGCTTGAGTAATATTTACATTCATTTGGATTATGTAGAACATATTTATTTCGCCATTCCCTCCCCTCTGACTGTTGGGGGTCCTGGGGGGGTTAATGCGTACTGTAGGTGTATTTTAGGTGGTGCCAAACATGAATGCAATTATTCGAATGTGAGATTCGAGCACTGATGACGATCTACAGTTTCACGCTCTTTGAAGCTTTTAGAGAGCCGTGTTTCAAAATCATTTAAAGTGGTTGGCATGATTCATTTCTATTTTACCCACTTCTATCACACCGCTTGAATTTTAATGAATATGCATTATTAACTTATTTACGTAATTGTTTGATTTACTTTATTTTTTTCCTGTTTTTAGACCCTTTGCAGTATACTATTGTTTTAAAAGTGCACATGTGCAGTTTGATGTCAGGACAAATTTAAAGGTTTGCTTTTTTGCTTTAGGTCTAAAAAAGTGATGTGATTTTCGGTACATTTAAACACTACTTTTGAACTATGAATGACAACATGGTTGAAAAAAATTAAAAGCATTTATGAGGCACATTTTAGAGTGGCCAGCCTAAGGCAGACCTGTGCAATAATCATGCTGTCTAATCAGCATCTTGATATGCCACACCTGTGAGGTGGATGGATTATCAAGGAGAAGTGCTCACTAACACAGATTTAGACAGATTTGTGAACAATATTTGAGAGAAATAGGCCTTTTGTGCACATAAAAAGTCTTAGATCTTTGAGTCCAGCTCATGAAAAATGGGGGCAAAAACAAAAGTGTTGCATTTATAATTTTGTTAATAGTTAATACAGCACTATGTGTAATCTCTTTAGTCACAGTAGTATTTCTAATGCTAAAATATATGTTTTTTGTTGTTATACCTGAATTTTGCAATTTACTGTTTTACAAGATTGGCTGAGAAAATAGTAAATCACATTATTCTTTTTTATTCAGATGTCCAATTACAGTTATTAACTTGAAATCCCTAATAGAAAAATAAGTTTAATGGTTGAATGTTGAATGTGAAGTTTGGTACTATAAATAACAATACAACTTTTATTTAAGTGTTTTACAGATTCCTAAAACATTTGTGTGTTCTATTTATGACAGGTGGTCTAATAAATTTGTTAAGCACTGTGTAATACATATTACAGTAAAATACTGTATATGTGACCCTGGACAACAAAACCAGTCTTATGGGTCAATTTTTCGAAATTGAGATTTTTACATATTCTGAAAGCTGAATAAATAAACTTTCTATAGATATATGAGTTGTTAGAATAGGACAATATCTGGCTCAGATACAACCGTTTAAAACTCTGGAATCTGAGAGTGCAAAAAAATCAAAATATTGAGAAAATTGTCTTTGAAGTTGTTAATCAGGGGCACTGTGGCAGACCATCCACTCACAAAAATAAGGTTTTTATACATTTAAGGTAGGAAATTTACAAAATATCTTCATGGAACATGATCTTTACTTAATATCCTAATGATTTTTGACATAAAAGAAAAATCGATAATTTTGACCCACACAATGTATTTTTGGCTTTTACTAAAAATGTTCCCGTGCTACTTAAGACTGGTTTTTTGATCCAGGGTCACATATTAAAGTTTACTATTACTCATGTCCACACAGTGCCCAAAATTAAAACTCACCAGGTGCCAAATGTAATTTATTTTTCTTCAGACCTCAGTGTGGTAACATGAAATATTCCTTATGTGCATACGGGCACCAAATCGAAAATGATGTGTCACAGTTACATAACAGCTGCAGTTTAACTTACAGTAATAGACTCATCTCATAAAATGATGCTGACTCAATGACCCGGAGTTTGTCACTAAAATGCAAGACAAAATTAGACGTATTTGCAGTACAGTTTCACAGCCAATAAAACATGTTTATGACCGCTACTCCTGGCAGGAGTGCAAAAAAGGCCATTTCGGAGTCCAGCTACAGTATTTAAGGAGACGCAAAAGTTGCTGGAAAACAAGTGCGGGCATCTCCTCCACAGTAAATGTGATGAGGTGAGTGTATTGAATGCACGGGGATTAAAGGATTAACTCAAGTTTGTGTGGGATGATACAAAACACGAGTTAAAAGGCGCTAGACTAATGTTAAGCTCTGCAGGGACAAAGACTGTTGGGCATACACTAAATACACTAAATAATCCCAATGTCTACAATTAACATGACAAACAGAAAATGAGTTAAAGAGGTCGAGGTAAGGCAGAGGGGGATGTCGAAGCAAGAAAACAATAAAAAGAGATCTAAATGAATGTTTTTTTTACTGGCAAACAGCTGTGCGATCCATTCGCCTGTGTCTGTCCTCATAAAGAAGAAAGATATATATCAGAAAACCTTAACCACCCAAGACTTGACCACAGGTCGGGGAGATACAAAGTCATGGGAAAGTAATGAACCTCATCAGTGTTGTGGTCATTAATCACTCACTAGAATCTCATCAGAAACACACTAAATCTATGAGGAAGACATGGACTGCACAGTTGGGTTTTAATAACTGGGAAGTGAAATAATAATTTATAGTTTGACCTGTACAGTCAACATTAACCTCACAGTGTGTGAGTGTGTGTGTGTGTTAATCTGAGCAGAGATTTAATCACGCTTATAGGCACAGAGATCAAGTACACAGAGATGAAGCTTGACTGCCCATGTGGACCCAGCACCACATTTAAGAAATCCATGAGTGTTTGCGGAACAGAACAGAAGTACTCTGTGATAACAAGTAATTAAACTTGGACGCTTTTGGTCTCTAAAGACTGCTGACTGCTTTAAATATTATACAGCTACACAGATGTTACAGTCGAGCTGTTATTATTAACATAATATCCTATTTGGTTTTTAAACTTACATAAAAAAAGAGTCTTTCTGAACAATAATTTTCTATTAACTTGTTGCAGCTCAGACTTAAAGGTCCAATGTATGAAATTTAGCGGCATCTAGGGGTGAGGTTAAGAATTGCAACCAATGGCACACTCCACCCCTACGGTGGCTGACACAGGACAATGATGTCGTCATGTTGTCGCTTCTTCGCCGAAATTGATAACGTATTTATGAAACGCGCTCTGTAGAGCAGTTTGTCCGTTTACGGCTATTGTTGAAACAACATGGTGAATTCCATATAAGGGGACTCGCGGTGTATGTAGATAGAAATAGCTCATTCTAAGGTGATAAAAACATAACGCTTCATTATGTAAGGTCTGTATACACCTCTGAAGACATAGTTACGTATATTATATTGCATTTCTGTCAGTAGATCCTCCAAAAAATTACACACTGGACCTTTAAGAGATTTTAAATTCCACTACTTTACTGCAGTATAATATTCTTTGAAAAAATAGTAGTGTGTTTGTGTAGGTCCTTCTGAAAACAATATGATTACAATCTTGGCTTGAGAGGAATAGACAGATGCCAGGGGCAGGAGGAGGGGTTTGATGACAATAGAGACCAATTAAAATAAATTTCAGATGAAGCAGGTGAGCTACAAACACTCTTCTCAGAGTTAGAGACGTACAGTAATTCCAGATTTGAGCCAGTCTGACACATTGAATCTAAACCATGTTCTCCCAGTAACCCTCCGGTGTGTATTCGTTTCCACTAAGAGACACGGTTTATTCAATGTATTGGATTATGTTGGATTCAGGTCACTGAGTCTGTTTTTTTACTGTGACTCAAGGCTCTTTTAAAGATCTCCAGTTGGACATGGACCACTTCACAAGTGCTTTGGGAAACTGGTTCAGGTTAATTGTGTATCATCTATCCTAGTTTACCAAATGGAGATCTGCAGTACAGCAGGAACCGGCAAATCATGTATTATAATTACAGTATCTATTCTTAGTTTTTGTCTAGTTTGCCAGGAAAAACTGCCAACACACTTAATAAATTCAAATCTGTATAAATTTCATGTTCTGATGAACACAGAGAAAGATATTTGGAAGAATGCCTGTATCCAAACAGTTCTTGGCCACCATTGACTACCATAATAGGAAAAATACTTTGAGTTTCTTTGTTCTGTTGAACACAAAAGAAGATACTTTGAAGAATATAGGAAAGCAAACAGTTTTGGGGAACTTTTGACTAACATTGTCATTTTTCCTATGGTAGTCAATGGTGGCCAAGAACTGTAGCATTCTTCCAAATGTCGTTCAATGTGTTCATCTGAATGAAGAAATTTATACAGTACTCGAGGGTGAGTAAATGATGATAGAATTAATATTTTGGGGTAAACTGTTCCTTTAAATGTGTAAAAATAGAGCGCTTTAAGTACACATGCGGAAGTGTACTAAGTGTAATTAAAAATGTAATTTAGTACAGTATTTGTTTGTATTTGTTTATTGCCTAAAAACTCAACGCAACTTTATTTATATAGCGCTTTTTCAATTTTCATTGTTACAAAGCAGCTTTACATGAAACATATTGACTATAAGCAAAACATTAAAGTTAAGCAAGTAAAAAACAAAAAGAGTGAACACACACAGAATACAGAATCGCACACAGGTTCATAAAACAAGCCGAATTAAACTTTTATACATTCCACACTCTACAAACAAGGCTTATAATACTGTACCCCTGATTTTCTTATCAGGAGAATCTATTTTAAGGAATGTATTCTAACGGGAAAACAATACTTTTTTTTTTCGCACAAGCAAATAATATAAGTCAATACAGCTGACAAAAGTTTGAGAATTTATTTTTATTTTAGACTCCCCAGAAACTACGCCTGCCATTTTATTCTTGTCATACCGCCGTCATGTAACATCTGGTCTTCTTGCCACAGAATTGTAGTCCGGTGACCTTTAAATCGTCAGAAAAGACCGACATCTGTCTTTGGTGAACCAGAAGTGTTTCTTGAAGGGCAGCATTGAAATGACACGGGTGAAATGATGTAAGTGACATGCAAAGATATGATCCGGCCATTAGAAAGGACAGAAATGTCCTGCAGGAGGAGACCGGAGGAACCACCACTATGAGAATCATTGATATTCAGAAGAAGACGGAGGGTGATGGTATTTGAGAAGCGCTCAGGCGTCGGGACATTCACCTCTAATGTCAGAGCCGATTACACGCTAATTGAAGCAATCTAGCCCGGCTGCTAATCACGGTTCAAGGAACCTCCCCTTTGTCACCTTCTTCAAAAGACTCTTGTATAGAAGCACCTAAATCACAGAATCCCCATTCAGATTGTACGATACTTGCCAAGGTGCTTGACCCCTCTCAAGGACATTTGCCATTATGTCCAACAATCTCTTTGAATGTAAACGCACATGAATCACATCATGAGTCATTTGCGACGATTCCTTGAAATTCATGAAGCACTAGACAACATAAAAGCACAAAACATGACAAAAAAAACATTTGATTGCTTTCTCCTCCATGATGTAGAAAGAACATCTTTAACACTAAATGGTCAGAAAAACGTCATTTTAATTTGCGTTATATGACTGTACTAACGTTCTCGGGTCACGGTTATTAATGTTTTTGCTGTAAGAGTTTATCAAATGAGAAAGCTTTCATGACAGCGATGTTGATCAGTTACTTTGAAAGAGCACTTTGAGATCTTTATACCTCATTGGGAACTTCATGCCCTTAAGTAAAATCCAAATGCGAACTTGCTCTCAAATTACGGCAGAGTACACGTTTCAACGCGCTCTTTTTACGGCCCTATTGTTTATGCTGTAAGAGCACATCGGAATAGATTGAGATGTTGTTGCTTAGCTTTTATGGATTAGCTAGATGATGTTGTCGTGCTCCGTCACAACATTTCATTTCACTCTCGCCGATAAAGCTCAGGAACGTTACGGAGACCTCGTGCACCCCTGCTCGCATTACACAGACGAAATGCATAAATAAAATGTTTGCAGCGACATGAAGCGAAGAGAGCTTTTTAAAATTTCTTTAAAGAACCTTTCACAGAGAGGTTGTGAGAGCGAGAGAGACAGAGAACGTGGGTCTTTTTATAGGAGTGTAGTGCTGGAGAAAGCGGGTCACCATGAAGGTTGACCGTTCACTTTTACCTCAGTTCTTGGTTGTTATGAATCTTCCCTCACTCTGAGCAGCATTGAGGACAGCGCCGACGAAGAGGTTAGCAGAATTTTAAAAGCCATGTTAACATTCACATTGGTGCAGGTCTTTGGATACATTCAGATCTTTGATGTGCATAGAACTTGAAACTGATACTAGCAAAGCAGGGGCAGAAATTAACCAGAGCTCAAATGAAAAATGCAGCAGAAAGGGTCGAAATTTGGGGCTTGTGAATTCCCCCGTATTGTTTTCTTCTGATGTTTAAATTTGATATAACATTTGTCACATTTCATAACATTCTGTTTTATGGTGTAGTATAGACTAGGGTTGCACGTTGTACAGGTGCTACAGTAACATCACGATGCTAAATCTTCAAAATACTGGCGATGCTGCTCTATTTTTTAAACAGTAGTATCGTAAGTATGTTGCATATATGCATAACTTTCATTTGAACACTTACATCTGCCTTTTTGCGGTGTTTGTCTCTCAAATTAATCTGTGTGTTGAGCGATTCAGAAGAGATTATGAGTCATTCATCAAGCTTGCTTCTATCTTGAATAAGTTTGACATTTTTAACGAATCGGTTGAAGGATTCACAGCCATTTAAGTTTCACATTTGAAAACAAGCCAAACATTTCACTTTATAAACATTGCTGTATAAATAAAATTTGTTGCACATTTGAATTAGCTCCCACGTGAAAAATGTTCTAGTGTACTTTAGTATTTACTACAGTAAACTTTACTAAAATTTCTTGACACTGGTGTTTTTAGGCTTACCAAAGTCTACAATTGTAGTGTACATTAAATAAGTGTGATAATACTACAATATTTTACAGTATACAGTTTATTATAGTAACTACAAAATGTATAGATATCTTTGTTTTTAAGAAATTTCTATTTTGTAGACTTTAACTATGGAACAACATCGTGATACTACTCGGTATTGTGATACTTCGGCCGGCGTAGTATCGTAAGATATGTTTATGGTATTGTGACAACCCTATCGTAGACATTATTATTACAGTCAGTGTTGGGTAAGTTACTCTGAAAAAGTAATTAATTACTAGTTACTAATTACACAATCGATAATGTAATTAGATTACTGTACAAGTTACTCTCTTCAAAAAGTATTTAATTACTTATTACTAATTACTTTCTATATCCTACATCAACCTAGATGAGTTAAGTGATTCAAAGATAGAAATGAAACGGCTCTTTTAATTCATTCAAATAAAAAATATAAAACTACATAAAGTATAATTATTAATTACAAATGTGAGAATTATACATTAAAGCACGGATTTTAAAGTTAGACTTTGAATTTTGATGTAAATTCCTCTTCTGTACACACACATATTACACAAAGTATTTAGTTTAATTACATCAGAAGTAACTGTAATTAAATTACAGAAAAAATAAGAGTAATCCCTTACTTTACTTTTTCAAGGGAAAAGTAATTAAATTACAGTAACTAATTACTTAGTAACTAGTTACACCCAACACTGATTACAGTGACCTGTAACTTTCATATACATGCATTTCCTTTCTCAGGATATGGAAACAATGAAATCAGTTTTGATATCACAATACGAAAAAGTATCTACAATGACTACAAAACATTTGCAAATGCAATAACATCTTTTAGAACTGAATTATACTGTCTTGACAGACCGAGCTCTATAATCTTTCCAATTACTTAAAATGTATTTCAACAGTGTGATTTTCATACTTTTGTATTTCAAGATTTCATTTATTCTAACAGACATAATTAGACGTATTCTTTTATCTAAATTAAATGATTCAGCTGAGATATACATAAATGATACAAAAAAGATTACATAAATGTTCTTTGTGGTTTTTATATGGTTAGTTAAAAAAGCACTCAAAGATAATTTTTCCCCCAAAAAAATATTGCCCCCTAAATAAAAAAGTTTAGTACGGTGTGATCCAGAGAATATATTCAGCCATTTCTGCATCTTGCATTGTCAGCGCTGCAGTCGGTTGCCCCTAGCAACAGGTTTAAGAGCATTCTGGTTCACTGGATCTAAACTTTTCTTTTCACCCTCCAAATATCCACCCAGAGCTGTCACACAATCTCACAGTACATGAGGAGAGGAGAGACAGGAGGAGAAGAGAGGAGAAAAGGGGAGAATAAAGGAAAAAAGAGCATGGCTGTTACCATGGGGACCTTTGCGCAGTGATGCAGTAAAGTAGCCCAGGGAGTGGCACGTTTGTTCCCAGGAAACTTTCAAACTGATGAGACTCAACCTCTCTCAGCTGGCAGTGGGTATTTTATTCTGTAATGAAGAGTTTCCTCCCACACCTGTGCTACAGTCAATGTGCCCGTTCCATCTGTTCTACATTAGATTAGGCCTGTGACAATCACATTCTGCTGGATATAAAAAACCTTAAGATTTAGAAAAGAGCAGATAAGGTAAAAAAGCAACAACAGTGTTAACATCTGAACATCCGCTGGTGCATTTGCTGCTGTGTCAGTAAACAGCGTTTGAAAGATTTCACCTGACAGACTATCTGTAGGCTGTTTGTTCTGGAAAATTTGACTTTATGTAGATTCCTTCTCAACTCTTCTTTTTGTCATGCTGCTTGTTTGTTTTACGCCATGAAGCTGTTTCCTTCAAATCCTTACGAAAATATTCAAGAATGACTATTACTGAGAAAATGCCACAGAGGCAAACAATAACAAGTATGGTATAATGCTTCAAAATAGAAATGGCATTCCTCGGAGGAAATATAAAAGTATTTGCCTGACGCTAAAGTGTTCTAAGTGGCTTTTATCATGTTTCTATGGGGGGCTAGAACGTTGCTTTCCTTAACACCCAATACAAACTTTATTACATATACACATGAGAAAACAAGAAAAATATATGCCGGTCGAACGGCGAGATCACATTTAATGAATACGGCATAGCATTGAACGCTTAGTGCTAATGATTCTTTCGGGCAGATGTCTTGTAATGGAAATGGCTACTTTAAAGAGACGATGCGTCTTCAGTCAGTCTGTTTGCGGTCTGCGCTGACTGCTCTGATTCCTGTCTGTGTTGTTGCTCGGGCAGACTCTGGTGTATTTTTGGAAAGCCCATAATCTATGCTGATTGTATGCCACATGTAAACATCATGCATAATTTAGCTCAAGGGGGAAACCAGCAAAGATGAATTGAGCATGCACAACAACATTATGATCTTCTGAACATGCTCTTAAACCTGTGATACTCTTTATGAATACTTCTCTTCAAAACAGCAACTCTATCCGTTTGAAAGACAACGCAAGCACAACATTAGTATACGGAGAAGTCACAGCAATTTTCACTTCAAATACATTTGCCGTGTGCATAGATGGATTTCACTAGTAAGCCTGAGGAAGGCCCCGTCAATTAAGTTTTTTTTATTTCATTTGACAGTTTTACGGCCCATTGCAAGGGAGGCTTTTTTGGAGGAAACATTAGAGATTTTGAAACAAGCAAGTATGAACTGCCTGAAGCGGACAAATAATCCTTAGAGACTCAAGTTAAAGACAATGGAGCAGACATCTAAACAATAATTTCAGCTTTATTTAAAGATTGTAAACTGACAGTTTTTGGTTTAATTCATCTTTTGGAAACAGCTGAAGGTTAATTTGACCAAAAAATATGCTTCACAAACACACAAGCCTTTCACGGGACAGACAAATCACAACTAAGATTTGTTTATTATCTCAGATGTTTCGCTTAGAAATAAAATATTAAATGAAGACCATATGGAGATTTTTTTAGCTTCTTATATGTTTTTCATGAAAAAGATCAGAAAAGTTTTGCAAAAATAACTCTGCAATTGAAGGTCAACTAGTGACTAGTTTCGAGATTGACAATATAAACATAAACATTTCTCATCAAATACCCGTTTTTAGTACTACCACATATTTTATGAATTCTATACATTTAATCATTTTCTGTATTTTTTTGGTAACACTTCAGTATAGGGACCAATTCTCACTATTAACTAGTTGCTTATTAGCATGCCTATTAGCATATTGGCTGTTTATAAGAACTTATAAAGCACATATTCTGCATATTATACATACATATTCCTACCCAATACTTAAACCTAACAACTACCTTACTAATTATTAACAAGCAACAAATTAAGAGTTAACTAAGCAAAAGTCGTAGTTAATAGTTTACTTTAACCGAGAACTGGACCTTAAAATAAAGTGTGACCAAAAAAACTTCTGTGGTTCTATATGTGACCATTTAGACAGGTTCTTCTATGGCATTGTGAAGCACCTTTCTTTTTAAGAGTGTATCTATATTATTATGTTAATGTAAAAAAACGTATAAAAAATTTAAAAAAGTTTGAAATGCAAAATTGTAAAAGATTTGTATGAATTCGATTTAAATTGAATATCAATCACATCAATTGTATACCTGTACCTCAACAATTGTCTCATTTTTGTCACAATGTGTCTAAGTCTATCATTCTAACCATTTTAGAAGCATCTGAGAGAATATTTAAAGAAGCATTATAATTCTATTAACTCTCAAAGCCTATGAAAGAACACTTATGTTGTCAAACTGCATTTTCACTACACAGAAATTAAAATTTAATGGCTCCATTACTTAACGTAAAAGTTATTTAAAATGTTTTCTGCAAATCAAGCATTCCATTTATGATAATATCTATCGACAAAGACAAACTTGTGTATCTTTGAGAGAACAGAATTTTGTTAGCCTCATAGGAATATGTATGTGCGTTCAACATATGTGTGACTGTTTGCTTTGAGGACTCTGAACAGATGATATCCCTAAGGATGCTCTCCTATGGGAAACTGAGGTTAATTTACATACGTCTCTAATCTGGATTCTGGAAACGCCTTGGGATTTAGAATGTCATGGAAAAACAAAGAGCAATACAGTACAATACGCAACTTTATAATTAACCACAAAACTCATTATGAGTTGTACTTTGTTTACACTTCCTCTCAGTCATAATCCTGCAATATGACTGGTCATTTGATTCCTTTTTATAAATCCATGTACACATTCAATATCTGTGACATTGCATTCTTTCACAGCTACTTTTCATTGTCTTTTTTTGTTTAATTGTCTACTAAAGGGACCTCTCCCGCACACACAGACACACTCTCTCCCCAACAGATAACATTGTATTTAATTAGTGTGGCTATATTTGCCCAAAGCGTCTGTATTCTAATTATCGTTTATGGTTTACACACGTCCTGCCAATCGCTTTAATTATCTATATGCTACAGTAAAAAAATTTTCAAGATGGCACCGCGGATGGCTGCCTCGGTTTGGAGTGCTCTAGTACTTATGTCTTTTCTGTTTGTTTTTCCTGTTTTAAGCTATCTTCTATCACCTTTACCAGGGACGAATTGCTTAACATTAAGCAATGCCCTTCTATCAATCTTTTCCCTAATTTTGAAAATTCAGACGTCTTACTGGACATTTTACTCGGAGGAGCGGCAGCTCTGTACAAACGCTCTAAAAGACGCAAGCGGGGAAAGCGAGCGGGTGCGCTCGTCAGACTCCGACGACGCGGATTTAGGACCCCGCTGCCGAGTATACACCTGGCGAATGTCCGCTCCCTTACCAACAAAACGGACGAAATACTCTTACTCACCAGGACAAACAAAGATTTTTCCAACTCCGCTGCGCTGTGTTTCACAGAAACATGGCTCAATGACACCATACCGGACAGCGCGTTACATCTGCCGGGTTTTCAGCTGTTCAGAGCGGATCGCATTGCCGAGTCAACAGGGAAGACACGTGGTGGTGGATTATGTTTTTATATAAACGAAGGTTGGTGCAGAGATATAACAACACTGAAGAAGATGTGCTTTTCGTACTTAGAAGCGTTCTCTATCAACTGCAAACCTTTTTATTCGCCACGCGAGTTTTCCTCATTTATTCTCGTGAATGTTTACATTCCTCCACATGCTTGTGCGAGCGCGGCGCTGCAACAGCTGGCGGATTACATCACTGACACGGAGCAGCAACACCCGGATTCTCTTATTATTATTATTGGGGACTTTAACAGAGCAAACCTCTCCCGTGAGCTGCCAAAATACAGGCAGCATATCACATGCCCCACCAGAGACAGCAACATTCTGGATCACTGTTACACCACAATACGGGATGCATACCACTCTGTTCCCAGAGCAGCCCTGGGTCTCTCTGATCATTGCCTGGTTCATCTTCTTCCGACCTACAGACAGAAGCTTAAATCTGCCAAGCCTGTAGCAAGAACAGCAAAGAGATGGAGCAGCGAAACAGAGCGGGCCTTACAAGCCTGTTTCGACTGCACGGATTGGAGTGTCTTTGAAGCTGCAGCCACTGATCTGGATGAGTTAACTGACACAGTGACATCCTACATCAGCTTCTGTGAGGACATGTGTATTCCCACCAGGACTCGCTTAACATACAACAATGACAAACCATGGTTTACAATGAAACTGAGACAGCTTCGTCAGGCCAAAGAAGATGCTTACAGAAGTGGGGACAAAGTCTTGTATAATCAGGCCAAAAACACACTGACAAAGGAGATAAGAGCAGCTAAGAGAAGCTACTCTGAAAAGCTGAAGAACCAGTTTTCAGCCAACGACCCTGCATCAGTGTGGAAAGGCCTGAAAGACATTACCAACTACAAGCCATCATCCCCTCAGTCTATGGGTAATCAACGACTGGCTGACGACCTGAACGACTTCTATTGTCGTTTTGAAATGCAGAGTCTCACCCTTCACACCCGCCCTGACCCTATCTCTGCTATACCATTAACACCTCCTCTTGACATTCAACCTGCACTTAAGATCTGCGAAGAGGATGTTTGCCAGCTTTTCCGCAAACAAAAGATCAGAAAAGCACCAGGCCCAGACAATGTCTCACCCTCCTGCCTGAAAGTCTGTGCGGAGCAGCTGTCGCCCATCTTCACTAATATTTTTAACAGATCTTTGGAGCAGTGTGAAGTCCCTTCATGCTTCAAACGCTCCACCATCATCCCTGTACAGAAGAAACCCAAAATATCTGGACTTAATGACTACAGGCCTGTTGCTTTAACATCTGTGGTCATGAAGTCATTTGAGAGACTTGTACTGGCCCACCTGAAGGACATCACCAGACCACTTCTTGATCCCCTCCAGTTTGCTTACCGAGCAAACAGGTCTGTGGACGATGCAGTAAACATGGGACTGCATTACATCCTACAACACCTAGACAGACCAGGGACTTACGTCAGGATCCTGTTTGTAGACTTCAGCTCGGCCTTCAACACCATAATCCCAGACCTCCTCCTGCCCAAGCTTACCCAGCTCTCTGTGCCAACCTCTACCTGTCAGTGGATTATTAACTTCCTGTCGAACAGGCAGCAGCTAGTGAGGTTGGGAAAATTTAAATCCAGCACATGTACCATCAGCACCGGAGCTCCTCAAGGATGTGTTCTTTCTCCACTGCTATATTCACTCTACACAAACGAATGCACCTCTACAGACCCTTCTGTCAAACTCCTGAAGTTTGCAGATGACACCACAGTCATTGGCCTTATTCAAGACGGTGATGAATCTGCCTACAGAAAGGAGGTTGCTCAGCTGGCTGCCTGGTGTAGTCAAAACAACCTAGAGCTGAATGCATTCAAGACAGTGGAGATGATAGTGGATTTCAGAAGGAACCCTCCATCACTTCCTCCCCTCACCATCCTGGACAGCACTGTGGATACTGTGGAGTCATTCAGGTTCCTGGGCTCCACCATCTCTCAGGACCTGAAGTGGGAGTCCCACATAGACTCCATTGTAAAGAAGGCCCAGCAGAGGTTATACTTCCTCCGTCAATTGAGGAAGTTCAACCTACCACAGGAGCTACTGACCCAGTTCTACTCAGTGGTCATCGAATCTGTTCTGTGCACTTCAATTACTGTTTGGTATGGCTCGGCCACCAAATCAGACCTACGAAGACTACAACGGACAGTTCGTAGTGCTGAGAAAATTATTGGTGCTCCTCTGCCCACACTTCAGGACCTGTACGATTCCAGAGTGAAAAACAGGGCAAGAAAAATCATCATTGACTCCACACACCCAGCACACAAACTCTTTGATCTGCTGCCCTCTGGCCGGCGCTTTAGAGCACCAAACACCAGGACTTCCAGACACAGAAGCAGCTTCTTCCCCCAGGCAATCTCCCTCCTAAACAGATAACTGCTCCTTAAGAGCAATATTCCACTTCCACTACTCCTATAGTGTGCACTATAGTGCCTTATTATATCTACATCTTATGTATACATGCATATAACACTACCTCTACTTACTAAATTATCCATTTGCACAAGTGTACATACAATATGTTTATTCTACTATATACTACCCTGTACAATGTCTCTTATATGTTATTATCCCCCATTTTCTGTAAAATAGTCTTTATTTTATATATGCACAATTTAGAATCTTTTAGACTGTAAATCGTATTATATTGTATTGTCATTGTGTTGAATGTCTGTACTAGAAGCTTCCAACACCAAAGAAAATTCCTTGTGTGTGCAAGCACACTTGGCAATAAAGCTCTTCTGATTCTGATTCTGATTCTGATTCTAAGTGTTGCGAACACATATAGCGCATTATCTGCAGGACAAAGGTTGCCATGTGCTTGCGGTTTGCTCTGTACAGTCTGTTCCAGCTAATACAACACCATAAAGACCAGCATATCTAAAGAAAAGGGTTAACAACAGAGTACCACCCGTACGGAGGGGTCTGCAAATTATCTAAATTAACAACGTGAGATGTTGGATAAAGGTCAAAAGCTACGATGCAGTTCAAATCTCTAGCGACTAATGATCTAGCAACCTTGCAGTTAGAGATTAAGAAAACTGATGCGGAGGACTGCTGTTGTGTTTCTAAATAATCCACTTTTCTCGAAGTAGTTGCTCAAGGGGTGGTAATACACGCTGGCCCCAATTTCCCAGTCCCCTGGCAACTGAGGAAAGAGAGGAAATAAATGAAAACTCTTCGGAATCCAAAACCATTTATCCTGGTTGTCGAGAATGAGATCCGTTTCTGCGTGTTACCAAAGGGCTATTAGCATCGTCGGGGATATTCCTGGAAACACATCGATTTTCAACAAGCTTTAACACACGCTAAGACAGTTCATTAATATCTTGCTAAACAAATTCAATGCACGAGTAAAGGTTTTTGTTCGTTTTGATATATAATGTCAAGAAAGTGCAATTACTTTGCCTACTGGTCTGTTAATTTTGCTCATTTCTTAACCAGTGTATCAAATATAATGGACTGGTTATTAATTTATGTTTAGTAATGGCTTACACAGCATTGGGCAAGATGCACAGTAATTATTATTCATGTGTGGTTGTGGCTACCCGTGGAAGGAGGAGTGAAACAGGACAGTTGTATGCGCGTGTGCTTTTGAAGGATGAAGGATTTCCAGGCAAGTCCATGGATGAGTTTAAGGCTCGTGGTTGGGTTAAGTTAGTTCAAGGACACTATATAAGGTATAAGAGACACCCACCTCGGATACTGCAGACCATCAGTATACCCTGACGCTCGAACATACCAAATTGTGAGTATTTGAAGTACTTACAGTGTAATTTAGGCTGGACTTGACTTACTTTACCTAACCTGAGAATAATAAATAATAAGGTTAAAGGCGATAAGACAAAAGTACACGCCGTAAACAGTTTGAAGATTTTTTGAACTGTGCTTTTGGATTGTGCATGGCCTTACATAACCTTTAGACCAACCACGAGTGCTGAAACCCTGTTAACAGGTACGGTTTACCCGAAACCCTTCGCCTCCTTTAACCTTCTTTTCCTCAGGGTGCCTGCTCTGAACTCGCAGGAAAATCACAATCCTCAAAGATTCCTTTGTTATCCTTTGTATACCAGTAAGTATCACTGTGTCGGTGTGAAAACAATTCTTACAGAAACTAAATGCAGTCAGACATTTAAGGCCATGCATGGATTCGGTTTACTCCTGCTATTAAAAGAAAACCTAAATCTGCTTTTGACATGTTACTCTTTGTGTGTAATTAAAGCTGTTTGTCTCTAAATGCTAAATTGGTCTTGGCGTTCTTACAAGGACCCTGTTTTTATGACTTGAGCCACATTCATTTGAACAGAGCAGTTTGTCATGGTTCACAAGCCCGTATTAATTTCATTAAGCTGACTTGCAGACCGAGACATCTCAGTGTTTTAACACTGTTTCTCACTGGACGAGGACCACGGGCAGTCATCAAAGGGATTCGGAGCAAAACTTTGGCAAACCATTTTGGATTGTGTTTGATCCATGTATATGTTAAACGGACAGTGCTATCTAACAATTCCTTGCACAGAAACTCGGTCGGACATCTGTCTACTTCTGGACAGCACCGCTTTCATCATGCAGAGAGGATACCCCGGGGAACATTCACAGAGGAACGGCTTCAGAAGAAGCCGGTTAGCCACGTGGCAGCGCTGAATGCACGATTAGGCCAGCTAGGTGCACGCTCTCTGCTTTTCGCTTTGGAGATCAAAAGTGCACGATGTCCACCAAAGTCCACTCTGTGCCCGACGCTCACCTTGACATTCTCGTCACATTTCTGATCATATTTGCTCATTTCGAGAGGGATGTTCAATCATCTAATTAAATAGTTTAAGCTAAGGATTTACATTGTTAATTAGTCTCATTGGAATGTCCTGAAAGCAGATCAGGAAATCTCTCTCCGCAGGGCACCGTGGGTGGGGATTGTTAATATCCTCTCATGAGGTTACGGGAGTCACAGAGCAAAAACACATTAGACAAAAGAAAATCCTCAACATCTTCTTCGGTTATAGAAGGTGCTGTGTGCCGAGTGTGCAAAGACAACTGTATAAACATGCAAATTTTTTGCACTGATGTTGTAAAAAGCGTTACTAAAACATATTTAAAACTGCTTTACTTGAGAGGAAAGAATAGTTTACCCAAAAATGAAAATGAAGAAAATTCTCTCACAATTTACCAACCTTCATTCCATTTACCGGATGCGGCGCGGCGTGACACAACACGACACACGGCTTTTTCTAATGGGATTGTCGTGTCGCATCCAGTGTGGACAAAATTTAAGATAATAATGTGTTCTAATGCGTTCTATTTTCTTTTGTCGCGGCACCGTTCTTGTGCATCTCTGTAAAACAATGCATATGACACCTTACTGCAGTATGCCAGAACCAAGATTTAAAAATGCCATTATTTTGAGTCCCATGTAACATGAAGTCATTTTACTACAGCAAAGAAAGATAGTCATATACTGTACATCTGGGATGGCATGAAGATGGGTGGGACTTCTTGATTGTCTGACCAATGCCAGATTGAGGGAGTATTTGAGAAACCCGTGTTTATAAAAAGCTCATGTGGGCAAAACATTAAAAAATATACAGTATACCTTTATGTCAACAATTTACATTCTTTTAAGAAAAAATGTTTTTTGATTTAAGAAAAACTTAAGATAGAATTGATATTGATCTATGTTTCCACCTGTCCTGACCAAAAGTCCACAAACGCCCGTATGATGACGACTCAGTAGACTCACTACGAAACAGACACCTCACTCTCCCAGGAATCACAGCTGGACACGATTGCCTGTGTCAGGATCACAGACAGAAAGAGAAAACATCCAGCTGAGATTATATGAGTCTGCACGGTTTGGGGTGCGAGGAGAACCACAGGACTCTACTTCGTAGACCTCACCCCTGGAAGAAAGATTTGCCACATGGGCTCAGAGCTGTGATCTGAATGGTTGAATCCACAACACAATCTCAAGCTTTGTGTCTCAAGAGTTTTTCAGCAAATATTAAAATAGAGGAAAACAAACATGTTCTCTTTGCACAACTGCAAGTAAGAGCTACCCTGGCGTCTTGCTGCCGCTCCTAAAATGCCTGATGGGGAAAATAAAAAACAAAACAAAACAAAACAAAACAGGGTGATAAGGATCCTAAGCACAAAAGTTCTGCAAAAGACTAGCTGCCTACATGTGATCAAAGTTAACACTGCATACATCCTAAATGAATAAATGAAATAATGGTTTAAACTAGAATCCTGTTTTAGTTATATGAGAAAAATGTACAGTAACGGCAAAAAGTGATGGTCAAAAAATTGTACAATCTTTGCTCCCTCAGGATAAATGAAACCATCAAAATTTGAGGTGTACGGTACAAAATGGACAAAACAATAAACAATGTTTATATCTTCTTATTTATATGGCAAACCACAGCATATTAGGAAATATGGGTTTTATTCAAATATACAAAAACAATATGTATAAAAACAAAAAGCTCACGGGACATAAAGCATACTGTCCCATGACTATAATTTAATCTGCTATTATTATTTGTGGATCCTCTTTTGTGGTAATATTTTGTGTTCTGGACTATGTCTTTATTTAAACTTTGCACATGCATGTGTGCTATTTTTTGTCAAGCCTACTTCAATTCTTAAACTCTCCTTAAATACAGCTACGTAGGTATAGAAAATTGATCACGTTATACAATTTAGCTCATATATACAAATATGTAAATCTGTTCGGAGAATACCACCACAAATGACTAATCAGAAGTTTTCCAGAGATAAACCGAGAATGAGCAATTTGTCACTTTTGGCCACCACTGTACATAAAACTAGAATGTAAAGCAGAAAGTCAATTACATTAGACCATTTAGCTCATTTATACAATTATATACATTTGTGCAGAGAATACCACAACTAACCAATCAGAATCAAGTATTCCAGAGATAAACCAAAAATGAGCAATCTGCCATAACCAAACAAAAGACTAGTGGCATGACACAAAAAACACCAAGTTATGCGTACAGCATAAACAGAGGTTCATTTTCAAGAGCTCTTCTCGAATCTGAGCATCTAGTCAGAATCTATCATTTTCACTCTGTACGTTCAACACTAGCCACACTTATCCACAAAATCCACTCGTGAGTGCAAACCAAGCACTTTGGTCCTCTAAATGCTAATGAACTGCCTGGGAAATCTGCATACCTTTGAGTGTGTACATGTACGTGTATGTTACTCACCCCATGAGACCTCAACGAGTTGCTACTGTCGCTACCCCACAATACCCGAACCCACAGAAGATTAGATAATGCCGTGGAACAGCTGCCACATCTATAATGTGTGCGAGGCCACCGACGCGGATGTTTAATTAGCTTTTAGCAATAACCGTGCAATGCATCAAACAGTCTTTCAAGGTTAAAACGGTATAAATTGGGAGCAACTCTCCTAAGTAGATAAACGCTACGGTGCTCGCGGGGTGATAAAGCCTCAATTGCAAATGATCTGCACGAAGCAAATTGCAATCTGTTTGGGGTCCCGCGTTCGACTGAGTATGTTTCCAGTTAGTCATGCTATGTTTTCTTTTAAACACAGGGATGTTGTCAAGGAACATCTGCCGTCGAGTGTGAACGCGTCCTTTGAGGACTAAATTATTTGATGGATTCATAACAAGGTTCTTAATTCGGTTATCATTCACTTCTGTCCTCCGGTATACCAGCATAAAGCTGTTTCCTTGCCAGTTTTTACTTGTTAAACACAGCTGCTGCATTCGTCCAAAGCCTGAAGATCTCTCATTTTCTTGCTTATTACCCATGGCACGGGTCCCAGCAGGGAAACACAATGCTTCCAGTGACATGCAACTCATTTCTCCCAATGCCGTGACAACATCAAAGCAAAGCCGCTTTTGTTTGCTCTGTTCGTGGCTGTTTTGCTTGCCCAGATGCACAGAAGGCCATATATCTCTTAGACTCAATACACACAAGTTATTATCCCCTTCTTATCACAGAGCTTTACCTCTCTCTGCTGTGCAGGAAGCGGTTTGCTCTCGACATTCACCCACATGGTGCTGGAATCACTTAACCCGTCCCGCGTGGTTGAACCCGGGACCACCGCTGGCCACGAGAGCTGTCGGGAAAGACATGCAGTTGGTTATGCAGTGTATTTATTTTGCGTTTGAGATTTCATGGGGCCATTTTTAATTCACGACTGCTTGCCTGATCTATACGCACACCAGTATTTTTAGATGTCTTTCAAGTATTTGTCATATAAACGATTTCATTTTTATTCATGCGACTTTAAAAGGATGATTCATTTTATTGAACGTTACATTGCACAATTTAGATAAACTACAGTCGGCGAGTATTTATAAACGACCTTATGTAATTGCAATTAATCACAATGAACGTACATTCTTTTTCTGTTGTTTGCAAGATCAATCTTTGGCACGGTCAAACGCACATTTAATTCACTTTTGTCAGCAATCATAAACCTTTGATGATAAATTATCGCCCTGTGAAGAGTGAAGAGAGCTTAAGCAGTCCAGAAATGCTTCCTTGTGAAAACACATTTCCATGTAAATACGTTTAGATTTGCTCTGAATGAATTTATATCATGATGCCAAGAGTCACCCTGAATCATTATTCACTAAAACAGCTGAATTACCATCCTCCAAAAGGTTGACCTGCCCTGTAGAGGAAACCAAAGTTATGTGCGAAACCTTTGAAAGTAGACATTTCAAACCAAGTCACTGTCATTCTCCTGTCACCCCCAAAACCTGTAACTTGTCCCACAGGAAACCAAAGTTACCCATGAAACCTGCAAACGCGCACAGAGCCTGAACCATAAAACGCCACCGAACGAATCCGCTTGTCATTCATTTTGAGTTCCATTATTAAAAGCGTTCTGAGGGCAATGCCCCAGTTTTGAGGAAAATATTTATTCCCTCAGACAGAAGATCTCATTACAGCTTGATTAGGAATGAAACCCATCCCTGAGGGAACGTTCAGAGGAAGATTTTCGAGGTCTCTCGCTCTTCAAAAGCAGTTTTTATTTGACCTTGAGAGGTTTGAAAGAGAATGGCACTCATCCGTGCTGGGAGAAATAGCTTGTGAGAGGATTCAGCCTTTCAGAATGTGCGTGTTAGCAATCTCTCTCTCTCTCTCTCTCTCTCTCTCTCTCTCTTTCTCTCTGTATAATGAAGCACCTTCACATCTCCTATGTGAGAGATAAATGAAACCTTTCTGCGCATGTGGGCATTCACTATCCTCTCAAGTGCATGTAGGCTTCCATCCGGTGAACTCTGACTGAAATTAAAATGTATGAGGGAAGTTTTAATAAGGGGAGCAGTAATTTGAAAAGTCTTTGGAAGTGTTTAGAAATTTATCAATAAGAGCCAGCTAGGATTTCATGCATGAAGGCTTTTGTTGTAATTGCCTGTACCTTTCTGATAGAGGTTTGACTTGAAGTAACAAAAAAACACAACAGTTCTAAACCCGAGCAACTTCTGTCCGTTATACTCGCTAAACAATCCAACCTACTGTGTGTATTCAAACTACTCATCTGTTTTCTGTTATCAGGACATCTTAAATGATTCAGTGACAACAATGCTATCTAACATTTAAAGGTTCAGTTTAAAACACTGAAAGTGAAAGGTTTTTAGAAAGACAATACGTGCAATAATGTGGGTTTCAAATAGGGGTGTCACAATATACCGTGATATTAACCATATAATATTTATTTTACACAAAAGATAATATGATAAATAATTTAGCACCCGTTTAAAGTTTTGCCATAAGAGATACAATGTTGGAAACTTCTCCTTCCTATACTTGTATTCTGACTCACTGAACAAAAAAAGAAAGCAGAAAATTAACTAAATTAAAGACAACTTTGACTAATTATTTCTTTGAATAGATATTGCAGTAATGTTGTTATCGCGGTTTTTGGCCATGATAATCGTGTAGAGAAAGTGTCATTTTGTGACAGACCTAGTTAATAAACTGTAAATGAATTATAATTAACAATATTATTTATTAATTTATTTTTAATTTATTTTTAGCTTTAAATAGCTAAAAGAGTAAAAAGTACCAAAAGACCTTCATCACCCCCCAGAGTCTTCTATGTATTTGTCAAGGTATAAAAACGTTCTGTAGTGAATATCAAGTTTTTTGGGGGTTACTCTGTTTATCCTGAAATAAATAACCTTTTCATTTATAAATAAATAAGCAAAATTAATAACACAGATCTAAAGGACTCTGATTGATGGTTTTCAAGTCAAATGGCTACCTGCATATTGCTTACAACTCACTTGCCAACATTTTTAACAATCATTAAACATGTTTAACTTCTACACTCAGTTACACCAACTAGATTTATTTCTGACTTCAAACTTCACAAAAATAAAGAATTGTTAAATCACATCATTGTCCCCTATGCAAAATGCCTTCAAGTCTGTACGGCTAGTGGCATGCGAGTGGGAACAGAAATAAACCAGATTACAGACACACTGTAATTGGCTAGCTGAGCCATGAAGTATAGTGCAAAGCATCTTATACAAAGAAGGTGTGACATTTAGAGGAGACGCCATTATTTGCCATGCATCATTTTCAGCTGGAAAATGGACTCTGTGAAGTGGGAACAACAGATGGAATATTGAATCCAGGCAGTAATGTGATGCCTCAGTCGTGAGAGGTCTTTAATGCGGCAGAGAACAGGAGTAATGCCAGCACGCAACACAACACTGATTAAAGTCAAAGTGTCCATCCATGACTTCAAAGACAGAGGGAAAAAGAGAACAAGAGAGAGGCTGGGAGACACAGAGAGAGGTTGGGTAGAGAGTGATGGGCATGCAACTTGTTACAGCTACCGTACGTCAGTCACGTTTACACTAATGGCTCCAAGACTCCCAGTCATTTGGCGTCATGAAAAAAAAACAGTCTGGATTTTCCACAATTAATGCATAGCAGATCTTTATATAGAATGTTAACGGGGCCAGCATGGCTGCGTACGAGACAACCAGAGTGAAAGATGCAGGGATGGCGAAATGGAAAGCCTGTTGAAAGCCTCTCACGCTGGGGTGAATAAACACTCTCCCGTGTGCTCAGAGCTCTAAAGAGTCTGGCCCTATGAATAACCCATCTTGCTTCTTAGCTGCTCTGAAATTGCCTGAGATGAGCTGGTAGCATGTGCTTGTTTGTCCCGCCTCTGGTTTTCTATTTTGTCTTCTCCCAAAGGCACCGCAATGATCACGGCTGAAGAGACACATCAAAAATTCCACCATCTCACACAGGGCTGGTGCCGGCAGGAGTCTTTTTCCCTTAAAAATCCCTCGACCGGAAGCACACACTGTAACACATTTCTGTCGTTTTTACAGCATTATTACTGTAAAATGATCAAATCCTTACTGTAGAACCTGCATACAGCAGGTTGCTGTAGATCTGCAAAGCATTGTGGGAAAATTTTGGTGGCGGGAAAATTCTACAGTAAATATGTTTATGCTGTGAATCATTATACAGTAATTTTTAACAGATTTTTTGTCAGTACAAATCTGAAGAGACTCCACGTATTCTTCAAAACCTTGACTTAAAGTAATTTTTTTTCATTTTTCTCATTATTTGTTGCTATTATTGTATATTTAGCGCAGTTTCCTCTTGTCAGGTTATCTGTGCGTTGTATATGAGTGCGCTGGGAGAGATAGCGAGAGAACAACACAGACATGAGCTGGTATGATAGCGTGTGCATAAAATAAACGTTTTGCTCATATAGCCTAATGATATATTTTCTTATCTGGCAAGATTTTATTGATAACATCTTCAGTTTGGCAAAGGATTCATGCTGCTGGATAAAAAATAAATGGGAATTGTGTAACTTACAGTAAATATATTTAACCCGTGAATCATTATACAGTCATTTTTAACGGATTTTTTATCTGTACAAATCTGAAGAGACTCCACATATATTATTTGTTTCCATTATTGTTCATTTAGTTTCCTCTTGTCAAGTTGTCTGTGAATTGTATTTTTACGAGTGCTCTGGCTGCTGGGAGAGATAGCGACAGAACAACAGGCCAGGGAACTTAGCTGGTAAGCTAGCGTGTGCATATTACTACAAAAATAAACGCTTCGCGCATTTTCTCACCTGGCAAGATTTGATTGATAACATCTTCAGTTTGCCGAAGGAGTAATGCTGTTGGATAAAAAATAATCCGGAATTGTGTCGGTGTGTATGTGTGTTTGTGCGTAGCCACGTGAAGGAAGTTACTGAAGTGTGCTGAGCTGAAAGAAAACGCAATAACAGGTAAGACTTTTAAAGAGTTTTAATGGTTAGACATTTCATATTCTTTATATGATCCATTGCAGGGCAAGCTGCAGCAAGCAATGTCTGAGAATAACGGGGGCTTTGTGCAAAAAATTCCCTCAAAATTCAACATAAAAGGCCAAAAAATGCCCTTGAATAATACAACTAAAAGTGTTATAACTGTTACGATTAAAATTAAATGTGAATAAAGTGTCTTATTACATCAGATCACTGTGCATATTTCTTTTACACGTGTTATTTACAGCGGTGAGCCTTACAACCCGACATAGTCTCGGCGCATGAACGTAATGGCCAATCAGAAGTTCAGATGAGTCGCCGCTTGCCTATAAAAACAACAGGTTGCAGATACAATGTAAGTCAGATTCATTTATTATAATGGACGTTTAATGCAGTCAACTTCAGTCAATATAACACGAGATTATAACTGCAGTCATTTACTTTTTCAGTTATGATTTTTTAAGTTTTGTTTATTCCCAGTTTGAAAAAAAATGCTACTATGCTATGCTACTAAAAGAAGATGTATTCATGCAAAAACAGCAATATCACCCATGAACTATTTGTCTTTATAGTCAATAAGAATGAACTGTAAGAATGGCATGCTAAACAATTTTAAAATGTTCTATTATTTGACAAAAATCATGAATTAATATCAACAGTATAATGTTTTTAATATTTCAGTCCACTGTAAAGAGTGCCTGTTTCTTATATTTATGACATGTGATATGCTCCTCTAACTCAGTTTAAAGACAGCATCAGCCTTAAACTTTGTTTTTGTCTTTTTTATCTTTTCATAATGTATACACATGCATTTAAAATGGCATTAATCTTATAACATTATTGAGTTGTGGTGTAAATACAGGTAGTCTGTGTAATAAGCCAGATGAAGCTTCTGCAGAATGAATATCAGTGAATATATGTCTTTTACTGCAAGGAAGAAGACTTCAGTCAGTCAGTTACAAATAATGTTTTTTTTCAATGATATATTGTATAGATCTAACAATGTAGTTTTTTTATTATAAACATGTAATGTATATTATATCATTTTTAAATGATTGTGTTTTATACATTTCTAATTTTAATTTTACAAAGTAAAATATATATTTACAAAATAAATTATGTTTACATGTTTACAATCTATTGTTATGCCTTTATGCATTGTCACATGAGAAATGTTGTAAGTCAATAAATGTCAATTTTTGTGGTTAAAGTGGTGTCTTTATTTCACAGTACACAAAAATGAATGCAGTAATGCATGTTACACTAGTGTAATAATTGCTGTGATAAAGAACACAGCATTCTCATACTCTAATTGCAATTACAGAACTGTGACTATTACTGTAATAAAGAATTACAGTATTTAATAGTTACTGTGATTAAACTTACAGTCAGCATACTGTGGAATGTTTTACAGCTACTTACTTGCCAATTGCTGCCAGCAAGTTGCTGTAAATTTCACAGTATTCTTTTTACAGTGCACTTATAAGTGCAGGAGATGAAATGAAACGGACCCGCCCAAGAAACCATGATTTTCAGGTAATATTCGCAGACCTGCTGTGCATTGAGCACTTTAATGAAAAGGGTGGCTGTTTTCCAAAACCTATGAGCATGCCCACATAAGCAGTATTTAGTTGAAGTCATTGTTGATTTTTTGTCATGATTATTTGAGGACGAATTCTATAGGAGCATTAAAGGGATAGTTCACATTTGTTCATTGTTTACTCACCCTCTAAACTTGTACGACTTTCTTTCTTCTGAAAAACACAAAGGAAGATATTTTGAAAAATGTTGGTAACCAAACAACATTGGCTCTCATTGACTTTAATTGTATGGACACAAAACCACGGAGACATTTCTCAAAATATCTTCTTTTGATTACAAAATTTTGGGGTGAACTATCCCTTTAACACATTATTTTGGATCATGCATTCCATAAGAACTTCCCACAATCCCACAATGCACTGCGACAAGCTCATTGCTCAAGCATTAACAGTCCAAAAATAAAATCATAAAAATCAATTTTACCCAATTATATTTATTTATTCTTATTATATCATAATGTCATTGGCTTACTCCCCAAACCAATTTTGTCATCAATATTTGACTTGATGCCTAAGTAGAGCACTCAAAATCACTTCAAAGGTTCAATGGTGGTTGGGATACAGCCACAGAAGGCAGCTGCCCATGTAGGCAGCAGAAACCTCGCCAGCTCACTAGGCTTTGGAACAACTCGATGTAATATCTTAGCTTGCGGCCATTTTGATATTTCCCATCAGTAACAGCTTCCCCTGCGGACCTCACTTCATCCCTCTGTCTCACTCTACAGCCTGACAGCAAACCGATAAGCCCCCTGTCAGACATGTCCCCCATAATTTGGCTCTGAGATAAATTTGCGCCTCTTCTGAGAGGGCAAATATTGGACGAATACTTAAACTAACGAAATTAAGGTCTGGACCAGAGTTACCACTTTAATGAATACAGTCCAACCTGCTTTCATTAACACCATGCCCCGTTTCACCTTATCCACGCGGCCAATGGACATCCTGCAAATCTGACTGTCTAGAAAAGCAGGTCCCAGGCATAATTTGTATCTGTGAGCTTCAATGACACAGAGCTTGTCTCAAAATGAAGAGATAAGCTTTGTCACTGTGCATCTTGCCAACAAGCCCTGCCAAGGACACCCTTGCCGAGAAAAGACAGCTGCCAACAGCGCATTTCTGTTGACCTTCCGTACACATTTTTTATTTGTTTTCGTGCCTCAGCAAAAGGGGCTTACAAACTCTCCTGGACGCACCCCTCGGTGCGTGTTACAACCACGATTCTGGTGGTTTGGGTGCACAGAGAAAATCATTTATAGGACATGACATCTAAAATTCAGATTGAAATTCATACCGTGCCACAGACACCACCGACAGAGAGGCCAGCAGCCCGACACACCTCACCATCTCAAAATTCAAGCCCTGGGCTGATATTCACTCTAAAGGAGAAAGGCAAAGGCTGTGCACGGCTGGTTTATAAAACCTCAAGTCACTAAACAGATTACAGTATATAGTCTAAATCATTAAAAGTGAATGCTATACTGCCAAAAGGTTCTCACGTTAAGTCGCTGCTGGGAATAGGGATGTCCCGTTCTCGAGTTATCTTTGAATGAGTAATGTTATGTAGTGCCGACTGCATTGATTATTACATCCTCACGTCTAGACTACTGGAGGGAGTGTATTATTTAATAAGGAGCACTGGTGCGCTGAGGTCCAAAAACAGGGTCATGTTCGTTAAAAGTTCCCAAAGCTTTTCGTTTGCAAGTTCAAGCACTCAAAGTGCTGTTAAGGTAATGACACATTGGGAACTTTAAGGCTACGCAGACGGCCAATTTTCCCCATCTGTCAGACGGGAGCATTATATTGAAGGGTACTTCTGTATACCACTCCATCAGTACTGTATGTCTCTCTCTTTCAGCCTCAAAAGGATACCAATGAGATGAATGCCATTTCCACACATGGCAACACACACAAGTGCTCCATGTCATAATTGGGGGCCTGATGCTATTTTAAAATAAAACTAATTATAATCTCCACACCTGATCCTGACCCCTAAATATGGCAATTTCTGCTTTTAAAATCTCATCTAGTGCCTCTTATGAAGTTGTTTTCTCAGACCACTAGCTAGGTCTGCACGATGTATTCACACATACCGAAATAAATGTTTCCCATTGAGCTTAAGTACTGTATATATTTTTATAGCATAACCTGATGCTCACACATGTGTCTGCAGTGCATTTGAAATGATGGAATGCGGCATGCACAGTGATATTAATGATGATTAACAGGGTCATGTAATCGTCTTCCTGATGCAAACTGACAAGAGCTATATAAAATGGCACAGACGGTGTGCTGTGAAAATAGTATGTCTTCCTTTAAAACATAATACCAACACTAAATGATTTGAGATCAGAACAATCATAAGAGTATGACAATAGATACAATAATTATTGCTTTCTGCCATACTGTTGTATGTATATAAATGTACTGTACAGTATAAATACTTAAAGTGTGATATACAGTACACTCATATATAATATATATATATATATACACACATACAGTATATACAGTATTACATATATACTCTATATCTCTATATAAATATATTATTGATAAAGAAGACTTTTACCGAAATGCCCATAATGGGAAACTCCAGTGGGAGTGCGTGACCATAACTACATTTCTTAGTTCATATGTGTATATTTGTGAATCAAAACCCTAAAAAACGGCTTTTGGGGTCCTCACTTTACTAAAACAACACCTACTGCATCTCCATAACACTATATACTGTATATACTGTATGTGTGTGTGTGTGTGGTCCTGGTAAAACATATAGTGTGGGGATATTTAGATAGTAATACCAGTAATTTTTTTCCCTTGAAGGGACATTTTTTGGAAAGATTTCGTGTTAGGTTTATGGGTAGGGCAGGGGCAAACTGGCCACGTGGGGTTACCCAGCGTTGGGGAATAAAGGAAAAAACTCAATTGCTGGGTTAAAGTAACCCAGAAAATGTTTATATTTAACCCAATAATGGATTAAAACAACCCCGCATTTTGGGTTTAAACAACCCAGCATGGGTTAATTTACAACACAGCAGGTCCCTTTTTTAACAAATGCTTTGTTGAAATTAACCCAGCATTTTTTCACGTGTGGAATGTAACAATAAACTCATCTCAAAATTTGACAAAATGCACAATACTTTGTTCTCAATATGTTAGTGTCACAATATTTTGACCAACATTAAAGTGCATCTGTGAATGCATACATGATGTACTGTAGGTCATATTTTGGCAGGTCAACCAACAAGATTAAACAGATGAAAAAATCACTGCTCTAAAATACATATCATATGTTTTTGATATATTGTACTACGATATAGACAGTTTTATCAGGTGCACATGTCTGGCCCGAAGTTTCGAACTTCAAGTCAGTGTTTGCTTATTGATCTAAATAATATAACAATTTATATGATATTTAATTCGTATTAATATTGAATTTGATATTCATTTTAATCAAATAATCTATTCTACAGGGACTGTTACTGATTCTTTGCGGAGGTCTGCCGGAAATTAAGTTCAGGCCACATAACCTGAAACCGTCGATATGGTCACACGTCTAATATATACTGTACATTTACACTCACCCATACCGACAGACTGACGAAAAGACAGATTTTGTTACTTCCAAGAACGTACAGCTATGTGTCCCACAATTGCATCATCTTTTTAAAAAAATCATATGGACACGAAGGTCACACAGAATGAATCAGGTGTTGCATGTTCAAATGTGAAATAATATTTCAGAGGACAGATGTGGAGAGATCGCAGGATATTCTGCGGCACCGTGGGCTGTACCTGTCTGATTATATACTGTCAGTGTGCGGGCCATTACCTCAGGTTGAGATCATCTTTAGGAACACACTCTGAATTGTTCATAATTATGGTTATGCCTACCGAGACGCTAATGCAAAATAAGGGTTTGAGATGGTTACGTTTAATCTGCAAGAAAATAGCTGGCATGATAACATTTTGTCATCAGAAGGCCTTCTTGCAATCCGGATAACACTTTGAATGAATGTGATTTCACAATTGTTACACATACAGTGATTGATTGTGTAATATTTTAAATTCCGAGCGTAAACGTATGTAATCCATAAAGGATCTAATCAGCATCCAACGTCACCGTGACGTCTTCCTCAAACACATGTTAGAGAATTTAAATCACACATGCGGACGATTCATCAGACGAATCCAAGAGTTCCCTTCAAGCCAACATTATCTGGAACAATTTTTCAAAACGATGTCACAGAAAGAAAGCGATGCCCAAATTTGTCACCGGAGATTATTTTAATCTTCATAGTGACCTTGCAGTGAAAAGAAGCGAACTTGCATCAAATGCCACTATAGTCAGAACTTCACTTCAAAGCCTGACTGTCATTGGTAGAGAACATTCATTTTCAAATGCCAGCTCTCAACAAGTGTTCACAAAGATCACCCTGAACGAGAGCCATTCAAAAGCCAACCCCCAGCACCATTAGATTAGCATACGAGATTAAAAAGCCTCACGTCTTTCCTCCGTGCCATATGTTACTGGACCTTCTGCTCTTCACACAATGTGCCGAGCATTTGAACTAAGGACGGATCATTTATCAGGCAATAAAGAATCCCACCTCTCTTTAAAAACCTTTAAAACCTTGCACCAGAGCTTGATAGATTTAAATCACACAGCCCGTGATTTATAATCAAACCCTACCTGAACTTGCAATTTATGACCCATTACTGTTGTCACTGAGCTGGTATTACATTACATTTCACTATTCATCTGGATGGGGCTTGAATGGCCACTACTGACGTGCTGTAAAAAATATGTGTTTGGAGGTCACATTACAAAGAAGAGTGAACAGAGGTAAACAATGATCATGTCATTGGGTGATCTGAAGTTCAGGGCTGCTGTCTGCTGCTGAGATTTTCAAGTCAAGGCTGACTCTGCCATCGCTTTCCCTTAGGATTCGCCTCAGTTACCTCAAAGGTCTGAATACACGTTCAAAACATGGGATTCCAGAAACCTGGAAATGTTTTAGGACTTGGGTAAAAACACATGATGTAAAATGAAACACAAAGATGAACTACTGTATCTTTGATGCAAAATGAAAAGGAAATATTTAAGATTCTGCAGGATACTGTCCCAGAAAATAAGTGTACTTAAAAAAAGTTTGTACTTAAAGGGACAGTTCACCCAAAAATGAAAATTCTGTCATCATTTACTCACCCATTCACTCATTTTTAAAGACGTTCCAGCTCACGTGGGTAAAACATTGAGCGTTTGTTCGCTTCATTTCACCCACGGATTCCTTTGTGAACAAGGCCCAGGTCGACGCTGGATTTGCGGAGAGACTAAAATTAAAAAGCAGTGCTGTGCCGTCAATATTGGATCCGACAGGAATGGCGCAGCAATCTTGTGTGAGTAAAACATATTTGTACTATGCGTCACTATTGCTTTGTTAGAGATCGCTTGATATGTCCTGATAATGTGTAACCTAACGTTACGTGTCTAACCAAATTCACAGAAGGCTCCAACTAAGTTTACTACGCAAACTGCTATCCAATCATAGCAGTGGGCGTTTACTTCCAAGTCTTCAATGCCCATTAAAACCGAGCGTTTGTCGAGCCGGCCTCAAAACCAGGGTAGAAAATAGACTATTACTTATTGATTTGGATGTTTTTGAATGTAAAAACCACACGAACATCTTAAGTAAACCTCATACAACAGTATAAAACAATAAAAAAGGCCAGTTCATGACACCTTTAATAGTATTTTAGTTCCTGTTTTTCCCCTGGGGTTCTTTGCTAACCAAACAAGTTTGTGGTATTGAACATAATAACTCTTTTGTAGAAAATGTCTGATGTTCTTGTATTCACTGAAGTATACAAATTATGCACTTTGGAACATTCTCAAAGCATGCTGGGATAGCATTGGGTTGTTATCAGCTTGACTGTCTTTAAAGCAAAAGCAGTGAACTACTGCAAGTATACTTCAGGTACATTTTAAATATCTTGTATTAAAATCATGTAATCCTTATCAAGAGTGACATTAAAACACATTTTAGGCTTAATATTACGAAATGAGCATTGTGTATAAGCTGTACTCCAAATAAAGTTTAATTATAATTTGTGTCAGTATATACAGTATGTTAATACATTTAAACTATACTGAGTGTGACAGCAATGTATTGCTTTCAGGGAATATCTCATAATGAAAACTATAATAAATGAGTAGAATACAAAATAGAAGCACTTTCACAAGGGTTACGTACAGCACACCTTTTTTCCCATACGTACACCTTTTCCTTCAATCCCTGTTTATTTATATTCAAAGATAAGTTCAAGAATTGTGCAATAAAATATGTTAAACATAGTGCTTTTAATGAGTTTGCTCCATGTGTTCTTTGTCCCTTAAGACCGAGATTTCTGTGCACTTACAGATGCTAAAAAAACTCATTCGTTCCCGAGAATAACGGTGGAAATTTTCAGATGTAGTCATGAAGTCGGCCGTGGGTGAACAGAAAAGTGAACCATCAGCCAGAACACTTTGAGCCGTGGAATCAGAATACGGTGTGATTTGTTCATGCGCTCCATGATTAGAAGGTCATCAGACACATCCAAGCTGCTGCAACTCAACACGGAGATCACGGCCGTCGCTTCAAAGCTTCAGTTTGATGAAGGCCATGCCAGGCTGTGGATGCATCCGAGTTCCTGTCTCTTTTCTTTTGCTTCTGATAAAACATGCATGACGACTCGGCTTTAAAGTCGGACTGATGTGCGTGTGGAACACACATAATAAAAGAATCCCAGATTCACTTTACCCACTAGAGTAAACTCGGCACCATTGATGTCGGCGTTGACAATCCTCCAACTCCAATTTAAAAGGGTTTCAAAGCTAACAAAGGAAGTATTTTTTCCGTTGCGAAATTGCGGAAGTAACAATGATAATTGTAATCATCACTTTTCAATGCTAATATACTGCTTAGCTTGCCTGGGGCAGCTCTTTTCATTAGACAGCTTTTGTATAAGCTTACGTCGCTGAAAGATTTGTTGACATGCGGTATTATTAAAATAATTTGTGTATTGCGGTTCGTTTCATAAGGCAATTTCAGACCGGTTTCTTTTATATTTTAGTGACAATAATTGAAGTGACTCATTTTAACGCTGCGATGGTTTTGGTCAACATCAGCAGCGCTGTTGTGTTTGAAGACTGAAAGATAAAGTAAATGAGATGAAATTCACACTATGATTCACAACAAAGAGCTGCTTTCTGACATCTGGAATAGTTCCTCTCCCAAAAATTCAAATACTGGTTAAACATTTAGAATCATTTGAATAAAAAGTTTCTCATGATCTTAAAAATCTTTTCATCTGAAGGTGTATGTTTCAGGGTTTGAAATTACTTTCGTAGACAAAAATATAACTGTGCCAACATATTCCATTTTCTTTATTAGAAACTACATTTTAATTCAAAAAATAATTTTGAAATGGATTTCTTAGACCAAATAATGAATAAAAAGCAAGAATTCAGCACAGGTGCAAATTCTTTCAATACTCTTCCTCAGTTGAGACCTCAAGAAGCTGGATGATAAAATGCCAAGTGTAATACTTTGCAAATTCTAGGTGACTATACTTTAAAGATGCTAAAATATGAAATAGAATTCATTTATTTTGGATGCTTTTAGTCACCGTTACAATTGTGTTACTTAATGGTTCTGAAGGGTTAACTATTATTCTAAAATGTGGGAAATATATATAAATAAAGAATGAGTAAGTGATCCCAAACGTATATCCAGTAATGTACTGACATTATGTTGTTTAAAACTTCTGAACGAAGCCACTTTTCACTAAAATCCAGATTCAACATCATTGACATCAAAACATTGGTTCTTATAGATTTGATCTTCAGTAATAGATAATAAAAAAATGTAATCTATTTAATTTTTGGCTGCTGTCACTACTGTATGAACTGTTAAATAACATTGTATGTTATATGAAATGACTTAATATTTTCAGGGGAATCTTTAAAACCAACAGTATGAACAGTGGTATGAGACAGATTTCACTCCAGAATTTCGTTTTGGAAACGAAATGACTTCTGCTCAGGACCACTGCACAGATGCATCACTTCCTCTCCAGACATTATGATGAACAACATGGAGCGCTCTTCACAGAAATTCAGAACGGCCTCACAAACCTCTTTCTCTCTCTTCCGTCCTCTCTCTATTACTTCTGACGCTCCCTCTCCCCACTCTCTCTCTCTCCCCGTGGCGATCCTTCCAGGGTGAACTTATTTATGATCCTGTGTTTCTGTGCGTGAACGACAGTCAGACACAGCAAGAAATTATTATCTGAGGAAGGTATTACTGGATTGCTGTGGGTGGACAGGGCTCTCAAAAGGTCGTACTCCAGCCTCAGATTGAAAAGACATCCGGTGAGTCACATACCAATCTGACAGCCTCCTTTCTCGTTTTTTTCCACACCTCCCAGCCGGCCTTGACTAAGAACCATTTGGCTCAGCTGTCCGCGAGCCAAGCTCAGCTCCACATCCCCCTGCTGATGACTTTGCATAATTAGTCAACAGAAAATCACATCGTGCAGTAAAATGGCAGATCCAGCCCTGCTTGGTTTCAGAGGAAGTAAGGAGGGGAAAAAAGAACAGAGAGACAAGCGTACAGATTTATATGATAGGAACGTGTCCCTACCAAACGAAAATGATCTTCTGATCAGTAATGCAGGTTGTGATTTTTGTGTCTCTTTTCATTTTTAACAAAAATAACATTATTTTCCTTAAACACGTATTACATTTGCTAGGGATGCTGTCTAACATCTGTGTACCATGTCAATTGTCTACAGATGGTTTCTACAACAACATAAACAAACGTTATGTGGCCCAAACTTAACTTCCGGTAAACCTCTGCAAAGAATAAATACCTGTTGAGTAGTTTGCAATTTAAAACAATTTAATAAGATTAATAAATAAATTATTATATTACCACCAAACTTTGTTCATTTCGGGCCAGCCGTGTGAGTCCGATTAAACTGTCTATACAGCAGTGTTGTAGTCGAGACCAGCTCATTCGAGTCCGAGTCAAGTCCGAGTCCAGAGAGGGTCAAGTCCGAGTCCTAGGACAAGAGATCTGAGACGAGACCTATAGAAATCTTCAAGAATATGTTAAATGTTTGGTGGAAACAATAAAACTGTTTGTGTCCTGTTGTGTTACACGAGGTTAGCATAACATCAATCAGCTAGCTCATAGAGTGCTCAGTGCATTAAATATACCATGGCATGTACACTGTGTTTTATTTACGACTGATATTAGTTTAAAAATATTATTAGCTGAGGGTAAAAAAGGCCACATAGTAAGTGTTGTAAAGGCAATTTTATTATAATTATGACTCCCCCTGACCAAAGATATGTCCAAAAGACGTCTTTTCTGCATCTTTTGATGTTGAAAAAGACGTCCCTTTATTGGCCCATTATTACGTTTTCTGAACGTCTGATATTGACGTACAGGGGACCTTGGTACAATGTATAAACTGGTTCAAATCTGGAGTTTATCAGATTACTTTCAGTTTTCACATGGAAATAAATGAAATGAGACTCTGTGAAATGAGTTTTTTACCCACAATATTAACCATTATTGTGATCAGTGTTTGCTTTAGTTAGGCTCTTGATCCTTGACTTTTGTTAAATTAATTCGTTCAGGTCATGTAATAGTGTTATAAAAACACTTGTGCACTGTGAAAGACTTTTACAAAAGTTAGGGTTGTTCTCATGGAAATTGTCAGGCTGTAATAAAATGTATTAGTTTTAAACATTATTGATCAATTGATGACTGGTCTGAGTGCTCTGGCTGGTCAATGCACAAGTATTGAGAGAAAATAAACAAACATATTTCACTGACATCAACCCTCATCATACAACCCTCAACAATGATGACAATCGTCAAAATAATTCAGATAAACAGATCACCCAGCATGCATTGCAGCATGAAGCTTTCTTTTGTTGATTGTCACCATTTTTGAGTTTCATATGCAGATTCTTGATGTCGTTGTGTGTTAAAGTGGTTTAACAGATTGCGAATATGCTAATTCCTAAAAAATCACAGTATATCAAACTACAGATCCACAGAGCTGACACATTAATAAACCAAACCCAATTATTAACAGTGATCTAAACAATTTCAAAATGCATGCATTACCATTCAGAAGTAGTCATCTCTTTGCTACAACTAATTTATTTTAACACACAGTTATGGCTGAAGGAAACCTAATTTAACATTAAAATAGAAGAGCCAAGAGCTCAACTAAAGCTAAAAAAAGATCACAATAATGGTGATTTTTGCAGGTACAAAAGTGATACTGATTCATTGCAATGAACATTGACAAATCATAACTTTGATTCAATGGTTGCTTGCTATCTTACTGCACTCAAATCATTCAACTCAGTTTATTTCAAAGCGTCTCACTTAATTTATTTCCATGTGTAAACTCAAAATTTCAACCAGTTTTTACTTTGTACAGACTGGACATCAATATTAGACAATCAGGAGACGCCATGAAAAGCTATAGAAACAACTTTCATTTTTGGCCCATAAAGGGATGTCTTTTCAATGTATTTAATATTTTTGATGGGACTCGAGTGGACTCGGGCATAAGTCCAATTCCGAACATGTTCGAGTACGAGTCGAGACCGAGTCAAAATGCACACAAGTCCATGACAAGACCAAGACCACTAAAATAGGGTCTCGAGACCGAGTTCAAGACCGAGTCCGAGTCTCGAGACTTCAACACTGCTATACAGAACGTTTTTTAAAACGCTTCTTTACAGCTTCAATTTGTAACTTTTGCCTCAATACTGCCATCTCTGTTTAAAACATAGAACTGCAGTGTACTTTATGTATTTGCGTGGGCTGAAATTTAAAGGCGGGGTGTCCGATTTTTCTTAGCCGTTGTTGATGTTCAAATCACCAAAACAAACACACCCCTACCCCCATCTTTCGCTTTCGTCAGCGCTCGGCTCGGCTAATGTCCGTCCTGTGCACTGTGCACCTTACTGCTGATTGGCTAAAAGGTTGTTTTGGTACTCGGCCCGACTCAGTTGTCTAAAGCGTAATTCAGAAATCGGTTACCCCGCCTTTAAATGAAGTAAAACTGACACTTCCATGAAATTACCTGACAGCTAAAATTATAAATCAAATTATAAAGCTTACCGATGTGAATTAGGGAAAGGTATATATACCTATATAGATACAGCTTTGAAACAGTTTTTCCAAGAATCTATCCACAAGTTTCCTACGCCTCATGACGCTTTGCACGAAAGATGGGAGAAACTTCCGGTTCAATGTAAAGTGCCGTGTTTCTACTGTATTTCAAGTCATTCGTTTACAGCAGAATGTGATCTTACACACTGACAGCACTTATAAACTACATCAACATACTGTACACTACTTTATATAGGAATAGATGATGATTTTAATACTTGACGGCGGATATTTAGCAACTTCATTGATTCGGTTGTTGTGACTGTAAACCAATGAGCAATTTAATTTGTTTCTATTGAAAAGCGAACTGCAAAGGGATGCACGGGCAGCATGCACATATCACAAAGCTGTTGTATTTACAGCTGGCCATTAATCTGATAAACATTCTAACGATACTAAAGATAACGTGCTAAAGCTGCCTTTATACATTTTTAAACATTCTCTCTACGTTTTGTTAAAAAAGACGATAAGTGGAAGAAATACCTACTGTACACCAATCAGATGAGATATGTAGTCCAAGTCCACATCACATGATGTGATATTTTCCAACAGATTTTGACAACACGTCGGTAAAATACAGTAAAGAATCCTTGTAAATCCAGTCTTCAGTTTACAGTCTTGCGTTTTTATTGAAGACCATACTAATCTATTTAAACTCCCTTTTGTGAACTCTCTTTTTTTATGACGCGAAATAACTTCGCCTGGTTGTAAGTGCAGCCGCAAACAGCTGGTGTTGCTCATCAGTTTCGAAATTATTTTTTAATAGATTCCCATCAGTATTACAATTAAAAATATGAATCACCGACTCATTTTCTGTCATCAAAATAAGTTATTTAACACTGCAATTAGTACAATCCACTACTTCCGCTGCTTCACCGGAAGTTTTACCCACTTTCATTTTTACAGTAGCGCCCACCGGAAACTTGTGGTTATGACTTTCTTTATATTCTCCACTACTCTCCAAATCAGAGAAATGTCACTATATTTGCTAGTTTATGCAAGTAAATGGGTACAAACAGTACAAATCCTGCATATTTATACACAACAATAATATGTCAATGTACAGTATGTGCATAAAACATTGAATTGGACATATAAATCTATAAATACTGCTAAACAAGATCAACCGATCAGTTACAACAGGCAATTTCACAGCAGCAGACACAAGAGACACGGGGAAAAGAAAAGCAGGTAACTCAAGTTCAACATTTCTGCTGATGCTAATCATTTTTCTGCTCAGAAAATAAAAGTGAATATTAGGCAGCTCTAAATTTAAATTAGCAAAGCCAAACTGTACATTTCCCCCGTTACTCTACGTGAGCCGGGCTCGCTCGTTCTGGATAACAATACAGAAACAGCAGAATTTATCTGGAACGTGCAGGTGCATAAGTTACCTCTCGCTGTTGACGCTCAGGCACACTGTGGCTATAAGCTGTTGACATTTCTTTTTCTGGAGCAAGCACAGTTTAATCCATTTATTTGCATAAATACATTTTTGTACCCCAAAGTACTTCTTGCATGTGGATGACATGTAAATTAGCCAAATTTGGACACTATTTTTTCACGCGCTTTCATGCAAAGGATCGTCTTCTAGTCATGCTGAAAGGTTACTGTAGCCTTCCAATTGGATTCATGTAGGGAAATTAATTATTTCTGGGAAACGGCTACACTGTAAAATTAGTTCTGGGCAGCTGTGGGCTACAGATTTTGCCAGAGCCGAATCTCTTCATCATGAGCTGGCTGTTAATTAAGGGAACCTTTCAAGGCGTTGGTGGAAGGATCGCGCCTCCATCTGTGCATCACTCAACCACTTTTCATTGGACGCCGTCGTAATTTCCCTCCACTACAAAGAGTGATGCGATAATTAATGTGCACTCATACAGCTGTATACCGTGATAGATGTGTCATGAGAGTTTGCCAGCCAGCTAGAATGTGACGGCCACACAAAGAGGGCAAATGGTCTTTGTGTGAGTCAATATTGAAGTTAGGAAGGTTAAGAACGACAACAGGGAGCCAAGTAACTGTGGAGAGAAGTTTCATACAACCAAAAACCTGTTTTGATCTTTATAATCAAATGTAAAAAACCTGTAAGTACCTGTAAGTATTATTCATAAAAAATCTAAACAGATGCAACTTTAACATGTTAAATGAGTGTGAGCAATTATGTCAAAATAATGCAATAAAATGATATAATTCATGTTCCAATAGTAAAAATTTGTTTATAAGGAATTTTGTTCCATAAAACTAATTTAAAGCTTCAAATACTGTATATTCATGATACAGTATTGCAAATCCACAGTGAAGCTAGAAAAGTTAAATTGGAGATAAAACCTAGTTATGTAAGATAGTATCCTGTGCAAGCAGAAGTTTTGAATGAAATGGACTGCAGGCCAAAATAGACAAAAATAAATGAAATATTGATTATTACCGCTACTTTTCGTATTGTCTATTTAATTAAAAGTCTTTAACCTTTCACAAAAGGATATGTAACATTTTTATTAATGTTACATTTTCATCATTTATAATCTTCATTTAGGACATTTTCTTAACAATTATGTATGCAAATCATTGTGATTTGATTAATTGATTTGAAATTATGTTTCATAATCACAAAAAAACTGCTTGAATAGCAATAAGTATCTGAAAAAAGTTTTTAAAAAAACTCTCTCATTTTGTCATTTCTTTTAGTTCTTGCAGAGTTTCTCATGGTCAGTGCACAATTCCAGCCCCAGCAAACTATGATTATTTTAAGTCATTACCATGAAAACGCAGGCAGTGCAGTTTATAGAAAATGACAGGATGTAACAAAATTCAATCTGAAAAATGAGGAAAGTCACTTACTTTAGCGAGACACGACATACAAATGTTCCCTCTCCAACCCTCTCTTTTGACCTTAATTTGTTTTCTGTCTTGTTGCAAAATGTATTCTACTTCAGACATTATTTAACCTCTTGCTGACATATACTGATGTCATAGCCAACGTATGAATCATAATTTCGGGTTTGCCTGTATGAACGCCTGCTATATATGAACTGAAATGCAAAATGCACATACCTTGTATGTTTCCAGTGGGACAAGTTTCCCTAAAAATTAAAATTAATTATTTAAAAACCTCATTCTGTTTCCAATCTGTGTGCTGTTATTTTTTGCTGTCAAACACAAAAGTAAAATATTTTTGAATAATTATGCAATTTTTTACAGTTAATAGTGGCCTAAAGGACAAAAAATGACAGGAAGCAGATAAGTTATCATAAGTCTTATATTCTAAACTCATATGATAGTTTTGTGTGATGGAAAAGAATGTTATTTGGATGCTTATGCACTGATCATCCTTACCTCTGACAATACTAGCCGGTGTCTGAATCCATATTCCAAAATACAGCGTTTATGTCAGTGGTAACCAAACACAGAATGCCAATTTTGACTACTATGCAGCACACTCATAAGTCTTTTTTTAATAGTAGTCAAAAGTGATGTCTGGGAGCCATTTAAGAGGTAAAAAAATAGGCTTAGTGGGTCCTTTAGATGTTTTTTAAATAATATAATAATTACAAATCTAAAATTTGTGCAGATTAGATACAGTAAATGTTGTGAATAAATTATTTACAATAATGAATTGTATTACGTTTTTAGGTGACTCATGTCTCTTTAAAAATTTAAGTGCTGATATTGTTTACGGCAATAGCTTTAAAGTTTTCTAAAGCTTTTTTCAGCTTTTTTTAGCTGAGACTAAAAAAACTTAAGTTTTCTAAAAAAACATCTCATGGTGGGGACCCCCATAAGACATAATTCCATGCTACTACTGTATATGATTAACCCCTATGAAACCCCTATTTTTATGTTTAGAAAACTATTTTAAAATCAATAAAATAAAACTATTTTAATATTTGGTCCCGCCCCCCCAAAAAACATCTCATGGTGGGGACCCCCCATAAGACATAATTCCATGCTACTGCTGTGTATGATTAACCCCTATGAAATTGAAAGAGTTTTTTAAAGTCACTTAATAAAGGCTTGATGGTTGCATTTAAAACTGTAGTTATTATAGCTCTTATCACGGCAATACATCTAGACATTGACGTGGCATTTTTAATAGTGTGTAGTACAATCCAGGTTTGCTATAAAAATGAATGCACAGTTTCATTAAAACGCTTACGGGTCCTAAAGATAAGAGGCAGTTTTCATTTTGTAGATTGTGAAGTGCCATTATTATCTGCTTAATTATTGTGTGTGATTAGTGCTTCTAATGAATGGAGCGTCTGCATAATGTCAGTCGTTCGGTGTCATTTAATGTGTAAATCCGCTCCGGCTAACAGAACTTCCCATTGCTGTACTTCTAAACAGAAAAAGCACAGTGTACTGTATTTGCACCTCCTGCTGACTAATGAATACTTGATTTCCTTTTTAACAGAAACAGTCCAAATCCACTCTTCCCATCTAAAATGTAATCTTATAATTAAATAAAAAATTTCAATGAAAAAAGAAATTGGCAAGTTGTGAAAAACACGTAGAGAGTAATACGGGAAAAAACATGACACTTCAGTCTCTTACCTTTGCTATATAAAACAGAAGGTAATATTTAAAACTTAACACATAAATAAATAAACACATTTGCCTCCTCAGGCCACCTGCTGGGGGGGGGCAGGCCAGATGGAGGGCATGATGGGAAACGTGGGTATCTCTTTCTGTAAAGAGGACTCATTGTGCGGTCCACACAATTTGGCCACCCAGAGTTCAAGATGCAGAATAACAGCTGAGACCTTATTGAAGTGAAAGCACTTTTTTACATTCTGACCCGATGGAGTGAGAAGATCACAGCAAAAGACAATAATAACAGCTTAACTTTCTTTTAAAGACAACATGAATTAAAATCTACGATATTTGAACGTAAACAATATTTGTAATTTACGTTTATGCATTTGGCAAATGTTTTTATCCAAAGCAACTTACAATGCATTACAAGGTATGTGATTTATTAATGTGTTTTTCCTGCAACAGAACTCATGGTTATTAATATAAGCGCTATACCAATTACGCTACAGGAAAACAACTAATGGCTGGAATACAAGACTTTTAAAATGTGAACAGATTTTTTTTAACTAGACACGACTTGCAGACTGAAAGTTTCAGATAGAAACACACTAAATGATAAAATCTGCAGACTGGCACAGATATCTGCAACAAGTCCAGACTAAAAATCTGGGCAAGATCTGAGTCTTGTAGTGTATTTTAGCCTTAACACTAATCTTTATAGAAGATTATTAATGGCAAATAACAATTTCGAATAAAGGCATTATGATACATTCTTAAATATAAACACGACCTTGAGGGCTGTGTCCACAGAGGCACTTCTGTCGCCATGTTTTTTCAATTGTTTCCGCATGCTCAGCGCCGACGCTCTGTGTTTTTTCCACGCTTAGTGTATCATAGTAACCAATGCACCTAGGCTGAAAAAAGCGGCATCCAAGTGCCTGCAGCCGGTGTTTTTAGCGAGCGTCTGCCGTTTTCATCCGCGTAAAATGCCTCGGTGGTTCTGAAGCCTTAATCCCCAAAAGCAATGTTTTATAAAGAAAAGCAGTTCACTAACTACTACAAAGTAGAAACCAAAGCAAACTAAATTGATATAACATCTCTGCTTGAAAAAATGTCAAATTATGGTAGTAAAATGGGTTGTGAATATCACGTTCCTCAAGTACTCAGCTTGAGTAGATTTTCTTTTCAAACCCTACATTTAAAAGCTGTCTTTTCATGCTGCTTCATTTAAGCATTACCTACTAATCCACAGCTCAGATTTTCTTACTCCATCTGAAACACAAATACTCTGAGGAGGCGAACACAGCCTTTCAGCTAACCACATTTATTAATGTTCCATATATTGACTAACCCTGTTTGAGCTAATTGTATAGTTTCGTACTCCTCTCAAGAAACCCATGTACTCATAATTTTACACAGACAAGCACACTACTATAAACAACTGTGTACTTTCTCTACTCGGCTGTATGCAATAAAATTTTATGATACATATGATTTGAGAGGGGGTATTTGGCTTTCAGACATGAAATGGCCGTGCGTACGTTCATGTGTACATGCGTTCGCATTTGGGATCGGTTGTCGTCAGAATAAAGCCTGAAGAGTGTTAATGACATATGGCGCACAGCTGGATGTGCAGTTCGTCAAGGTCATTTCTGGATTAAAGGGTAATTGGATAATAAAATAGCCTACTGGGTTTTCCCTAATAAAATTAATGTCCACACATTACTGAGAGATCAAATTCTTTACAACCCTGGAGTCTTTCCTCACATCGCTCTATATATTATACAGTCTAGTCTAGGTTACAATTTGTTTGAAGGAATAGTTCTCTGAAAAAATAATTCTGTCATTACTCTAGCTTCATGTTTTAAAGCAACACTATACAACTTTTGCTCTCGGGTTCCCTCGTGTGGTTGCTAAGCGCAATTGTCTGTTACCAGTGTTGTAAATAATGTCGCTGTATAAGCATCCCCGTGGGCAGCGCAATACACATGAATTTGTTGACTAAGCTGATGGAATCGGCGAATGAAGAAATGTTGTTTGGAAACCATGTCGCAGTCTTTCGCAGGTTGGGATGGGCGGGGCTATGTATACCGACCCAAACACAGAACTTACAGAGTCTGGTTGTTGCTATGAGTCTGCTCAGGTAGTAACTGGAGTAGAATTTGTCCAGTTAAGAGTTGTTCTACCACTGAAATAATTCTATAGATATTATTTTAAGGTCTAAAAATTACAAGGTGTTGCTTTAAAACGTTTGGTTTTAACTAAAAAATTGACCACTCTTCTTAATGTAATAAAAGCAAGGGCTGGATCTAACAAACTGTACTGTTAAAAAAAGTAAACTATTTTTTTTCTAGGAGGACATTATTATTTTTTTACAGACATTTCTGTTAACCCTAAAACACAAAATAAAAAAAACGGTTGTAAAAAAAATCAATACTGAAAATTCCTTTATATTAACATACTACATTGTGTCCTATTTTTACAGATTATCCCTGACTTAAAACGGAAAAAGTGGGAAAAAAGTGAGTTTTTTTAAACATTAAAATGTTTTTTCTTCTCCACAGTGGAATGCCAGATATGTCACGGTTTCAGATTCCAGGTTCGGTACAACAGAAGCTTGAGTAAATCATGACATTTTTCATTTTTTGGATGAACTATTACTTGAAGTCTCTATTCATATTTCCCTGAACCTAGAGACCACCTGTCCCCCAGACATCTTCTAAACATGGAAGGAATATGACAGACTCTATTTGTGTTGTGAAAGCTTGGGAAATGATGTGGCGATGTTACCTCAGTTACCACAGGCTGTGCATCTCCGGACAGGGATTCACAGATGCAACAATCTGAAATGTCAGAATATGTGCTGTGAAAAAAACAAAGATGCTTCTGATGTAATTACCTATGCTAATCTTTTCACGCAAATCATAGCTTTCAGGCACAAATTGTCTATCACTTAAAACGGTTAAGAGTATGCGGCCACTGCCGTGGCTCTAACGAGTGGATCAAAGCCAGAAACCCACACACAGACTCTCTCCTCATTTGGCTGGCTGGACGTGGCGAGGGTTACCATGGAGAATGGAGGTGGCACGACTCCCACTTCATATTCAGAGACCTGGATGGCACCCCCTCCGCCGAGCTTCACCGTGGTACCTGTTCGCCAGAAAGAATAATCGTGTGCCCTAACTGTGCTAAATTAGCTCATCGGAGCCAAGCATATAAAGCTACGCAGTTGAAATAGAGAAAAGGAAAGAAATGGAAGCGCAGGGAGAGGGAGGGAGAGAGACAGGCAGAAAAAAAGGAACGTCCGTGAGCCCTCAGGCAGGATTCTGACTAACAGCTCTATATCTTTTACCTGCTGCTCTGCGGAGACAACGTTCTGCTTGCTGTCTAGCCTACGCTAAGACACGCTCTGTCCGCCTTCCCTCCGGTGAGCCTTTCTGAACCGGCTCTACCTCCCTTTTGTTTTAATTATCCATCGCCTAACGAGGAGAAATGTATGCCTCTTCTTCACTCGCCGCCTCCCGTTGGGCTCTCACATTTAGCCACCAATGTCATCATTACCTCCTGCCCCTACTGCCTTAACATTTAAATTTGAAATTTACATCATCTGAATTTTCGAATTGTCTTCCCTTTGCACGTTTTGTTGCTTTTCCTCACAACCGCGTTCTCGTTAGCTCAAAGTCATTACCGCCCACCATGTGAAAAATGATTACTTCAACGCTAGCTGTTGCCTCCTTGAGTTAACATGATCAACATCTAACACGCTGGCACAGTATAGGATGCTTTTCTAGTTGTAGCTTTTTATCAGTTGGCTAATTTCTCTTTCGTTGCCTGACACACTTAATAGGGTCCGCTGGAGACTGTGCAGAAATGTCAACTGTATTTTTGTGTCTTTGGGGTGGGATCGGTGCTCTAAGGAAACCATCTGTTTCTCTACCTGACCTTTCCTTTAATTGCCCAAATTGGAATGAAATGAAACTCTGCCTCCAAAGTAACGCTTGTCTAGCACCGGCCCTGAATGAACAAACGATTAAATGTGCAATGACAAAATAGCAATGTTGCAAGACTTGACTAGAAATACAGACAGTGCTAACCTAACTACATTTTTCAATCCTGTGACAGTAGTGGTTTCAAAATAGTGTAATTGAATCCTATCTGACAATTATATAACATGAAGAGGATGAACAGTTCTAGCGTACAGAACTTACAGTAGCTTTTGTGTTAGTACAGTAGCTTCTTTTTCTAAAGGGCAGTTTGACAGTAGTTAAACTACTTTGAAACTGTAGATTGCCATATACACTCATCATATAAACTGGCTTCACAATACCGAAAAAAAAGCAAAACTGAAGAAAAATGAAAAAGGAGACAGAGATGAAGTAAGTCTCAGCTGCTTCCCACCTGGCCCCGTTCGACAAGTGAACACCTGCTCCATCAGGTTCACCACAGATGGCTGAGGTGAGTCCTTTGTCTTTTCGTCTAAACCCTTGTCTAACCCAGTCTGTCTCTTACTCTCTGCGGTTCTTTTCAGAATAGCATACTACACATTCCTTGTATTTCTGCAAAAGAATTGCAAAACAAATTGATGAAATTCATAAAATTGATGTATTTTATGAATGAGCAAGCAATTTAGTAAGGTCATGTGACAGCAATGTAGCATACTGTTAGCCCTATACAGTATATCTTTGCTGTCCAGAGGAAACCTTGTCTCTCAAAAAGTATATAAATTGAAAATTTGTTATTTCTTTTTAATTCAACATTGTGTTAAAGGTCTTTTTAAACCTTTTTATTGGTTTAATATTTGCAAAACCTACAGACAAAGATGAAGGATGACCAATAATGATTTACAAAAAAAATGAATGATAGAAAATAGAGATTTTACGAGGTGGCTTATTCGTATTAATTTGTACATGTGACTCGTACAAAAACGTACGATGACTAGAAAAAAGCAATACTGAAGCCCAACCCTCTAACCCCACCCCTGACCCTAATGTAACTGGTGCGGAAGCAAATCATACTAAAATGTACAAGTGAGATCGCACGAATTCATATGAGATGTGTATATGCATAATAGGCCTAGTAGCATAGCTTATAACCTGTTCACGCACATAACCTGTGTCAAGGCACTTGACTACACACCAGATGCAGTATTGCATCCTAAAAGTGCTTCTTTTGTTAAACAAGTGCATGTGCACAGACACCTGCGCTTGCAACCAACTATACGTAGTCACATCTCATTCAACTAACCATTTCTAATGCATCAACCGAGAGCACATTAGAAATGAGACAGGGCTATGTAATGGCACGATGTGCGTTCATGCATGAAATATACCAATATATAAACTCTTCATGCATTTATTATTGCAAATGAACATTTTATCGCTCTGTCTGGATTTCTTTTACATTCTATCATGCATGTCTCTTCTCTTGTAAATTTTAAAATATACGCTTCATAAGCCAGATGGAGGAAGTAAAAATGGGGTAAAGCATGTTTCTTGGGTGTGAAGTCTTCATTCCTGTAATGTTTCCACGCTCGACACTTTTAATTATCATGTTTATCCACGAACATTAATACAGTGCTAATTGCGAGATGTTTATTTCACAGCATTCAATTAACACACTCTGTATCCAACAGAAGAAATGACTCATCCTTACCGATCATTACGGAGCTGAAATCTTTCTTTCTGCGTCCTAACAAACGCAACTGTGCGACCAGTCAGACTGTGTCCCTGCGCTTCGTTTGTGCGATATTCGTCCATGTGCAGTATTCAAGTACTTGTGAAATAGCACGTTTCAATATAGGCTCTGATTGGAAATCCAACACTCCCGCCGAGACTGAACAAAGATTCATTTGTATCCTTTGAACATGAAACCAAATCTCTATATCAACATTTATATAGTATAATTTTTTATACCTAGGAAGGCAAAAGTCTTTGTTAAACAGCAAAGTATTTATTTCACAACGTAAAATCTGTAGTTCTTTCATTTAGATTCAATAAAGCCTGGTGTGAATCATAACAAAGACTTCTGGTTTTAATTTCAGATGTTGTAATTGTATAGTCATTTCCGTAAAGACCCATTCACCTCATGCAAATGATGTATTTTCAATTATCCAAGAAAGAAAAAAAACCTTTTTAACACTTTAACGTAAACATACACATACAGTGTCAGATAAATATTTCAACACTTTATGTCTGAGAGTCACTGCATTAGACAAGAAAATTGTCACAAATTATAAGGTTCTATCTGACATTTTTGTAAAAATTGAGTCACTTACATATTCTTATTCTGTGACAACTTATTTACATTATGTGATGTTTTTGCTTTAAGTTGCTAAAAGTGTACATTTTGGGATTTTTTTAGAAAACAAAAAGGTTTTATTTACAAAGTCAAATGGAATGCAAAACCTTTGAAGCTCAATGGGCCTCATTTATCAATGTAATGCAGAAACGAGCACAGATCCGTGCGCAGAAATCGTCTTACGACAGGGTTTAAGTGCGATTCATCAAACATTCATATGCCGCCAATCGAATGATCGTACCTTGATAAATGCGGCGGATTAAATCGGTCATAATTTAAATATCACGCCCCTATAAATTCAGAGTGTAGACGCCTCGCCCCTAGATTTTGCGACATGGAGAAACATAATCCGGCAAAAAGAGGAACTTTTCCGATTTAGAAATGAAAGTTTAACCTTGAAAAGCGGATTCAAAGGAAGTAAAAAAAACAGTTTGGAAAGAGATGGCTATTGTCAACAGCGTTGGTGTAGTGAACCGAACTCCAGCTGAGGTTTGTATTTTTTTATTGGATATTTATGTTTTGTAAATATTTTATTTTATTTTATTGGTAACACTTTACAATAAGGTGCTATTTGTTAACAATTATTTAATGCATTAGCTAACATGAACTATCAACGAACAGTACTTCTACAGCATTAATTAAGATTAATTAATATTAATTTTAGAATTTACTAATACATTATTAAAATCAAAGGTTGTCACTTTTAACACTAGTTAATGCACCATGAACTAACATACATAACTGTATTGACATGACCTAACATTAACAAGGATGAATAAATGCTGAAAAACTAAATTGTTCATTGTTAGCTAATGCTAGCTAATGGATTTATTAATGTTAGTTAATATCACCTTATTGTAAAGTATTACCATGCATTTAAATTTAAACAAAATGAATCTGACTTCAGTCTTGAAAAACTTTGTTTAAATTACATTAATGTGTTTGATGTAATGTAGATTAATGTAGATATAATTTACTGAGAATTTTAGGCGCAATTATAGAATAATTTGTATATGTAAATGTTTTTATACAGTTTTCTTCATTTAGGTGAAGAAAAAATGGTCTGTGGCCTTGGAGACAGATGCATGTTTCTAAGCAGGATAAAGGTTTAAAATCTAATGCTGCTAATCTTGCATTTCAGGCTGCTTAAATCAAGCACACACAGTTTTATGTTTGTTTCTCTTTCAGATCTGTCAGAGGCAGGACCAGCGGTCTTCAGCCCCCACAAACGGGACTGGAACATGCCACACAAAGCAAGGCAACCTCGAGCTGTGACCCAGTGCGCGTGTTCCACCCCATCGAACATCGCAGATCGCACAAAAAAAAATCTGTTTTCTGTTTTCATCCAAATGCATATTTGTCGAAGAAGCTATCATCTTGCAAATAGGTAAACTTACCCATTGCTTGTAATTAAAATGTCAGTAGATTTAACAGTAAAATACCGTATAAATGCTACAGTATAAAACCGTATTTCATAAAACATGCGAAACCCGTAGAATTTACAGTAGAAAGCTGTAATTAGTTTTACGGAGTAAGACCGTACATTTAACAGGTAAAAAACATATGAAAATACGGTTTATTGGAGTAAAACATTACAGTACACTGTATTATTTGCCGTAAAAAAAGAACGTCTTAAAAATATTCTTATTACAAATAGGCTACATAAACATATCTGACTCCCCTGTGCAGTGTGCACTTAAACCAGTTTTAATGTGTTATAAAATCATCTTTTTCTGTGTAAAGTTGTAATATAATGACTTCTATACATTGTTTAGCTTAAATTGTCTGCCTAAACCCCCCAAAAAATTTCACCTTGACATTTGTCACTTTTGATAATTTAAATATTGTTTTTATGTAATTAGCAGTGCTTTTACATTTTTAGATTGTGTGAAACTAATTTTTTGTCTCTGAACTCAAGAATGTATTTTATGGTAAAGCAATCAACTCAACAAGCATTTAAAACATAACCGTTAAGCATCATCCAATCAAGATATACGTTGCGCCTTGGCTTCGTGAACAAAGGATGTGATTGGTTGAAAACTCATTGGCGCGGAGCACACAGTAACGTAAAGTTTGCGTTCCCGCGTTTCAACAGTGACGATTCTGATGAAGCACTGTCGGAGCTGAACTACAAATCAGTGGAAACATTGTGTGTGTGTATATATATATATATATTATATATATATGTGTATGGCATTGGGCATATTGGTAAGTTGGATTTAACGGTTTTAGCAGTGTGTGACTTTAAACACGAGTAGAATGTACACTGTTTTCACGGCGCATAAACATATTTAACTAGCCAGCGCATGTAGGCAGACTTGCAAGTCCTAAAGCGTGAGAGCTCTTGATCCGTGGAAATACTCTGTAAAATATATGTTTGTTAAATACTTTTGCTAAATAGAATCAAGCAGTGCATCGTTTTAAATACGAGTAAGTTAGCATGTAGGCTACACTGTTTAAACATGTCTGGCAGCGGATGTAGTAAAACTCGCAAGCTCTAGATGTCCTGCCCAGTTTGTGAAATATAATTTATGTGTTTGAAACCGTAGTAGAGTGTGTATTTATTCACGTAGTTTAAATGTTTAGCTGTCAGTTCTGTGTGATATCAGTGCAAATCCTTAGGTAGCATGTTTTACATAACAAACTTCACCTTAAACCACGGTGCGTGTTCAAGTGTGCATTTTTACCGTAAACAAAATAGAGTCACGTGTTGCTACTCCACATGCCCTTGCTGTCACAAAACTAGAAGTTTTGAGAGTACAGAAATGGTTGCTCAGAGGATGTGAAAGGCATGATTCTTCTACCTCTCTCCTGTTTTGATGAGAAAGAGGAGCTCCTCCATTATGTAGAAGAGACAAGCCTGGCAAAGGATGTGGAGTTAGAAAACCTGCCTGTGACGCCTTGCATTATTGTGTGTGTGGTAAGTGAACGTTTTGTTAATATACAGTAGAACCCTAAAGCTTTAATGATTAAATGTTTAACTATAAAGTTGAGTTTATAAGTTTACATGCCCCTTGCAGAGTATGCAAAATGATAGGGATTAAAGTGATAGTTCACCCACAAATGAAAATTCTGTCATCATTTACTCACCCTCTTATCATTTTAAACTAGAACACAAAAGAAGATATTAAAAAAAATGCTGGTAACCGAACAGCAGTGGCACCCATTCATTTCTATTGTATGGACACGAAACCAACACAAGTCAATGGGGGCCAGTTAACAACATTCTTCAAAATTGTGTTCTGCAGAAGAAAGTCATACAGGGTAAATGCTGAGACAATTTTAATTTTTGGTGAACTATCAATTTAAGAAATAAGATACAAATCATACAAATTGCAATTTTTAATTAGTTCTGCACAGAACAAACTGTTCCACATAATATATGTTTTTACATATATTCCACAACACAGATTAATAACTCGGTTTACACAAATCTAAACTTTAGAACTGGTTTATTTCTATTATTTCTAAAATCTATTTTGTGAAATGGTTATTTCAGGGCAGTACTAAATAAACTGCAATTTGTATAATATTCTTGCCATACTGTATATGTAAATACACAATAATCTTACGTTCATAAATTTATGTATATTGCATTGAAATGTATCTACAGGACCCTCCTGCTATGCTGCTGTCCGATTCATGCTAGCTGTGGACCGCAAGATTGTGAATGATGACATCACTTCTTTCATCTCTGCTGTTTGCCTAATGTTCTGCAGTTATTACTGCTCCAAAATTAACTACCCTACTGAACTGGCGTCAGTGCTTGAATTCCTGCAAAGGTATGTAAAGAGACTTAGGAGGGGAGATTCATTACGGTGTAGCTTAATTTACAGACTTATAAATGTTTTTTTTTTCTTTTCAAGGTGTTTTTTTCATCATCAATCCGGAGAAAGGGAATAAAGGAGGTGGAAAAGAAAAACAAAAAGCTACTCCCAGTCTTCACCCTAATCGCTGACCTTTCTGATCATGAATGGCGAGAGACTTTGTAAAGGTGGTCTGCAGACTGTTTCCAAGTTTATACTCGGGGTGAGAGACTTTGTAAAGGTGGCCTACAGACTGTTTCCAAGTTTTAATCTCTTAAAGGGTTATTTCAGGCTTGAATCAAATTTTCCCCATGTTTTACTTACCCTCAAGGCATCCTAAGTGAATGTAACTTTCTTCTTGAGGAATAATGGAGTCAGAGTAATAATACCACGTATCCTTTTACTTCCAAGCAGTAGAATGGGAGTGAATGGGGGGCAATTTTTTAAATCTCCAAAAAGTGCATCCATTGATCAAAGAGCGGCTCGACACGGCTCCGTGGTCTTAACAAAGGTCTTCTGAAGCGAATCCATGCGTTTGTTTAAGAGAAATATACATATTGACAACGCTATAAAGGATAATGTCCAACATCCGCTGCAGGCGAGCGAGAGGCTTGTTTCTCCGGCAAATGACGCAGAGTCTTCACCCTAAGTAAGTTCCTGTGACGAACACAGCATTTTTCGTTTTCGCCAATATAAACACCGCCTCTTCTGGGCGGGAGCTTTCGTCGCCATCATTTAACGGAAAAACAAGCCTCTCTTTCGCCTGCAGCGGCTGTTAGACATTATCCTTAATAGCGTTGTCAATATGCATATTTCTCTTAAACAAACGCATTGATTCGCTTCAGAAGACCTTTGTTAAGACCACGGAGCCGTGTCGAGCCGTTCTTCTTTCATCGATGGATGCACTTTTTGGAGCTTCAAAAAATCCCCCCCATTCACTCACATTCTGCCGCTTGGAAGTCAAAGAATACGTGGTATTATTACTTTGATTGCATTATTCTTCAAGAAGAAAGTCACATTCACTTAGGATGCCGTGAGGGTAAGTAAAACATGGGGAAATTTTGATTTTAAGCATGAAGTATCACTTTAAAGGGATAGTTCTCCCCAAAGTGAAAATTCTGTCATTTCCTCACTCTCAGGTTCTTCCAAACCTGTATACATTTTTTGTTCGGTTAAACAAAAAGGAAGCTATTTATAAGAATGTCAGTAACCAAACAGATCTTATCCCTCATTTACTGCCATAGTAGGGAAAAAAAATACTATGGGAGTCAATGGGGGATGAGATCTGTTTGGTAAATGACATTCTTACAAATAAATTCCTTGGTGTTTAGCAGAACAAAGAAATATATACAGTACAGGTTTGACATGACAAGAGAGTGAGTAAATGATGACAGAATTTTCATTTTTGGGTGAAGCATCACTTTAAATGTAGACTGGACTGAACGATTTTAATTAAACCACTGTATACCAGTTGAAACACGAGAACAGAAAAATGCACTAATATTTTGTCTTAAATGCCTGCCAGTCTTTATTAAAGATACTTGGGACCTCACTGATGTCTTTGTCTTTTATAGATTTTGATGGGTTTTGATGATTTGATTTAGGTTTGCAAATGTAAGATATTTATCAATTAGTTTAACAGTAATTTTAATAGTTTCTTAAAGGTTAAATCTGAATGTTTAGCAAATAATTATAGAGTTTAACTGTAATTATTACAACATAAACCTTTAAATTAGACAGTGCTGAACTGTAAAAAAGATGGTTATGAACCGTAATTAATACAATGTAAATCCTGGAATTTGACAGGTATAAACTGTTTTTATAACAGCATAAACAAGTAAATTAGACAGTTATGAACCGTAAAAAAGAAAATTATCAACTGTAAAATATACGGTACAGTGGGTGCAATCCCGTAAAACCAATAACGTTGCAACCGTACTTTTGACGGTAAAGTTCTGGCAACCACAGCTGCCGGTTTTTTACCGTAAAATTTACGGAATATTTTTTACAGTGTAGGTTTTTTAATGTTTTACATTTAATTGTGCATTTTAATTGGGGTAAATTATCAAGTAGCCTAAAAGATCATGAAAGTTTTTTTTACACCAAAGCACCCATTAACCTTGTAATTTCAAACAATTAAATGATCATATAATTAGGCTATAAAGGAAAATACTTTATTAATATAATGAAAATAAGAAATCGCATCGGAATCTAGTTTTACATTTGATATACTAAACGAAAAAAGACTAATCTTTCTATTTGTCATTATTTCTTTTCAGTTATCAATAGGGTAAAGCATACAGAGACATTCACCCTATCTCAAAACGGATCGTAGCAACCGCTCACGTCCATATTGATAAATGCCAAGTTTTGCGTGGAAACGACCGTACGCCCAGTTTTTCGCTCGTTTCGTAAATGAGGCCCACTATCTCAAAACAGAATGAATGCAGACAGAACGTTATAATTCCAAGGCAAAAATAGTGGCATCTGCAAACTTGGTTTGATATTTTGTTCACTACAGTATAAAATACAACAATATTCACAAACATAAGTGTGACGGAAATGGATAGTTCACCCCAAGATGAAAATTCTGTCATCATTTACTCACCCTCATGTAATGTCAAACCTGTGGCTTTCTTTCTTCTGCACAACTCAAAAGAAGAAATTTTAGAAGGGTGTACAACCATTTGACTTGCTTTGATTTTGTAGGGGACCAATGTTTTTTTTAACATTCTTCAAAATATTTTTTGTGTTTTGCAGAAGAAAGAAAGTCATACAGGTTTGAAATGACAAGAGGGTGAGGAAATAATGACAGAATCTAAATTTTTGGGGTGTTGAAAAACTTCTTGGGGTCGTACCATAAATAACCTGGCATTTATGTTGATGTTTACCCATAACATCAACAAACCCTTCAAAAATCTTGCCTTTTTATCAGACAGCATGTGCTAATTATACAGTCACTTCCCTGCAGTAGAAAGTGACTTATTTTCCAAAAGTCAATCGCCAACTCACTCCTGACATCTCCAAAAGAAGGAAAACTGTAATTTTGCTTTTGTTCTTAATTACCCACATCTGCAGTCACGCAGTTAAGACTGAATTACAAAAGAAAAGGAGTCACCCACCCGTACAAGAATCTATGTCTGTAAAATTAGAGACTGGCAGGTTCAACTGGGGTAGGGCGAGAGTTGGCGCAGGGTTTGCCAGGGTCAGGGTAGGTTTGCTGTGTTGAGAGTTGCTGAGGGCGGCTGGCATTAGGGTCACGGGCCTGCAGATAGCTGGGTAATGAAGCGTTCCACACAGCTGGTGCTTTCCCAGGCATCCCTGGAGTAACACCATTGAAAGAGGAAAGGTCAGCATTAGAAAGCAAAAAGAGCAAAAGACAGAAAGAGACATGGAAAAACAGTGCGAGAGAAGTGTGTGTGCGTGTGTGTGCGTGTGTGTGTTTGAAAGAAAGAGAAAGTTTAAAACTGTGGTTTAAGATAGAGCAAATGAATCTAATAAAAAAAGAAGGGCCTGGGAAAGAACAAATAATAAAGATGGATTTGAGGTCAAGTTAAATACACATTTCACAAGCTAAAAGTGCAGTCCAAAAAATGACTTCGAAATAAACTAAAAAGTATTAATATGAAATAGGAAGGAAGTGGGTGTACAGGCATGCAGAACAGAGCTCATCTCTTCTAGTACTGTACAGCTGTCATACAATGAGTAGTGAAGGCGAGTCGGAGAGAATCGATAACCTGAACGACCAATCGGTTCCAGGTACTTTATGATGTGACTGTAGTAATTATGACCTGATCAATAAAAGGGTTTGTTGTGTAGAATGGTGTGTTTTGAGGCGGTGTGATTGGTTTTTCCTGATCAGAAGGTTTTATGTATAGCCTACATTTTACCAGCATCTTGCTTTAAATGACAAATCGCTAATATCCTAATGCATGAGTTCAATTTATTATTCAGAGGGCCTGTGGGGCCTCTTATGATAAAACGTTCTGCAAATCTTCAGACGAAAAGCAAACATAAAAAAAGGCAGAAAAATAAACTAGGAGTGACAAAATACATTGCCCAGGTGGACTTTTTTCGCTGCTACTGTAATCGACTTCTTGGAAAGTTCATTTTTAACAAGTTAACAAAATTGACTAACGCTATGTTGCGGTTGTCAAAAAAACCGAGTTATGCATTTTAAATCCGTGAATGTTAAATCAACAGTGAGTTTCTTGAATATTTCATAAGACTACGAGCTGCTCTCTGGGTTTAGCCACAGAACGAGTTCATCCTCGCCGCTCCGTTTGATGATTCAGAAGAAAATGCAGTTCGCACTCGGTGTTCAAATATTTTAAATAATAGGAACTCGTAGGAGAAATCAGAAACAGGGATGAAACAGATTTCTCCCGTCTCTAAAAAAAATACTAAACTGACATTCGCTCAGTTGCCATGGGAATCACACGCACCTCTGATTGTGTCACTCGGGTCATCCAGACTCCCAAACTGCCCCACCTTGTCACAAGAAGCAATTTATCCATTCTGAGCTCTGAGGACAACTACTATTTTCTTTTGCTTGTTTGTATACTTGTATGTCAAAGGTGGATGTTGGGCACATGGTGTCAATGCTAATGGGTGAATACAAACAGTTGCGTCACATTTGCACACTATATTTCACCATAAAATGCTACATCATATACACAATCCGCTTTTAAACTGCCCTAATCTGTATTTAAAGGGGTCATATGACACGGCTAAAACTAATATTTTCGTCTGTTTTAGATGTAACGCAATGTGTATACACGATTTAAGGTTCAGAAACGCTGTATTTTCCACATACCGTGCATGTTTGTATCTCCTCTTTGCCCCGCCTCTCTGAAACACGCAGATTTTTTACAAAGCTCATGGCTCTGAAAAGCGAGGTGTGCTATGATTGGCCAGTTAACCAGTGCGTAGTGACTGGTCGAATACTGCAAGCGTGTGACGGAAATGTAACGCCTCTTACCATATTTGGAACATCAGGTTCCAAAGCAATTGTACTGACAGGTACGCCCACCGTGTACATTTGGGTGGTATTAGTCAAATCATACCACAAACTGACATAGATTTGTGGGGGTGTGGTTACACGAGACGTTTCAGGCAGGTCTGGGTGAGCATTCGCTTTTAGATAGAATGCATCTTTTGTTCCAACACTTTCATTTTTGCAATTTCACGTGTCTAATACATGCATGGGCAATTTATAACACACCAAAGACACAGAAAAACACGTATTCGCGCCATATGACCCCTTTAAATCACTGGTAAATTTGACAGTATTTACAGTGCAAACACGCCTTGTAAACAAGTAAAAACGGCTCATTATAGATACAAAACTCAAACTGTCTGATGCATGATGAAAAGCAGATTTAGTTTTAAGTGATGTTTATGGATTATTTGTTGATTAAATTATGGTAAAGAACATCATAAACAGGCATACAGTTAATCCAGACATGCAAATATTTGAAAAACCATAGACAAACATGAAGGGTGACCAATATTAAGTCTTATAGCACGAGAATATTTGTGGCAAAAGCCAACAAAACATAGTTTGGGTCAAAATGATCGATTTTTCTTTTATGCAAAAAATCGTTAGGATAAGATCATGTTCCATGAAGATATTTTGTAAATTTCCAGAAACCCGCCTACAAACCACACTCGCTACTGCCCGCTCTTTGGGAATTACCCACAAGTTTGGTATCTATGTAAAGCATAAAATTTCTCCTTTCAGGTTCATCTACTCTCCACAACATCATTACAGCAGTAATCCCATAGAGAGCGTTAAAACAAACTTGTTTCTTCTTAGCAACGGCCTGCTACAGCGTCTTTGATTAACAACTTTAAAGGCGAATTTCTCAATATTTAGATTTTTTGCACCCTAAGATTCCAGAGTTTTAAATAGTTGTATCTCCATAATATCCTATCCTAACAAACCATACATCAATGGAAAGTTTATTTATTCAGGTTTCAGATGATGTATAAATCACAATTTCGAAAAATGTACTCATAAAACTGTTTTTGTTGTCCAGGGTCACATTTTTGAAGAATAAAAACCCTAAAACATGGACATACAAGGTTTCTGCCCGACAGTGCAGAAAAAAAGGGCAGAGTTAAAATGGGATAAGATGGCAGGTGACACCTGTTAGGATTGAGTTGTGTTTGTTTGGGTGTGTTGGTTTCTTTTCTTTTGTGATAAGTTTTCTGAGTGGAGGCTGATTGGAGCGCACCTGATGCTCGTCATGGTGGTTATTTAAACCTGGTAGGAGAGTTTGTCGTTACCGGAGCAGTTTTGCCAGAGCCACGTTCAAACCTTGTGGTGTTATGTTTTGTTTTGTATTGTTTAGTTATATTCCTTATTGATTGAGATTTTCGATAGGTTGTTTGATTTATTTGATTAGTGTCGTGGTTATATGTTGTTGTAATAAATGTTATGTTTTTATGGATTCTGCTGCGTCGTCTCCCTTTATGTTACATCTTTGAGCCAGGTGTAACACACCACACAATAATCTGTTTAGTAAAGTCCATTCACTTTCTCTGAGTTCACCCCACCCATCACAGACTCCTCTAAACCAGCCCTCCCTTTCCATTCTCACTCCAGCAGTTCACAACGAAGGTCATTCTTTATGAATCGACTGAGAAAAGGCCTGTTTTTTATTCGTGCATAATTAAAACTCAGCCAGTGGACATTGGCAAAGCTGTTTCCTCATGATTCAATAAACAACAGAGATAAATCATCTCAACTTCACAGCAGCAGGAGGCAACGGACCACAATAACACAAAAAAACTTCAACGCACACATGCGGCGTATTACTGATGCCGCCAGATCACACATGGATGAAAGCAACCTGTGCACAACACAGAAATCAAACGAATGGAAACGTTGGGTCACTCCAAAGATTCTTGGTTGTTTCAACCCATGATTGGATAAAAGATGAGCAAACTCAACGGCTGGTTTAAATGAACCTAGAAAATGTCCATATTTAACTTTTTTCGAGTGTAAATTAAGAGAAACTTCTTGTTTGAGATGTCATGCAATGAGAGTGAGATGTGATTAGGGCTAATTCCCGTCTTAAAAAGGAGGCGCGTTAATTATCTGTGCCGATTTAGAACAATGCCAAGATCACCTCTCCGCTCTGGTGCCTCCCAACCCGCTACTGATGTCACTGCAGATTACTGGAGGTCTGCCACACAAGGTCTTTATAAATGAGTTCTCTACATTGCTAATATGTGAAATGCTTGTTTCTAATAGAAATTACAATGTTCATTTTACAAGTTATTATAATAACTACCGTAATTAGAAGCAGCTCCACAAATTAATTCCGTGATAAGTGGTTAATCAATATTACTCGGCCTTTACTTACATTATATCATGAATATGCTAATGTGCCACGTGACCAATTTGGCTATCAATACATGTTTTTGTTAAATTGAAGTGAATTATAGAGGACAGGGTTTTTTTTGCAGACGTTTCAGGGTACTTTATATTCCGTTCAACCACCTTCATTAAATTTTTAGCTCTGAAATTTCTAATCTATAAGGACGTGGCTCATTTGTTGCCCGATTAGATGAAATAAGGCCAGATAGGTGTGCTCGCAGAAATGCTAATCGCTAATTTAAACATGCAGCCTTTGGTATCACAGACGTATTTTCATCAGTACGAATACGGCTCCAAATCTGCACCGAGAATTCATTTCAAGCATTAGCACAGAAACGTCATGCCAATTAATTGCATTTATCAGCTGTTTTAATATCCATGCCAGAGCTGAAAAGACAAAGTGCGCAGACAAAGTCGTCGCCTCCTGCCATCAATCATGAGACGGTATTAACTTCCCCGCCCCCTCGATCTAAATAATTACCATTAAATTCCAACTTGTTGATTTTATTCCCACGGCCCATAAATCACTTGTACAAACTTTCTGAATCGCTCGTTCACATTCTTTGTTTTTCTTCTGGTTTTTAGTTTTTGTACCTTTTCCTTGCCCACCATCTTTCTTTATTTGCTTTCCGCTCGATCCTTTCAACTTCCTGCCTAATGCTGCTGCTATATTTTAAATCTACTTCAGACCATCGCACCGTAATTACACTTAGTCAATAAAAGTAAGTCATTACAAAATGAGATCTCGGGCTAAAAACCTCCCAATATCGATTGGTGTTTCAGCTTCTATTTGAAAGATGCCATATTAAAAAATGTGCAGTCACAGAAATAATTTCAGCCTTTAGGCTATGACAAACATACATATAAATACTGTATGTATTTACAGAATTTACACAGCTCTGAGAACACATAAAAAATATATATTTTTTATATATATTTTATATCTTGAAATATCAAGATATAAAAAAAACGTAACAGAAAGAAACATTGTGACATAATAAATGAGATCTGGCACAGATGTATTGACCCCTAGACTACCAAGATTAATCGTATTACAACCATGTACGAAGACAGATTTACACAATTTGCTACATGGTGACATGCTTTTAGTCATCAGTACATTTTTAAACACACATGCAGCATCCATTATACATTACACCGACTATAAGGTTCATGACATGTCTACAGACTGAACTCCAGCACTGGCAGACATTTTTGCTTATTACCTGCAGTCTGGGTGTGAAATAAACCCAAGCTCGTCCATTTTCCCTCCTCCCTTTTCAGGACCTGGCAACCTTTCCACGCTGCACCAGAATAAATTATTCCGAAATGGCCAAAGTTGACAACTCCGTAAAAAGAAGTGCTATGTTTTCTCTATTTCTCAACCTCGCTTTGTCCTGGCAAGACTAGAAGACTGTACATTGCTTTAACCAGTCACATCCGCCGAGAGTCACCAATCTCAGTCTGCTTAAACAGCCGTGACCCTGTCTGGCCAGGTGGCAGATGGGTGATGAGACAGAATCGGACCTACAGAACCTCTGTTGCGATGAGGCTTGGACTCTTCTCTTCAGGTATGTACTAGGTCTTTTGTCCTGCGAATGAAATGGGACAGGCTTTCAAGCCCGCTGGCAGTGCACAACGGACACTGGAAAGACACTTCCAGTACCAGCACACGCCTGCGGAAGCCGGCGCTTAATCCGCAGTGTGCTGACAAACTGGAAGGAAGTCGAGAATCCTGACATTCTCATTCCCTTCCGTTGGGAAGTGGATCCAATTGGATAATGACATTCGGGCCGTGAGAGCGTCTGTGATGATTCTCTCACACTACGGCACATCAGTTCTTGTTACCGACCAGGAGTCGAGGCAGATAGGACGGCTCTTGCTCGAAAAGTGAGGAGATTAGTCAGAAAAGTATCAAATGCAGTTGAGCCATATTCATTTAATGAGCCTGCAATGGGGAAAGTGCCGTCCAAAGGGGAACAAACTGATTTACACAAATCTACTGGAATTCATAACAACTGACCAAAAACTATAACGGAGAATAATGTAAATTGCGAACGTACGATAAGATATTATATTGCATGTCATTTCTAGACTTTTATATGCTTAATAACAGCTTTTCATTACCTTCACTCACACCACTAAAATCAAATCTGATGTAGATGATTAATAAATCAGATACACTGGAAACAGTAATGTCTCTGTTGATGTTTAATAGAGTAAACATGCTCTTAGCTTATGCATGGAGCTCATTTGTATGACACTACAGGTCAAGGCAAATTAAAAGTACGGACTACTCATTATCCTGCCGGCCCAAAAACAACCAACAGTAAAAGCCTGATTGCTCAAGTCCTGTATTTTAATTGCTTTGAAAGTACATCCTTGACAAAAGATACGTTGTTGAACAAATGTGTTTTTGGTCAAGGGAAAACAGGAGGCAAGACATCTTAAATGGCAAATTCTGCAAACTTCACAGCAGACAATGAGCAACACATGTACAGCCGCGGAAAAAGTGAAAGAGACCATTCCAAATTTTTATTTAATCAGCATTCCTAGATGTATTGTGGCCATTTCAGTCCAGTCTGTGTTGAATTTCAACAATATTAAACCTCAGGAGTGACAAAGTCATTCAAAAGCAATGTGAAAGACTGACAGAATGACAAGACACATGAAAACTGTAAAGAAAACAGTTTTAACTTTTCCTAAATACATGTACAAATAGTACTGTTGCATTGTTTATAAGTGCATATAAACCTGTTTTCTTTGTAGTATTTAAGGTCTGAAAAGCATTACAGAGCATCTTTTCTGTTATTTTAACCTGTTTTCCAGTTTTCATTTTCTGCAAATAAATGCAAATAGAAACAATATTTTGTATTTTTATTTTTTATTATTATCTTATTTTTATTTGAAATTTGGGAGAAATATTGTTAGTAGTTCACAGAATGAAACAAAACTATCATTTTACCTGTAGCTCAGTTGGTAGAGCACTGCATTTACAGGGCAAAGGTTGTGGGTTCGATTCCCAAGGAACACACCGATGAAAAATGTATACCTGGAATGCATAAAAGCGTCTGTCGAATGCATACAGTAAATGTAAAAAACGATACCTTTTAGTAACCACATAGCAGTGCCCTGGCAACCACAAGCACCACCCTTTCACTGTGGAAATAACTTGAAATAAATCAAAAGTAAAACTCTTTAAAATGCAATGCGCAAATTAAACATGATTTCAATGCGATAGTCAGGCTGCCATCCCGTCTGAAATGCTTAACCAGGCTTCACATAGTATTGAATGGGATAAAAAAGATCCTATGACAGTTTCTTTCACTTGGATCAAAATAAAACAAAGCTAAACTGCAGTTGCTTGAGTCCCTGAGGCAAATACTGACACACTAACCAAATTTTCAGCTAGCATTCACTCTCGCTCTGTTCAGAAACACATTACGCATTATACTCGAAAAATATATTTCTGCTTCACAGACTGGTGATTAGACACAAAGACCGTGTCGGTGTCTTCCCTTATCACAGTTTGCAAAAAAGGCTCGCTGATGCCCCTTGCCAGCCAAATGCCATCGCATAATTTCTCTAAGCTGCTTGGCACCCGCTCTGCAACTTGGCTCAGTTCTAAAGAGGTGAGTTTAGCTAATGAGCTCATTAGAAGCAGGTGTTACATACCTGTCCATCTGCCGACGAGGGTCACTTTCAACGGAGGACCCCGCGGCCAACACGGCGACCCGATCCGCAAACACAAAGACCCGAGCTAACCCCCTCTCCGCTTCCAACATTTACCGAGATTAAACTCGTGATCCCGCCAATTTACCGAGATTAAACCCCGGAAAACCCTCGCTGGAAGCCTGTTCAACAATAAAAAAGAGAAGAGTAAAGTCGTACAGCTGTTAAATGTGGAGCAATCAGAGGTTTTATGAGATCTAAGTGTGGTCTGGCATGTTCTTTTAACAACCCTGTTTCAGCAAACATCAGCAAAAAAATCCTTCAACAAGACATAAATGCTTACTTTAAACACTCAAAGAATGTCAGAACATTACAAATACACCCTTAGAGATTCAACTTCGCGTACTACAGGCCACAATGACACGTTCACTTTGTCATGTGCCAACCGCAATTATTCCCGGGGAGTATGGAAGGTCCCAAAGTAAACAAAGATTTTTTGTGACGCATCCTTAGAATTGCGTTGGGCTGTGTCCTACATCTGTTTGTTCACACGTAGCAGTGCCTCAGCATTTGATTGGTCGGATCAGCCTGTTCCCTTTGAGTCTGCACAGACTGTAGGCTTGAAGGAAAATTCTGTCATTATTTACTCACCCTCATGTCGCTCCAAACTGGTATGGTTTTATTTTTTCTGTGAAGTATAAAAAGATAAGTTTATCACAATGTTGACACTGTTCCTTTCAAAGCAAGACTGACATTTAAATCACCATATCGAATGTTTGTGTACATAGAAAAAAAGCACATTCGAAACTGTCATCAGTGATGTCACTGCTTCCAGAGTGTCCTCCAACCAATCACAAAATGCCAAATTTGGATGTACATATGAACACATGTGAATCACAGGAATGACATTTACATCCTACACTTAGATTTAGGTTTGTTCTTCGCACTAATATATAGTAAATGTAACCACAGATTTGACATCATTTGACCCGATCACCATTTACTTTCATTGTATGGAAAAAGAGCAAAGACACAAACACCTCCTTTGGCGGTTTATAGAGCAATGAGTAATGGTTGTGAGTAAATGATTTTTGGCTGAACTATTCCTTTAATGACCGAGTTAGTCACACAAATGCATAGCAATGGCTTTAGGCATCATTCTGAGCATGTCACATCTGCTATAGATGTTGTCAATTTTGAGTCACGAGACTCTTTATCAGGCTATCAAAGACCTCTCTCTGTCCTAGATGACACGAAAGCCATCATTTAGGGGTCGACACAAATGCTACCGTTTATTGTTTATTATTGTATTTAACAGTTTTAAAAATCTGAGACTGTGGAGACCTCTGACGTGGGATGATTTTTCATTGTGTTTTCGTCTGTGACAGAAGAGCAGAATATTCAAGACAGCTCAGAGTGAAAATAACACACATTCAACACATACAGAAGAAAGGACTGCTGTCAGATGCTTCAGTTCAGGAAAGAAAACATTTCGGAGCTGAGAAATGCACAGAAATGTATCTCTGAAAACTGTCATTTACATTTGGAATGAATTGTGCATTTTTTTCTTGCAATGCCTGCGCTTGTTTACATTTACATTTGTGCATTTGGCAGACGCTTTTATCCAAAGTGACTTCCATTGCATTAACCTATACAGTTGTTTCTATGTATGTGCAATCCCTGGGATCGAACCCACGACCATGCTCTTACCACTGAGCTCCAGGAAAGCTTGTTTGCACTGTTTTGGCACAAACAACATCTGTGGCGATCACAACCTGCATGATGCAAGTCAATGGGGTCAGAATTGTTAAATTGTTAAATAAACCATGATGCGTTTGGGCCACAAACATTTTATGAATTCACAGAAATGCAATCCATAAATATGTTAGAAAAACGAATGGACCATTTTTTCCCCATTGTATGCGTTTGTGGATTTTGAAAAATAATGTCAAGACCAGCACACAAATCCACAAACGGGGTAAATTTCTGCATTGCATAAACAAAATGCAAAACTCCAAATTTATCTGTGAATCATAGTTTATTTATTTGGTCATATTCAACAAATTCAAATTCATTCAATTCATGTTTTTTGTGGGTTGCTTCTTAAGCCCAAAGTCTAGTTGAGCCGTCCGTGTCCGTGTGCCGCCCGCATGACGTAATTTTCGTCCCCAGGAGGGTCCGCGGTCGCCCGCACACCCCGTCCGCATGCAGTCCAATTCTTGGCACAGTGCAGACAGAGGACGCAACAAACTACCGGAAACAAAACTGAAATGCACGCCAAAGATTTACCACTGTGATATAAACCCCTGAACTACCTCTTTAAAATCTGCATTTGTTTACATGATGCGTATGGATATATAGCCTGTTAAAATGCTCTACTTCATCATGTGATCATTATATGATGAATTACTGCAGAGATGAGATTAGAAGACACAGGTGTTTATATTAAAAGGCAACTGATCTCCCTCCCTATTTATCTTGCTCTTTCGAAAGCAGCAAAACAAACATGCTTGGGTCCGACCGCCGAGCTTTGCCAAACCCACACGGAGGTCAGCGATGAACCGAGCAGGTCTGCTTTTTAATCATCCACCTATGGCATGCCACCAAGATGGGATGATGGATCATTGGCTCTGGTTCATATCGTGTGTATTGGTGTGGTCACTCACTGCATGCTTTATTGATATCTATAAATCAAAGTCTGCTTAAATAACCCTGGAAAAGACCCCGCAGACTAGATCGTTTTAATTACTAGTCATTAATTTCATTAGTAGTGAGTTATGATTTGGCGAGGGGTGATGAAAAGGCTTGTTCATAAAGGGAAGGTTTGTTTTGGTGCTCTTTGTGGATGTTGAGGTTGGTGGGTGGTTAAACAGAGAAGGTTAGAGGGGAAAAAACAGAGACAGAGTGGGAGAGAGAAATGATGTGCAGAACATTTATAGGCTGTACACAGCAGTACCAGTGGACATGCGTCGGGCAAATGTGAGCTGCTCCGTTCCATTATATCTGCACTCCTCGACTGGCCTGAGGGTCCGCCTGCAGATTGCAGACTCTGGCTGGACCTTCAGAAGCGATTCTATGCCCAAGTATTGTATATGCCAGACCGCTGGAGAATAAACCGGACTTGTGCTTCCTGCTCGAACTCTTCTCTGGAGCTCTGCCTCTGGCTGTAGTGGAGTATACTGTGTCCCTAATTATCAGAATCACAGGAGTACGATTCTTCTCCGTGTTCTCTCTCTCTCCTTCACCGTCCTTCTCTCCTAACCATCTCTCCAGTAAACCGAGCACCTTTTAGATTACTGGGTCATCATGCAACGCAATTAATTTTACGGCCAGTATCTACTTATGAAGGGATGAGATGATAATCGTCTTATGGGATCATGTATGAAATTCCCAATTTATTGAGGTTTGTATCTGACAGATACCCTTGTAGGCAATGTGGGCTCCATTTTATTCACCTTTAAAATATTGTGTTTTTCTAACAAGATAAAATGTCAACGGCAACATTATTGAAATGGCTGCATGCAAAAAAGTTTCCGCGGTGTATTACAAACTCGGATATTTATGAGCAATTTGTCTTCTCGTATCTTTAAAACCCGGTGTGCTATAATGGGACTTTATGAACTAACTCATCTTATTCTAAAATAAGAAGCATGAACATATTGACTAACGCTCATTCCTGTGCTGTGCCATATGGTAAAATACGCAGTCATTTAGCCCTTAACAGAGATGTATAAAGTTTTCCATCTTTACAGCATCTAAACTTTTCCCTGCTGTCCTTAAGCATCCTCTCGGTTCTACCTTCTTAATATATTAGCTTTATTAACATCAACGATGACAGTTACGTGCCGATCACCCCTTAGCATTACTAATTAATATACAAGGCATTTAATCATTCATTTACATCACTTTGACATATAACATTGCTCACTGTAATCTAAGTCAAAGAGGAAATCAATAATATTATGATGAAATTTGTAGTCGAGGGTGGGAGGCTATCTGACTACAAAAAGAAAGTCCTGTCAAACTTTTTAAGTGGCATTATTTCCACCTGACAATGTAATTGAACATGATTTGTTTGATCAGTTCTGGCATTTGTTGTGTTCTTACACTTAATCCCTAGAGTGCAGATGTTGTCAGCTCGATTACGACTCGCACTGTGAGTGACTACTCTTGGCTCCACAGCGTTTCTGAGATAAATATCGGTTCATAGAGAGAGACAGATTTGAGTCACAAGGCTTCAGGAGATTAACTGTGTTTTAAGATCTCAAAAAAAATATGATTTTAGTGGGATAAAACAGTTCCCACAAAGACACAAATGCATTTGCACAACAAGAAATTATGTAATTTGTATGAAGAAAGTGATCTAGTGTCCAGAGGACTGTTTTATAGATCAAATAATGCTCTTAAAGCATACATGAATACTATGATCAGATCTTGCCTAGCTTAGTCACATTTTAGCCTATTTATCTTGTTCCTCTTGTGTTTATTAGTTGTTGTATTAATTATTGATTACAGAATACTTTAATTAATTGCAAATAGAAACAAAACAGAAATAAAAGGCTACTACTCTGTTTACAAAAATGCAAATGGCAGAGGAACAAACAGTGCCTTTATAAGTACTCTGTACATTTTCTTATTTTCTTAAATCCCTGAGAATAAAATCCATACTCTTATATTTTGACACAGCCTTCTTTTTTCAAATAGAAGAAATCAAAAAGAAAATAGAGAGAGTTTGAAATCTATTGAAGTGTAAACACAGTCAGCAAACCTTATGGTCTTGACATGTAATAAATATTTACTTATAATTATAAATTAATTAAATGTAAATAAATAAATATATATATATATATACTATGTGTGTGTGTGTGTGTGTGTATGTGTGAAGGGTAAACCCTACGGTATGGGGACAAAATGTCCCCACAAAGATGGCAATATCCAAAATCCTTGTCCTTGTCCTTGTGTGGACATTTTTTGGTCCCCATGAGGAAACAAGCTTATAAATCATACAGAATTAACTTTTTTGAAAATCTAAAAGTGCAGAAAGTTTTGAGTGATTGTTAGGTTTAGGGGTATGATTAGGGAATATGATATACAGTTTGTACAGTATAAAAACCATTGCGTCTATGAAATGGAATGTCCCCATAAAACATGGAAACCCAACGTGTGTGTGTATATATATATATATATATACATACAGTATATACTGTATATACACTCTCACTACACGATTACAATTGCTTGTCTTTAAAACCATTAACTGTGACGCTCTCTGATGTGTCTTACAAATCAATAATGAAATAATTGTTAGTATCATTACTGCTAAAATAAAGATTTTCAACAATAATCTTTATAACTGATTACTTGACACAAGAGGGTCGCCGGCAGTGTTGTGTGAGTTACTCTGAAAAAGTAATTAATTACTAGTTACTAATTACATATTCGATAATGTAATTAGATTACTGTACAAGTTACTCTCTTCAAAAAGTATTTAATTACTTATTACTAATTACTTTCTATATCCTACATCAACCTTGATGAGTTAAGTGATTCAAGGATAGACATGAAACGGCTCTTTTCATTCATTCAAATAAATAATATAAAACGACAAAGTATTATTATTAATTACAAATGTGAGAATTATACATTAAAGCACGGATTTTAAAGTTAGATTTTGAATTTTTATGTCAATTCCTCTTCTGCACACACACATATTACACAAAGTATTTGGTTTAATTACATCAGAAGTAACTGTAATTAAATTACAGAAAAAATAAGAGTAATCCCTTACTTTACTTTTTCAAGGGAAAAGTAATTAAATTACAGTAACTAATTACTTAGTAACTAGTTACACCCAACACTGGCGAGTCGCTGGTTATTAAATGTGTGTAACTAGCAGAGCATTCCACATTTCTCAGGTTAATAAATATTTTACTTGTGCTGAGTCACTGTGTCAAAACAAGGGAAGCGTTCGGAACTGACGTGAGCTCAGGGCATTCAGACCCAATTACAGGTGTTTGCCGTTGTTTGTATACACGAATCACGAAAACGATCAGCGGCCTCTTTAGTACGACCGGCTCTTATGGAAAAAAACTCACATGGTTATATCTGCGCTAGTGTCTGGATTGCACTGCTGTGCACCCTGAATTCTGTGCCAGGGCCAAAGCTCTCGAACGTAAAAAGGATGATGAAATAGTCTCGAGCTGTAACACATTAGCAGCTGCCCACCCGATTGGTAGGATCACTACTATGTTTGGCTGAACACCCACATGCCCTGAAAATCCAGGCGAGGTGTGGATTCTAAACCTGAACAGGAATCATTTGTATGTTAAAAACGTTGGCAGTAAACAGGTCAATCACTGATGCTTTGTCCTTTGTGTGTATGCGTGCTAGAGAAAAATGGAGAGAGATTAAGAAAATAAAAAACAAAATGGAGAGACCAGGTGAACGCAAACAGCAAACAGAAAACGGAGTGCTGGAGAATGAGGAAGACTGAGAGATGCGGACCTGCTCAAAAGTGCTACAGCACCACCCAAAGACCGACAGTCACACTGCAGTCTATTGATCTGATTAGTCATGTATGAAGCATTCATGCCTTTCCCCAGCTCACTGCATCTCAGCAGGAAAACGCCACCGTAAAGATTAATCCTCTTGCACTATAGACGTGGTGCGACGGCGACAGAACACGAGCCGCTAACTGAACCTGTGCCGTGCGGGGGGGTGTTAGCAGCACGCGCCGTCGCAGTACTACAATTTTAAAATCCATCAACGCATTGATTGCTGGCTGGCAGACTCATTTCGAACACTTAGCATGTAGCACGCGCAGCCTTGTTCCTTGTTCATTCTTTAAACAAGGTTTTGTTAATGCTGACGCCGTATAGAATCAGTTGCATCAGTCTCTGGTAGTGTTTGACCTTGTACACCCTGTCTGCCTGCAGTATGGAGGAGCCCGCAGACGCAATATCAGAAATCAAAAGTGCTCCCGAGCTCTTTCTTGCGGTTTTCCATGCATTAGTAATGTTAAGCAGCGAGGAAAAATATCCGTATACAAGACCGCAACCTTTCCAATAACAATAGTTGTTAATGATCATGATCATTATCATATTTGCCATAATAGTTTAATTGTACTAGGCACAATTAACACAAGCTTCTGATGATTAAAATCATCTTGTGAAAACATTTAGGTGTAATTCACAAAGAATGAATTGCGCCCACAGCATATTTATGTGCTGTCTGTAAGCAGTTGATTTACCCAAAAAATATGCAAACGATGCAAACATTCTCAAGAAAATGAATGCTGAATGTAATTTGTACGCTGTAGTTACCCATTATGCACTATAGCCGCAGCAGGTTTGCCTGTAACTTACTGTAGATTTTATTTACAATTTTGTTTTAAGCATATTTTTCTTTTATAAAACGAGACTAAATATCTCAGGTCACTTTCCTTGTTATGTAAATGTATTAAATATTTTTACTACAAAACAAGACAAAAATGCTTAGGAAGAATGTCATTTATTTGCATTTTTGTCTCTTCTTGCTCATTTTGAATATCAAAAGTCAAAGTGTTTTAATTTTGATTAAAGCTATTTAAAACGGTACTAATAGGAAAGTAGTATTAAGTAGGAATTAAATCTACAGTAAGTTACTGGCAAACCTGCTGCAAAACTACAGCAAAGTCTTACAGTGTACTATTTATAGTGTTTAAGTAAAATTACATTTTTTGTTTCATTCTGTGAACTACTAACATTATTTCTCCCACATTTCAAATAAAAATATTGTTTCTATTCGCAGAAAATGAAAACTGGAGAAACAGGTCAAAACAAGTTCGTATTCACATTTAGGCAATACAACAGTAATATTTGTAGGCCTACATGTATTTAGGAAAAGTTCCAAATTATATTTTTTATGTGATAACATGTTCATGTGTCTCCTCATGCTGTCTTTCACATTGCAGTTGGATGACTTTATTTTGCTCCTGAGGTTGATTTTGTTGAAATTTAACAGACACTGGACTGGAAGGACCACCATACATCTTTGCAGTTAAATGAACATTTGGAATGGTATCTTTTTTTTCTTCTGCGGCTACAGGTTATGGACACGACTGACGTTTGAAACGAATACTTGCAATACTAAAAATTCCCCCGACAACACTGCATGCATGAATATATGTCCGTTAACAATCTCCTCCATCATTTCATGATTTAACCGCTTTATTCATGAACACACGTGTTCAGAAGAGAACTTCTGCGTAAAACCCTAGGGACGTCTCTTGGTAAACTCAAGATTTATCGCGTGCCTTCCTATCCCAAAACCTTTGATTCGGAACGTCTGCATCTTTTCATTGCTTCAAAACATATCTATCAAGGGAAGAGGCAGACAGCAACGACGGAACATAAAGCACCCAAGAGGGAAATCATGACAGACGATGACAACAAACAAGACTTAGCAGAAACTTTTTCTTTAGTCCAATAATGTCAGAGGCTGGTTAGAATTGCTTGCACATGCATTTCGACTGAGATATGCCAAATTACCTCAAACTACCAGAAGTTTCTGGAAAGCCGCACCTACACATTACACCTGGCGCAGCACGCAGTGGGACGTTCTTATTGCATCAATTTCTATTGGCATCTTTCTTATGACTTAATTTGTAACTTTGGCTACCTGCTGAAGTAATCAACACGGCACAATACGAACGTTGTTGCTAGTCATTTTCGTAAGAAACCTTCTGCCAAGAAAACAAATGTAAATGCATTCCTATTCACATGCAAACAATGGAGCCACTTCTCAGTTGAGCCTTCCAGTCTTCGCATTCAAAACAAAGATTCTCGGCTGGTATCACTTTGAAAGCGCGGCGTCTTTCTCTGTCTGTCTGCATTCAGAGTGAACCTTTCATGTGTAATGCCTGTCTTGTTTTTCACTGAAATCTGAATGTTTTGCTAGCAGGATTCGCAGAGAGCTAAGCGAGCTGTATTTCTCTCGTACATATGAGACGTTGAATAATCAGGTACCAGGACATTGTTTTAAGCGGTAAATAAGGTTGGCTACTGAATAGATTGTCCCTTTATGTGTTCCAAACCTGCATGAATTTCTTGTTCTCCATGAAACAAAAACGTTAACATTTTTATTATTTTTGTCATACAGCAACCGTTTGTGATGACCATAACATAAAAATAATACAGGTACAGACTAAAATGTCTCAGCTTACTCACTATTCCAGTCACTATACGTAAACATGGTTTTAAAAGTCTTAAGTCTTTTAAAGTGATAGTTCGCCCAAAAATGAAAGACCTGACATCATTACTCATCCTCTTGTCACATCAAACATTATGACTTTCTTTCTTCCGCAGAACACAAAAGAAGATATTTTGAAGAATATTGTTAATCGGCACCCGATTTGTGAATGGGTGCCGGCGCCGTTCGGTTACCAACTTTCTTCAAAATATCTTCTTTTGAAATGACATGAGCCTGAGAATCCTAATTGATGACATAATTTTCATTTTTGGGTGAACTATCCCTTAAAAAGTGCACAGCTAGCATCATTAAAATCATCAACACTGTATACAGTGTAAACAGCTATGCAAAAATGTGTTAAATTTCGCTTTTTTACTCAACGAAGAAAATAAAAGCACACAGGTTTGAAATGACATGAGGATGAGTAAATAACGTCAATATTTTCAAATTGAGTGAACCGTTCCATTAATGCCAGCTGTTCCGTCTAAAATCACCTTTTCCATATGGATAGGCGGAAACCGGGCTCAGTGAAATGAATCTTGAATCTGTCATTCTGAATATATAGACACCCTTTAGTGAATCTACTGGGATATTCCACAGGTTTACAGCTGTGCTCCCAAGATACCATGCAGACTAATGTGACATTTGGAATTCCTGTGGGCTGATACGCTGTTGACATACATCTGTTGCCAACATGTTGACAACGTAATAATCTAAAAAAAAACCTTTGATTTAGGCAGAGAAGATCAGATAGAGAATGAATAATTCTGAAACGCGCTTTGGACCAGAAGCTCCTGCCTAGAGCCCTTTCTGACATTTGTTTCAGCGCCTTTTGCCCGTTTTCCTGTCTATTAAAACATGGCATTTGTTTGACTAAGTTGGAGCAGTGTCGTGCTGTCGCTTGGCATACAAATCCAAGCTGTCCTTTATACGGATGGGCTGAGACGTACGGCCGTACAAGGGGTGATACAAATAAAATTATTCTTTGTGGTCTTGACCTCATGCAGAGACAAAGCATAAAAATATTCAAAGGAATCCAAAAGCAAGCACTTTCCATGTGGTGGTCTCAGTCTCGCAGGAAATTTAGAGCAAACCTTTTATCTTCTTCAAGGTAAGCGACCACGTATGCCTTCAAAAAGAGGGGCGTATATCAAAAGAGATGAACCCTCAAAAAAGTTCAAAAACCTTATGGCAGAGCTAAAAACAATGAAAATCAATTGATTTAACATGGAAGTTCAGTACAAGAAAGTTATGTGATCAGACCTTCTATCTTTTTACACAGTAGCTAAGAATTATGGGTAATGGCCTTGAATGGATTTAGAGCCATGACTGACATTTAAATTATCCATATATAACCAGAAACTTCAAGACGTGCAATGCACTCCCTCACGTAATAAAGTCATTGGTGGTAGAGCTGGCGTTTATTGATCAACTATTGACTAGCAAATGCATTTCCATGGGAATGAGAAATCAGGTCTGAATGGCATGCATTCATTCATACGTGCAAAGAGCCTGCTTATAAGCAATAAAAATCACAGTGGATGATCGTATAGAATGCACATATCGCCATGCAAAAGCCCCAGGGTTCCCCATTTACATGATAACTGCTGGAATTATCAATTCAGATAAAAAATATTACCAGAATTGTATTGTCAATATCTGTTTACTCTGTTTTCAAAGTCAACAAAGATGAACACAAATGTAAAAGCAATTTGTTTTTGTTGCCTATATCACAAAGAATTAGATTCATATAGGGTGCTTTAAAACGAGCTTGAAGATTAAAATATTTTTACTGCAGCATCTTTACAGTACTACCTGTAGGTGGATGGTTTTGATCTGGTATCTGCAGCTCTCTGACAAAGGTGATTTGGCTTGTTGTTTGGAAACAAAATTTTGGAAGAATGACATTAAAGATGAGAGATGAACGGATGACTGCGGGTTGCGTAAGACAATAAAATCAAGGCCGTTCAAGAAGCGAGATAGATTGATGAACTCGTTGAGAGGAAATGGCAGGCAGCCAGTTATCTCAGAGGTCAACACGGAAGAACACCTTTCCAAAGAAATCATGCTTTTAGAAGGGCCAAGGATGCTTGGGCCAAGTTTACAGCTGGGAAATCAGAAGAGAAGAGAGTGGGAGAGAGAGAAAAAGCAAACTAAAACTAAAGACAGGAGATGCACGTTTACAAAAAACAAGCCAAAGAAGAAAGAGCTGAGAGCTGAAAGAACATGTTCGGTTGAACTCCACTAATTTAGATAAAAAAATTCCATAATAATGAGACAAATTTAATATCTTGCACGTAACCATTACTGTTCTTTTCTGCGGTTAACCTCTACTAATTCACGGGTGGCGAGATGCATCTTGGTGCATTTCAATTTATTTATACCCATTCTCACTGCCAGTATTTATACTATATTAGATTGTCGATCTCATTTTATCAATAAACTTAATTATACAGAAGTGCATCAGGGGGAAAAAATGAATGAAAACGATTTTTTAACAAAAATGAAAGATTCTTGCCATCTGTCTGTTATCATTTGTAGTAACGCAGGCCGTAAGTAACTACAAACGCTCAGCTGTCTAAATGAGCTGTAGAGAAGAACGCCTCAGTTCAATTCGTGCAACCCATATGCTGCAAATACAAACAGGTTTGTATGAAACCAGGGGGACTGTCAAAATAAACCATTCGATTTTCCAAAAGGTCTCTATGTGGTGTGACGCAATTTGTCTTACCTTTCACCTTTCGACTTTCCATCATCCCTCAGGGCTGGAGGTGCAGAGCACACACCAGACGGACGAGGTCTTCTTTCTGACAGGGCAAAAAAAAATTTATAAACAGCATTTGGACTGGTATTGCATTGAATTATATAAATGAACATTGGCAAAAAATGTACTTGTAATCATTATTAGGAAAGCCGTTTTTAGCCTCCAAAACTACAAGCTACTCATAATTGAAACAACAGAATGCACTTTTCACAGAAGCAAAGTTAAGTACATAATTGGATTGAAATTATTGGAAGGGAACAATATCTTTTTACAGTAAATAACAATTAAAGCTGAATTGATATGCCATAAAACAATGCAGCGTTAAACCTGAAAATATTCATTTACGCTACATACAATCAATAAAACTAGAAAGCATCCTAACTTGACACAACAAAGACATGTATTTTCAAGCATTTTTGGAAAATAATTTCCCAACAACATCAAAGATACTTTGCTTTTCTTACATTAAGTTAATCTTAACCCAACCGTTAGATAGATGAACCAAAAAATATCCATATCCCAACCATGGGTTTAAACAACCAAACGTTTTTTTTAGATGGCATGTAGTATAAAATGTGATAAAAAGTGATGCTGCTTATTGGAAAACAGAGCAAGCTGTCACAATACTGAAAAATGTGATCAAGAAGCATCGCTACTTTTAGTTAAATACCCCCCAACACTGTTTACGTTTCCAATGGGGTTTTAACATTTAAAATAAGTGTTGTCTAGGTCGAGGCAAAAAGAAAGCTGCTGTAACAAGTTCATTAGAAAGACATTGTAATGGTCAAATCGGTGACATCAGTGTCAGCGAGAGAAACATGCATGATTGCGCTTTTACTGACAGATAATACACGACGGCTAGGGGCGCGCTGCAGTCAGAGATGCGGTCAGTTTTAAAAGGAGATAACCCTGAGAGAAGTTCTTTAGCATTATTTTTTCTTCACCATCTGTCAAAAGCTGTGTCTCTCACTCCACTTCCCAGCCTGCAGTAAATAAAGAAAGAAGCTTGTCATAAATGCCTATAGAGCTTATTAGGAGCTCGAAATCTTCCGAAGGCTAAAATCAACCAAATGAAGCAAAGGGAATGTTCTGGCAGGGAAGAGATGATGTCATACATATCCAGGTCATTCGAAGGCTGTGGAAGGAAACGTTCAGGCCCCCTGCCGTGCTGCTCTTTGCCCACTGATGGCATTTCCGTCCTGTGATTCAGTCTTGGAGTGATGCTTACTCGCTCTCTTTCTTTCTCTCCACTTTTCTCTAGTGCTCTATGCAAAGCCTGCAAGGATACATGTAAGCTAGGACAACAATTCTGGCCTTAGTATATATTTATGTGCTATGTGTTTAGGTTTAATTAGTATGCTGTTTTCATGAAATCAAATGATGTCTTTTATTTTTTAATGTACAGCAATTTGGTCTGCTTTTTGGTGGTTGTAAAGTGCTTAATCAATCAATCAATCAATCGATCACTTTATTTATAGTGATAATTTGACGTTCTCTTAGCCACTCTTACTTTCGGTCTGAGTCATATTGAAAAGTTATTTTACCCAAAATGTATCATTAAAAACCAAGTTTCTATACTTCCATGAAACACAAAAGGAATGTGCAGCCATTATTGCGAAGTGAAAGGCTATAGAACTGCCAAGCTCCATAAAGGAGTTAAAGTAGTCAGTGTGACTCATTCGCTGAAGACATTTGATAGCTTTGTACCGATAATAACGGACCAAAATCACTTTATAAATTTCACTTCATATTTTCTGCAGAAGAAAATCATGCAAGTTAGGAATGGCACGAGGGTGAGCAAATTATGACAGAATTTTGATGTTTCGGTGAACTAGCCATTAAAATAGTCCTTCATAAACTGATCAAAGCACCTTTTAGACACAGCTCTCTTGTTCTCTGAAGAACACGCGCAGTAGCCTTACTTCCCCTTTAGAAGAATTAATTTTGCAAACTGTGCAAACTGTAGACCCTGTTGGCACATGAAGCCCGCTGAATAATATAAATTGATTTCACAAAGAGGCTATAAAAACCCTGCCGTTCAAGCCGGGCCAATGCAGCATGGTACACGTCGGGAGTTTTCGCTTTAACACACTCATAAATGAACACTCATGCAGAATAAAATAAATAAAAATAAGCAAATAAATTAAGCACCACCTGCTAAAGATTTATCTGGAAGTGAATCAATCTGTCAAGTCTACTGAGCCCGGAGTTCCTTATCTAAAGCGCCGCCATGTCTCCAACTCAAACACGTCTCTTTGTTGAAGGACGAGACATCCCATCAATATTTAATCTTCATAAAGTCATGCATGTAGTGAACGGGGTCTGGGCACCCTCTAGGTCATTATTGCTTAACTGAGATTTCAGCCCAGCGGTCATGGCTTTAATTCTAGTGTATCTTTCCCACAAGCTGTTCGAAAGCTAAAAAAATACAAACGCACGACTCTTGGGTGGAACGTGGGCTTACTGGAATAGGTCAAATGTTGACAACTGTGCAAACCTTTGCTAGTGACTTAAAGATTCTTAGTAGGTGCAGATTGGAGACTTTAACAGCACTCGGGGGAGATGGGAATTCACCCGGAGAGTATGGATTGTGTGGGAAAAGGCTGAAATTAACTTTCCCCGCAGTGCTGGGTCAGATACGGGCGACAGCGCTCAGAAGCAAGCACCAAGAGAAAATGGAGAACCAAGCGAGGAGGCGAAGAAGAAAAATACATCACCAAAGGCACCAGAAAATATTAACAAATTGGACGCTGTCGTTTCGGAGAAAGAGAGACCCCACTCTGAGAAAATGATAGCAAGACAACTTTGTTCTCAGTCACCTGTACAAGCAAACACTGTCTCGTTCAAAACTACATCAGAACACTGTCTTTATCACTTTTTAAAAAGGTTGAAAAATAAATAAATAAAATTAACGTGTAGCAATGCGAGCATTCAAAAGCACTTTCTTAGAAAGCACGACCATTTACCGACCATATACTCTATAGACTAGCCGTCTAAAAAAAGAAAAAGCTTTATCTTAACAGCCAACATGGTGTGAAACATTTCTGTTTTATTCACCTCTAAAAATAGTTTAAACTGAAGGCATGGTGACTGACAGTGACACTTTCTGTCTAAGGGGAACAAAGCAACAACGTGACTGATGGGAACCAATCAAAACTGCAGTTCTTCTTTATGTGACACGGCCTCTGGATGACACAAAAAAGTTTACACACTCGCTTTTCTCGTAAAACTGCGTGTTGACTTCAGATAAATGAACAGTTATGGTATAAAGTTGCATTATTTGCATAAAAGAATAATATGTGCATTAACCATCCAGACGAAAAAGCGGAAAAAAACGTTTTGCTTTGAAGCAAGAAATGAACTCCAAGTGGGTTGCATAAATCAAATATGAAATGCAGTATGTTTACAAAAACACAGTAATACGTATATTGGCTAAAGCAAGCTGGAAGCATGTGACTATATCATTCAGAGAACCTCCGAAAAACATCTAGAAAGAAGAAGAGTAACTTAATTAGGTCTGTAATACCACAAAAATATGATCTTTCATCTCGGATGATTTTTCAACACGTCTTCCCGTGACATTCTTTCAAGCCTCTTTAATTAAAAACTACAGTACACGAGGGGTTACGCTGCTTATTCACATCTGTTATGAGCACATTAAAAATGCATAATGGTTCGGTATATGAGAAAGAAAAATGCTCATGTAAAACCATGACATGCACTCTTTTTAGAGGTTACATTTAATCTCCAAATCACTACGAATTACTGAGTACACTGTAGACTTACATTTCCAGTGTGTCCTATGTGTCCCTAAGGAAAGGTAGAATGCCTTAAGATTTTGATGGTGACCCTCACCCAATGAAGAGGTAAGCTGCCCGTCTCTAATGTATTCTGAGGAAAAGATCATTTAAAAAGCTTCAGTATGAAGAAGGAACACAAGTTAGTGCCATAAGTCTCTGATGGTTCACCGTGATAACGCTAAAGCTGTTTCAATGCGCAAAAGATGTGTTGTAGGTGTTGGCACAGATGTGAAACAAACTTGTTTTACTCCAGTTAACTTCGAACACGAGTACGGACACAGGTGAGTTTTGAAAATTAAAAGGAAAACAATCCACTCCCTGCACAAAAACCTTTGTTGTGACGCTAGTCAGTATAAAAGTAAATAGTGTTGGATCTGTTCCAGTGGATGGGAATATCAGTGAGCTTTGAGTCATGAAAGACAAAAGACAGCATTGGGATTATTTAATTATAAATCGAGTTTAAAAGAGAGTCAAGACAGCGTAAACTGATTATTTAAGCACATGGTAAATACAAAAATACATCTATACGTGTTGTGTACTCCAAAAACGTACAGTACACAGATGCGTCAGGTGATGTGCAAATTGAATTCAAGCTCACAGTTACACTGTACACCCCCAGGTAGCTGACAGAGGCAGATTTCTGTGCGCTTGAGACAGTCTATGCAAAGCACATTCTACATGGCTGTCATCTAATATGAGCCAAAATATCAAAGACAGACAGCTGCCTGCTCGGTCCTCAGCACTCAAACGTGCTCTCCCCCGATGCCAAATAAAAAAGCTTTTGATCTAAAACAACTTGAAGCTGCTGTATTCTCAGATGTGAATTAATATTGCATGGAACAACGTTGCGAGCCATTTCTCTGTTTTCCGAACCCTCAGCAACGATTCTGCAACGGAGTCTGCAGCCGATTTGTCATTCAGATCCATCCCGCAACCACCAGAACTGCGGCCGTGCCGTATTCCCCATGTTGATGATTAGTCTGTGTTAGTTTGGGCAAATTATTGACGACAGCTGTTAGCGTTTCTGTGCAACAGAGATTCTGTGTAATTCCATCACTTGTCAATCACGTTTTTCCCAACTGGGGATATTTTTTAGCTGTTATACTACAAACTGCATCATCTTCTCTGTCAGCGGCAGGTTGATGATCAAAGAACACTACAAAAACATTGATTTGGTTACAAGAAGGTAATTTCTTAATAAAGCAACAACATGGGAGTGACACATCGCCTCTATTAAGTTGTAATTTCCAGCCTCCAGGCACTTCTGTTGAAGTCTTTCCTTCTTAAAAGTGCTGTGTGTCATTTTTTGGAGGATCTGTTGACAGAAATGCAACAGTTATCCCACGAGACAAGATACGAGACTGGGTTCACGAGAACGAGACAAGATTTTTTGACTTTTTCAAAGAAATCCTCAATGATGAAATATATAGGGAAAATATATAGTCTTTTATTCACCTTAACACAAAATGCAAAAAATGTTGGCATTACAAAATCAACTTGTACTTTATGAAGTTTATTATCACATTAAACTTCTATTCTAATTAATTATATTATGCAGTAATAAACAATATGTAAAAAATGTTTTGTCACAAACTCAAATGACAGGCAGTAATTGCACAAAATGTATGCTTTGTTTTCTTAACAGGCGTAGCTTTAGTAAAGAGCTGTGGTTGTTTTCTCGATATGATTTTGCATAGTGTTCGTGATAGCAGAGGTGGCGATCATTTCACACTGTCAATCCTCCTTCCTCCACTGACTGAACCCTCAAAGCCTTAAACAGTTAAAACTACATAAACACATCATGTTTTATGAACTTCCAATTGCTATACTGTACTTGTGGTACAGTAAGCTCAGCTGCTGTTCAAAGTGCTGCTAGCAGCGCGAACCGCCGTAAACACTGGTGCTTATGCGCGAGGCGCTGCAGACACGAGAGACACGCTCGAACATTGAAACCTATCCGTCTAGCACGTGCTTACATAGAAAAAACAGTGGGAAAGTAGCACCGTGGGATGGAAAATCACGTTTTCTATGAATGGCCGGGCCGGTCAATGTAGCTCACAGCACGCACATACTTTGTGCAGTTATTAGCGTGTTCTGTGCAGTAATGAAAACAGGTCGCACCACAACAAAATGTGCATTCACACAATTGCTCCCAAATATATTTTGAGGTCGCACAGGTTAAATTTAGGGAGCATATCGTCGCTGTCGGGCGGAAACCTCCTATGTCCAAATTTGGTCAATTTCATATTTTTTCACAAATCGATGCTATTGGTCAGTCCCCATGTGGGTCTGTTATTTTTTACAAATTATTAACCTATCTAAAGTGTTGAAAATAGCTTGAGAGCAAATCTCTTAACTCCATTGGACACTTCAACTGTCTGAGAAGTCTCGTAACTCCACCTCTTCTTCAGTCCGCGGGAGCATCTCGGCATTACGTCTCCTGAATGAAAGTTTTTTAGAAAATAACGAGTGAAAATAGTTAGGTTAGATACATTTGAGTAGGTCTGTTTTGTTAAAAATCGATAGCTAATGGTAAGTCCACGAAGGTAAGTTTGCGAGCAGATTCGGCTAATTTCCAGCTATTAGACAGCCTAGTCAGCTCATCGCTTTTTGTATTACATCACTTATAGTTCTTAAACCTTTAAAATAGAGTTTAGGAAGATGTATGTAACCACAGTCGTTAGCTTTGGTTAACTATTGAAGCCTTTTCTCTTGTCAAGAGGCTCAACGCGACCGCCGACTTTATTTGCGTGCAGATTAATTTCCGCCTATATTAGACAGCCTGTTTAACGTTTTATTTTGGTATTGCATCACTCATAGCTCTAACGTTTAAAATAGAGTTTAGGAAGATGTATGTAACCACAATCATTAGCTTTCATTAGCTCTTAAAGCCTCGTCTCTTGTCAAAAGGCTCAACGCGACCGCAGACTTTGATGAACACTGCTGGCAGCAGCGACGTCTGTGTCCGTACCATTCTTATCAATGACAGCGTAATCTCGTATCTCCCTGCTCCCAAGTTATAAACCTTGTATCTCCGATTAAACATGGTTTTGGGGAAATGTTATGTTAATGTTGGTACACAACAGTATATGATAGCAATATAAGGTATAATACCAACTTTAACGATACAATGTTTAATAACTCAAAACATATGCAGTTTTTTTAATTTCCTGAAAAATAATGGTTTTGGAGATACGAGGATTCCGCCCGACAGCGACGATATGCGACTAAAATGGTTGCAATTTCGAGCCCAGCACTGCATCATGCCAATTGCGTGAGGAAATCTCGCGAGATCTCGTGCCGTGAGATCTATCTATACGTGAGAGTATAAAGACCATATATAATGAAGCGTTATGTTTTTATTAACTTAGAATGAGCTATTTCTATCTACATACACCGCAAGTCCCCTTACATGGAATTCACCATGTTGTTTCTACAGTAGCCCTGAACGAAAAATTGCTCTACAGAGTAGAGTGAATTTCATGAAAAAGTTATGTCCTTTGGTAAAGAAGCAAAAACGTGACAACATCTTAGCCTTGTGTCAGCCACCGTAGTGCTTTGAAAGGGAGGGGTGGAGTGAGCGTTGGTTGCAATTCGCAACCTCACCGCTAGATGAAACTACATTTTGTAAACTGGTCCTTTAAAGGGATATTTCACTCAAAGATGAATATTCTGGTATTATTTACTCACCTCTGTGTTCTTCCAAACTTGTATGACTTACTTATCTGTGGAACAACAAAAACAATAGCGTAAGAACAGAATACTTTACAGAAGACTGAGACAGAATACTTTTAGGCACTACTCGGCAACACAAAGAGTAAAAGATGCACGTTTAATTTAAATATATTTATGCCTCTTTGTATTTTACCATTCTTCTGCACCCACAGAGGATGGGAGATGTCATTTTTCTGTACGTCACCTAATGGGCCAGCTATGGAAAAATATATTTTCCAGGAAAATTTAAAGGTAAAAGCTTGTTTCTCCATTAAAGTAGTCATACAATAGTAACTGTACTATTCAGTACAACAGAACAAAACAACAATAAACAGGAAAAATATAATTACATTGGAGTCAATGGGCTCATTTTTTGGAGCGTGCGAGATAGATTTGTGTTTTTTCTGTGTGTTCTGTCTTGCACTTAGAGCACATTGATCTGCAGATGCAAGTTAGAATTCTGCTTCTGCTTATTCTCTCTTTATTTATAATCTCTATTATTCTCTCCATTTAATTGCAAAAATAAATAATATACAACTGTATGCAACTGTAAATAGTTTGACTGTACTGTACTAATTGTAGTTTGCAGCTGCAGTGCATCGTTAATTTAATCACCTCTCATTCTTATCGTGCTCTCATTCCATAATAAAAATGGTTTGTGACCGCGTTTGAGTCCCATTTGTACAAACATTGATTGAGCAAAGCATATGCAAAAACAGCTCTGTAAATATTGGCAAATGGTTTGAATGGTTAAACTGCCCTGGCATTTCCAAACTGGCAGGAAATTATTTTCATCAGCGTTTCATTAGATTTGCTCTTAAACCTCGTGCACATCCCCCCGATACCTGGAGAAATGAAATGCACTTAATATGCCTGTTAGGTGCTGATGAAGACAGCAGCTGGTGGCATCTTCAGAGTCTCTTCATTCAGAAAGTCTGCTTATTATAACATCTCAGCTGTAGGTGTTGGAGAAAAGTGTTGTGGGTGAACCTAAAAATAAAAGATAAGAAAAAAAGTTTCTTTGGTCCATCTGTGTTGACAATGTACCTAAAAATTTTACGTTAGTTTTTTTGTAATTCAATTAATCTTAATGGCTATTCTTAAATTCTATTACAGTTTTGCAGTTTTTACGGTAAACAATTATTATAACACAATTAAAATTAAATCAGCATTAGTCAAATAAATGCATATATAAAAACTTTTTGATAATAATAGGCCTGATAATTTAATCGTAATAAAAAGCAAACATTAACAATAAGTATAATAGTAATAAATAATATAAACTTTTATGCATAAAAAATAATTCATTTTCAGGAAAGTAAAAATTGGGGAAAAAAGTCACAATGCAAAAAGTGTCTTAAAGTCACAATGCAAAAAATAAAAAGGTTCTTTGAAACTTATATTTTGTGAATTATGACCCAAGACATGTTTTAGACACAAGACACAGTTTAAGCATCTCACAGATTGTATACTGCAGGGTTAACTGCAAAAGTAAGGTACAATATAAGACATTTCTGTCATTTTAAAAACCTGCCTTCAAAAAGGCCAGTGAAGCAAACACCATAAAGACACATCAAAAAAGATAAAAAAATAACCATTCTAAAAAAGCTCATTAATGAATCCAGGCTCCATTAGGAGGAAAAGAATATCTAACATGTTTTCAGGACTGTGTGCCAGATAAAAGCCATGAAAAACAGAACATTTACGCATGTTTTCATTGACCCATTTTGTAAAGCAGAGCAAGCATGATGTACAAATATGATGCATGAACGAGTGAGAAAGAGCTGTGAGAAGAGAGCAGCAGTGATTACAGGATAAGATATCCAAGCTCTCAGAGTTTCAAGAAAATGTTTTGGATTAATCAAAGCATGATTTTTATACATTTATTTGCATCCACATAACAAATGCACATTAAACTTGGACGGAAGGATCGACTATGTCCACATACTTTATTAATGAGAAATGATGTTGTTCATAGCCCAACTCGTCTTTTTTCCTTCACGGTTCTCCCTTCTTTCTCAACCTAACAAGGTAGTTATTTTACCACACTTTCTGCTTTCAAATGTACAAATGTTCACAGAACGATGAAGTGCCAAATACAGCACCCAGGGAAGGCAATTTTGAGGATGAGACTGTCAGTGTCTAGGGGATCAAAGCAATTTGCAAAGAGCACACACACAACAAACATCCCAGTATAATGTGTTACCTAGCAACCTCAGATCAGGTGTCTTAGCTCAGATGGAAAAAAAATAAAATCCATGTAGTCTTTTTCTTTAGTTACATAAGTTCATAAAACTCGACAAGTAAGCGGAATACACTTGAATTGAAAGTAGACTGCTCCCTCCCCACCGCCATTCGATTTTATGCAGCGTGGCTCTTAATAACGCAGCCAGGCAATCCTTCATGCAGATTGCCAGTTGCCTCCCTCCTACTTGGGCACACATGCTTGGATTCTCACTAGAGACAAAACCACACTGGGAGAGCGTGATGTTCGCCAGCAGACGTCAACGCCTCGAGTGGCCCGTTTCCAGGGAATGGTTCCATCTTGGCCAAGCTGGCCAACCGCATGCGATGAGGCTCAAAGGGGGTCCATACGGCCGAAGAGCGGTGATGCCGGTGGGCCGACAAGGTGCAGACCAACCCATCGCTCCGCAACCGTCACATTACGGGCAATTAGTGCCGCACGTTCCCTTCTGACAGAAACAGCCCGGAGAAGATCTGTCTGTTCCACCCTTACACTCCCTGTTTGTCCTCATGTTCAGACAGGCAAAGTGGGGTAATCCACTTAACATTTTCTCTGTCTCAGATTCAAAGAGACGCCGCTTGATTGCAAGAGAGTCCGTCGATAACAGCGGGGCCTCGGTTCAGGCGACGTAGGTTCTTTTCAGAGAAGTCGCAGCCGGAGGGAGGCAAATGAGGAAATGTAAATGTCTGAGCCTGGAGAGGAGATGTTCCTCTGGCTCACGGGGACACTTAAGTCAGCCAGCAAGAAGATTGATGTGACATCGTGTTCCTGGGCTGTCTGTCTTGCACAGCAGAAACAGGTGTAAAGTAAGTGGTTGATGAATGCTCGCTCTAATGTCTTTGACTGATCCACTCCTCGACTCCGACAGCTCGGAGAAACAATGCCAAAGGAAGGATGCCTGATATCAGAAGTTACGCTGAGAAAGTGCTAGGAATTTAAGACAGAGTAGTGCATTGAGATTTTAAATCAATGGAAGTGAGAGATCTGAGAAATGCCAGACGATAAAGTGGTGCAATCCGGAGAGAGCCAAAGAGAGTCTGTTTGCATCAGTTTTGAGTAAAGATAAATAATTACGTCTGCCCAACAAAAAAACGAATGGGTTGGCAGCGACACAATTATACAAAAACAACGGCATCCGGCACAAGAAGTGCGCAGTCGGGTAATAGCCTGGCTGTGTTTGGACAGACAGCAGAGAGATCAATCTGAAAGGCATTTCATGAGCATTCAGAACAACAAGAATTATGTGCATGTCTACTTGGATCTTTAACCACTCAAAGTGTGTTTTGCAAAATGGAAAGTGATGTTTTGGCAAACATTTAACATGCAAGGCCCAACAGATGTCTTGTAATGTAACAGCAGGATTCCACATCAGAAAAATAAGAGCTGCGAGTAATTAACAAAAAAACAAGATTTGTCAAAAGAAATGACATGAAAAGACCATAAGGCTAAGATGTAAAACACAACATAACCCAGGCATGTGATCAGCCAAGGACAAAAAAGAAGGAAGACTGCACGCACCCTTGCCCAACCCCAATCCCCCCCAAAAATAGTCCTTAATGTTACTTATTAAATGTTACATGATTAAAAACAGTCAACTGTTTGCCAAAACAACAGTAGATTTTTTTCACTTAGCAACACAAAACTATTATAATTACCCAATTCTGACTGGCAATTTTGGAAATATCAGTTCAAATGTTTATTAGTTTAACAGTCACCTTAACCAGATTTATTAAAATAGGTTGATGCTTTGTGCAAATATCTTATGCTAATGTCAAATAAAATGGGATTAACAAATGGCACCCCTTGAGTAGATTATACGAGACCTACTTTTAATTTTATTGTAATCAGCAATAATTCATTAAACAATAATTGAACACAAAAAGTAAAGAATACTGTGGCCACTAGTTGGCGCATTTACGTCATTCAAACAGCGTTTGTCCGCATGAATCCGCATGCAATAAATGTATTTGCAAACACTGCATGTTGCGGTTTTAGTTCATTTAAATGTATGCATTCAGTAGAGACTTCAACTCGTTTATATTGCACAGTGACTAGATCGGCCATTTTTTCAAGCCATTAAATCACGGAATGGCCTATTTTAGTCTCTGTATACATATAATGTTATGATGATGTTAAGCATATCATATAGACGTCTCAACTTCCAGACTCGGGATTTTCTGTATACGTTGTAAAACGCTGTTCAATTCCCCACTTAGATAAAAATGACACCACGCGCTTTTTTGAGTACCAAAACAGACTCTCTGGATACATAAAATTATGTTCTGAATGAAGCGGTCGCTCTGCATTTATAACAAGCGTGTGCATGACGTAGAGAGCATAGAAAGGATCCTGTTGGCCGGTTGTATGATGACTACGCTCACATCCCCAAACCCCCATCCCCCAATCCCGTCACGAATTAAAATAAATCAAAATTTAGGCTATTTACGCAGGTGATCCCAGCGGCGTCAAAAAATACGGAAATACGTATTTATACGGAAAAATCACATCCCTGATAATCAAAATTAAAAACAAAATCACTTCTGACAACTATGTCATTCTGTATGAAACTTGACACACTCCTCCGAAAGAGAAAGACAAACAGAAAAATTCACATAACCACACCCACTATCATCAATACAACAACAGCTGCAATTTGAATACAGCGGGCAAGATATTTCAACAATCTGCCACCAACAAGACTGACGTGGGTCTCTCTCCAACGGCCTGTTAACAGAGAAAACAGTAGGAACGTGACTGAGGTCCTTCCCTGTGAAACCAATTATTTTCTCCATCCTGGGCAGCACTTAAATCTTACAATATGTCACCTTTTATCCAAAGTGTTGACTGGAGTGCCAAAGCCGGGAGGTCAAACCGCATCCACTTGGATCAAGCTCATAGCAAACATGTCATGATGTCATCAGTGCTTCGTTGTTGATTTAATTATTCAACAACAGATTAGCTGGAAACCGTAGTATACATTTGCAGGCCATTCACCTGGATATTTTGAAGGCCAAAGCAATAATAATATAGAGAATGGAGTTTCCAACTATTTTTGGTAGAGATCTTGTCAATTCTACACATGATTCTCAGAAAAACAGAGGCGCCTTTTCAAAATCGAGTCACGCAAGGTGAATCTCCACTGTTGAAGAAACTGCCACATGCTTTATTCAGAAGAAAACATAACTCTCTTGAAGTCCAAGTTTTTAGAAGAAGAATAAACTATGTAAACAAGCTGACATTTTCTTTAAACCATCGGTCCGAGATTCTCCCGAAAAGACCTTTTGTCGTGTATTGACAGGTCGGTTAAAGCGCTCGTCCATTCCGCCAGACCGTCCACTGCTGGGTCAACGACAAAATAAACATCTCTGCTTTTGAGTAGGATTGTGCAAAACTATCATACGATGGCAACTGCCATCCATGCATTATTCAACGCCGAGTAAACAAGAGAGGAAAGAAGGTAGAGACACGCTTTGGCTCTCTACCAACTGTCTCATTAGTCTCATTCTGTTCTTGAAAAACAAACACTCACCAGGCCTACTGAAATACAGCCAGGTCTCACGTGGATGTGTTGCATTCAGTCAAACAACACAGAATGTTACAGCTTGTACTATACTCTTATAGAAACCAACACAGAACCCTACACCCTAAACACCAGGGGCCACATAGAGTGACGTGCGTATTCAAAATATGTATTCATCGACCGACCGGTTTGCTAATGAAGGCTTTATGAAGCATCTGGTAGTAGCTTCAAGTCTGTCATTTCTGGGTTGGCACCAAAATTTGCCCGAGCAATGAGACAACGCTTGACTGCTCCCGTTGTGTTTAACAGAGGCAAATTGAGCAAAACCAGCAAGCGGTAAATCAACTAATAAAACTGTAACACAATTTTATTTTATTTTTGGGGTTGAGTGAATTTCATAAGAACACAGAGTCCCAACCTAAAATAATCTTTATAGATTCTAAAGCGGGAAGCCCAAGTTTGAATCTTGTTTGTAACGTTTCCCAGTCCCGTTTCTTCTTTCTCTATCCCTATTATTTTGTGTCCCGCTCTACTTCCTCTACTATCAAATTGACAAAAAGCCAAAAATAAAAATGAGACTTTTTTCTAAAAAATAGCGTGTGGTGCTTGCTTTTGCAAAAACTGATTGTGTGTTGGAATTTCTCTTTGTGTGCCACCCTAAATTTGAAAAACCCATGCGCCCCACATGTTTATGGTCCACTGGGGCAATCAAATACCTCACGTGGGGTCTCACCTTCATGTCTCTGTGACATTCTGCTGACTACACAACACATGTCTAGCTCCAGGAATTAAGGCTTGTCCACACCGGGACGACAATCGCGCGCGTTTAACGCCGACATTTAACGCCTCGTGACTAAACAATGGGCGCCAATGTGAGTGTGCACACCGACGCGCAAAACACCAGGCGTAAAAGCGTTATTTTTTTTTTTTAAACGCCTCGGGCTCATTTTTTTGGTTTGACGCACCACGTTATAACTGGCCGACCAATGAGATTAGTGCTTTTGTTCACGTCTCTGGAGCTGCTGAAGTTACCGTAAAACACGACTTGGTGGCGCTCAAGCACAAAATGGTCTTGCCGAGCACACATTGATACCAACGACGAAGAGGAAGTAAGCAAGATGTAATATTCTTCTGTGTGACAGGCGAGTGTCAGAAGCATAAAGTTGTGCAGCGCCACCTTGTGTACCGGGGTATTTCTGTTTTTCATTAAGCGCCATCTATGTCAGGGAGTGAATTTGCACGTTCACTCGGCTCATCGCCAGTGAAAATCGCTTGGGCATGAACGTCGAAAAACGCTGGCGATAAGCACGCGCGATGATGTAAAAATGAGATTGAACTCATTTCAGTAATTATTTCAGCAGTAACAGCTCAAGCGCTCCCCTGTTCATTTAGTAACTGTAGAACAAAATAAAACAAAAAAGATGTTTTTTTTTAAATGCAATAACACTGATTTAAGATCTGTAATCCACAGCCCATGTTTCCATAATAACACATTTCATTACTGTCAGACCGACACCTTGTATCTCCATTTTTCATGATTTATTTTCATAAATCATTACTATTGGTCAACCTACATGCTTGTCTAGGGGTTTTGCAAAAATGTAACCAATAAGAAGTATTAAATAGAGCTTGTCAACTTTGACAACACAGTGTTTAATTATTGAATAAAAACTGTGTTTTTTTTCATTTCCAATAAAGTGGCAGTTTTGGAGATCTTGGAGACAATATTTAATTTACATTAAACTGTCTTAAATATGTGGAAACAGTGGAAAGGAATAATAAGAAACCCCAAAGCATGAATTCACAACACACAAATTTCTATAAAAGTCAACAACAAACCTCTTCTCAACAACCTTCACAATCTAATCCTCATTCATGTCCACAGCTCTGCACAGTTTGTCCTCAGTTTTTCTTTTAAATCCCTAAATATAAGCAACATAATAAGGATACCTGTGTTAGCAACCGGGATGTAGAAAAAGGCTGGCTTTGAACTTGCAACCCACAATGGTTCTTATGTGGCTGTAACCCATGCACCGCTCTGCCTCTCTGACTGAATTTTTCTCTGTGATTGAAAGGTTTTTTCAAATTCAGATTTGATACGGAGAGGATTTGCCCGCATCCACTGTCACCGTATGCTCAGGTAGCTGCACAGGTCCCCATTATAAAAGCAGATCAGGCAGCACTGAACAGGGTGAGATTGGGTGAAAACACCCTGACACCAATCACAAACATCTCTTCCGAGGTTAATAATCAATGAACCTTCTACAACTGAGATGTGCCCACAACACATGGCTGTGTCTCGGAGCCTAGAAGGAGACCAGCATGGCCAAACAGGATTGATTTTATCTGTGAATTGCACTGTGCTCCTTTTATTCTTCTCTGCGATTCACACCATCTGCTGACTACAAAGTAGAACTTTCACTGTTTGTTTCTTTTAGAAAAAAATTAATGTTTGCGATTGTGAATAATATCATCGGTCTACAACTTGACTAATCTTTTTAGGGTGAATTGTGTAATTTCTTCAATATTAAAATGCTTTCGCCTATTGCAGTTTAATATGCAGAGATAAATGTAAGTAATTTGTTGGTTGGCCTTGTAAAGTGTGTAAAGCCCCTGACTGCTGCATATTCAAACCTTTTCCAGAAAAAAATGCTCAACGATTGCTCTTTCATACCTCTGGAGAAAGAGATCAGATGAAGTTCACATGTGTTTCATTCAAATATAAACTTGGTCTCAGATGTTTCTACTAAAATTGCATAATAATGCATTAATAATGCAACTGTTGAAATACATGGCGTATGAATTGTATAGACTGTTTCATCGGACACGCGTGCCTGGACCAAATGTAACGTCCAGTCTGTATTTGTTGATCGGTCTGGCTAGTGGTTAATAATTGAACAATTTATATTTTATTTTATTTTTACTAATTTATATTAACGTTTAATTGTATAATGATTGTATTAAACAATTAGTTTAAATTTATTGGGTGTAAATTGTATTAAATAAACAATTTGTTGAATGGATCGTGTAACTTTGTCGCATTTAAGTTTAGCCAAGTAACGGTTCATCTACTGATAACCCAAAATAGTGGCTAGACATACATTTAACTTGCAAGCTAATGTAATTTACTTGTTAATTCTTTTGCTTGTTATCAGAAATAATCTGCAGGGTCTCTATTCTTTGTGGATGAGTACCAGAAGTTAAGTTTGGGCCACAAAAGCGTGCATGCGCAGTAACGTTTGTTTATGTTGTTGCTTTGAAACCGATACGTAAACTGTACAAGTAAAATTATCTGGATTTGGGTAAATATGATGAGAACTGTTTAAGTTCATATTAAAATCATCAATAATACTGATGCTTGTTCCCAGACTTTGCAAATCTGAGCTCGGTTTTTGACATTATTGAGATCTTCTTCTTATTGAGAAATTCTAATAGACATTTGTAAGATATCTGAGATTTCTCTTGCTCTTTTTTTAATCTCATTAATTATCTAGGCGAAATCCAACACTGTTACATGTGACTGAAATAATAAGGTATTACTTCTGTAACGACATAAAACCTTACACATTTTCCCATTTTTACAGACTGACACTTCTGCCATATTGGTCTATCATGGTGCCATCAACTATTTTATATAAACCAGCCAAAAATAACACTAAAAAATACACAACCTTTGACATGTGCGCCAGACAAATCCTTTCTGAGTAGTCGTCTGTTAGCTAAAATGAGCTGCAATATACTCCAGACTTTGAAACCAGACTTTTATGTTAATCAAAAGCCTGGCTATGGGAGACTAGAAGTATTTCTGTGTCCGTGAAGATTCATGACTGATTATGAATGTCTGTGGAGATCTAGCGTAGTGCGTCAGTCACCTGTACCCCCTGAGGTAAAAATGAAACTTGATGATCTCTGACAGTGTGTTTACATTTCTTGAAATGTAAACATTGACAGGACACATGTGATTTGTGTCCGTTTACATCTAAGACATGTCTTTGTTTGTTCTCACCGAAGCATTTACACCTTTATTTTCATTTATCATTGAAAGCGGGTTTGCATGTTGTCATATAACATGCAATTCTCCTCGGGTGATAATGCATGACAACAAAACTGTCAACTTGATCTTGGCTCTCTTCCAACCAATGATCCATATCGCATTGCGCCCTAATATAGTCATGACCTTGACTGAGACGAAGCCTGGGATAAGGGGATTTTTCTTCTGTAATTTAAATAAGGAAGGAACTGTGATAGAAAAGATGATATTAGAAAGCTGAGAAAGAAGGAGATGTTTGAATGTCTTTCAAACATAGCCAAGTAATCTGACCAAATGTAATTTTTGCCAGTCGTGCATCAATCACAAATTTCTCAATATATTATACGATTTATCCAAGTAATGGCTGGAATACACTACAAGACTTTTAAAATCTGAACAGATTTTTTTTAAACTAGACATCACACACTTGCAGACTTTTTGAAAGTTTCAGATAGAAACACACTAACTGATCAAATCTGCAGACTGGCACAGATTTCTGCAAATCCAGACTGAAAATCTGGGCAAGATCTGAGCAAAAGTCTTGTAGTGTATTTTAGCCTTAACCAATTTTTTATGTAAGAGCTTAGTATAATTCCAATGTCAATGATCTAGGACTATGTAAAGTATTGAAAATGTATTTTAAAAAGCATGTATACAATATGTGCTTTGAGTATAAATTTGTGTGGGATGACAATCGAAAAACAATATACAGCTGCCATTTCAATATTATTGTCAGTTTTTCTAAATGTAATATTTATAGGTATGTGTTCAGGTAAATTATCATTTTTGTTTCAGTCTGTGAACTACCAACAATATGTCTCCCATATTTGAAATAAAAATATTGTTTCTATTTGCATTTATTTGCGAAAAAAAATGAAAACAGGTCAAAATAACAGAAGAGATTATATGTATTTTTCAGACCTCAAATACTGCAAAGCTCATATTCACTTTTAAGCAATTCAACAGTAATATTTGTACATGCATTTGGGAAAAGTTCAAAAAAAATTTTTATGTGATAACCTCGATTTTTATCACATTTTTCGTGTCTTGTCATGCTGTCAGTCTTTCACATTGCTGTTGAATGACTTTGTCACTCCTGAGGTTTGATTTTGGAGATTTTGTTGAAATTCAACAGACACTGGACTGGAATTGCCCCAATACTGCAGATGTGGAATGAAAATTTTGAATGGTCTCTTATTTATTTCCATGGCTGTACATGCTACTTGGCTACACATTATTTGTTGCTTTATTTATGATTTTAATTCATTGCAATTCTAAATGATTTCCAAAACCCATAAGGCAAAAATAATAGGGAAACATTATTATAGACCTTCTATAATGCACCAATATTTCCTCATCTTCCCCTCTTAGCATGTAAACAAGGCTTGACTTTTGTCAGCCGAACAACAGACCGGATCAATCAATAATTTTCCTGTGAAAAAAGGCAGGAAAATGATGTGACGGCTGAAAGGCCGAGATCAAACGTGGACAGACCCATATAAGTGTACCAGTCTCAGCAGCGTGCCCTGCACTTCCACACTCCGCAGGCGCCCTGATGGGGTCTTATCTTTCTCCCCCCTGCCTGTGCTGATTACGGGCATGCCAGAGCTGTGTGTCCTGCTCTAATAGTGCTTCCCACTCACTCACAATTAGCTGTGATCATTACCTCCCCGCTTGAAGGAGATTAACTCACCCCTCATTTGTTTAGGGTTTGCAAAGCTTCTCTCTCGCACAGAAGTGAGTCATAGCAGGAGAATGTTCCAAAGAGACGATGTTGCCATCTGTCGGAAGCACGTCGCAGCTCCTGGAGTAGTGCTGGAGGAAGATAAGAGGAAGAGAGGAGGAAGTGAAGGTATTAGAATGAAAGAGGAAGAGATTTATGATTTATTACACTAGACTTTGGAACATTGCGATTGGTTAATTGTGGCATTGAGCGGTCAAATATTCTTGACTGCTATCTATATATTTGAGAATTGTCAATGATCCGACTTTTTACACCAACACAAGATCCAGCAAAATGATGGCAAGAAGTAACTGGTAGGAAAAACAAGAGCTGAAAGAGAACAATGTTAGCTATTACATACAAAATAAACTTATTTAAAGATTATTAATAATATGTACATTTATATTGTCGCAGTCTTGATGCAAGGCCACATAACACATAAAATAAAAATTCAATGAACGCTAACGCATAAATTAGCATGACATAATAGGAAAGGAGTTTTTGCTTACGTGTTTGGTTACCACTGTAAATCCAGGTAACCCCAAAGCATATCCATTACTCTCAATGTTATAATGATATTTTATCAGACGTTGATACCTGTTTTATCGCACCTGTTCGCATGCGATGAGCGCCGCAGCAGACCTTGGAACACGGACGCTTCTGGAATGCATAAATCATCCGCTTGACATTTGAATGCTTCTGAGCAAGGCATGTTAATGGAATAACTTCAGAATACAAATGACTGCAATGAGCAAAATGGGCAGTGTGACCAACGGAAAGGCACAAAAAAAGAACACAAATCTGACATTGCTATTAGAAACGCATACAATCTTGCACCACGGTGGCAATCTTGCACTACATGTTCCCTGTCTCCTTATTTCTTGTAAGACATTTCTGTGCACCTCTGTACCTTCAAGCAAGGTGTCCATTTGTAGTATTATTATACAGAAGCTTGTGTCAGGTGCGAGTGGAGCTGTGGCCGGGTTTCTCCCTATATGCGAGTGGTTTACAGAGCCTCTGTGCTGTAAATAACACATTCATTGCTATCTCACCGTCTCCTGCCAACCCCTGCACATACACTGTGACGTTCTGTGTGATTAGGAGCTCTCAAGGCGGACCAGCTAGACTTGACTGAGTTGGTTTTTTAGAAGCTTCATTTAGCCGTCCGACACTTAAAGGAACAGTTCTTTTAAAAATAACAAGCCTGTCACCATTTACACACCCTCAGTTTCCAATCTATTAAAAAAATGTCTTTGTACAATTCACATCGTATGAATTCATTCAAAATTTACATTACATTTTCCCATGAGATCAGTTCTGTCGTCAATTTAACGATAGCATATAATTAGTTTGGCGGAATGAAACTGTTCTGGGCAAACTCTCTGCCCGTCCATGCAGCCTTGCATGGACATAGCAGGAGCACAGCAATATATGTCCCCCCACCTGGTGAACCAGAACAGTTCCTGGTGCGTAACAGGATTCAATTAAAAGATCCGAAGATACAGGCAGATAAGGAGGAGATGAGGATGGAGGTGGGTTTTAGGTGCAACACGATTAAGCAGCAGATAAGGAGCAAAGAATTGCAACTTACATAGGACGCAGTCTAGTGTGTGTTGTATGACTATTGGTTAACGTTGATTAGCTGCACCTGATGTGATCAGCTGATGGAAGCAGAACTCAGGTGACCTGCCAGAACTAACGCTACGCTTGATGCTGGCTTAAAGGTGCAGTAAATTAAATTTAGTGCCATCTAGTGGTGAGTTTGCGATTTTCAACCAACGGATCACTCCAATGCTCACCCCTCCCTTTCGAAGCACTACGGTGGCTGACACAAGACCATTTCAAGACTACAAGGCATTTGTAGAAGGCTACTGTAGAAACATCATAAACATGGTGAAAGCAATAGAAGGGGACCCGTAGTGTTTGTAGAAATAGCTCATTCTAAGGTAATAAAAACATAAAATTTCATTATGTAAGGTCTTTATACACCTCTGAAGACATAGTTAACTGACTTAACTGACTTAAAGATGGGGTAACACACGCAGTTTCTGCCAAGCTCATATTAATTTTGAGTACCTATACAGTAGTACTGCATGCGTCGTATCTTCAAAGAGTATTTAGTTTGATCAAATTTATAAAAGAGAGATACAGCCGTCCCCCCAAGCAGGCAGGGGGGACGGAACTACAGCACGAGCACACAATACATCATAGCATTATTCCTTCGTGTTGTTTACATTATGCACAAACGCACCGATTGCCAACAAAACACAGACATATGACTTAGTTTGACTTACTGCGTGCAGTTCATGTCCGGCATGTTTTAGCACTGGGACCGCGCCATCTATCAGTTTCAAACGATCTCCAAATCCAGCGGTATATCCACCATTTACATAACATCCATCACTGAAAACAAACAAACACACCTCAACTTCTCTCACTATCACAAGAGTAACGAGCTGTAGCTGTAGGCCCACAGCACAGCCAATCTTGACGCAGCACAGCCAATCTTGATAAGCAGGTCTTCCAATTGCTCATCGGTTGGCGCATAGGCAGGCTATTTCTTTCGCCTTTCCGTGGGTGTGCTTTTCTGGCAGAATTGCCCAATAAAAGTAATAGCATCCCCTGTTACAAAACAGGTATCCAGACTTATAAATAGGGATTGGCACGAGTACTCGACTACTCGAGTACTTGAACGCGACGATCGATGGTGAAAACGATGATCGTTTGGGTCTATAAATAAAAAAAATTATTATTTTCTTTCTTTCTGATTGGTTATGCTGGCATTTCGGGTTGTGCCCAGATATTTGATTGTTGCGTTGCGAGAGTTTGCAGTCCAGAGTCAAGTCCAGAGCGCAGAAGGGCATATTGAAAGCGCACAGCGATGCTTGGTTTCACTTTGATAAACCTGACGAAAATACAGTTAAGTGCAAAATGTGCAGTGCCAAGCAGCATACAAAACATACAAATCTACCACAAGTTTGATCCGTTATCATCTTACACTCTGTCTAACGCTACACTGCACGCGAGCGGCGCGATGCAACATGGCGAAAGCAAAAAGAAACTGGACGTTTGTTGCGTCTCTTTGCGCTGCATCCAGTGGGCAGAGAATTTCTGTTTATAATGGGTTGGTGTTGTATTCGCGCGCTCGCGGGGCAGGGCAAGCGTTTTCAATCCATTCCTATGGAAGCTGAGCTCGCGTTGCGCTCGCGGAGCAAAGCGAGCATTCCTCTTCTCCGCGAGCGCCACGTGAACGTGCGCTGAAGTTCATAAGAATGGATTAAAAACTCTCACCCTGCTCCGCACCAGTATATTTGGACACAAAATGTCAGGTGAGACCACTACTACCAGAAAGACATGTCAGACGAGCATAAGAGACTTTACCGTCAGACACTGACAGACAGAAATGTGACAGGGCAGAGATGACGTTTCATATCACGCTGATATTTCTATTAAATGTTTACTTTATTTTCAAAAACATTTGAAACAGTGTCGATTTAAGTATTTACTCAATCTTATAGTTTTATTAACATACATTTTCGTATCAGTGTTGTAATTAAAATCTTTTGATTGTCACCATGGTATGGGGGACACGCCCCGCCCCCTCTAATGCCCCTCCCCCAATTAATCGAGTACTCGTTTTTCAAACCTATCCAGTTCTCGAAATGATATATGATCAAAAATGCCCATCCCTACTTATAAAAAACTTTCCGAAACAAGTTGGAGTGCTGGGGGAGTGTAACAAGCACAGAAATACTACGTCGTACGTCCAACTCGTTTTTTAACAAGATGACCATGTTAAGCATGAGAAGCCAGCACGTTTAACAGTGTAAAGAAGTCAGAATGCATGAAATAGCATGATACCCCATCTTTAATGATCTGGTTACAAGTCATTGTTACAAATTTCCTGATTTTTCTCACACTAGGCTATTGCCTTGCTTCAGAAGATTTGGAGTGTTATGCCATTTATTATACTTACAGGATTGTGTGAAAAAAATGAGCAAAATAGTCCGAATTTCTGTACATTACTTTACATAAATCGTTAATAAACCGCAGGTGATTAGGCAATTTATTATGATTTTTTTAGCAGTTTTTCAGTAAAGTACGGTTAAATGTGGCTGCATCTGAAAGCCAGTGTGCTCTCACGCAGAAACTCCAAATAAGCGCCGCAGAAGAAGTACAAGACCACACGTGGTTCCAGAAAATGCTAATGGGGATCTTTCTATCACTGTTTTTCAAGCCTTCACAGTATTTTCATGATTTATATTTATAAATTTATAATGATGATGTTTGACAGGTGTTGCATTTTCAAATGCATGTTATATGTGACCCAAACTCAGAGATTTCATAAGGGGCAGCACTTCATACTAATCAGAGAGCCGTGCTTCACAGAAAAGCTGTACAAAAACACATAATCAACACCGTCGTGATATCATAATCGCTCTAAACGGGGCGATTTACACGATATGTAGTAAAAATCGTGCACACATATTACTAAATGATGATGTTTTTTTCTTAACAAATTCCAACCTTCCCCTGCTACCCACATTTGGGAAAAGCATTTGTCTATGGGCATGTATTTTCTATATCTCTCCACTCACATTTCAGCTTGGACAGCTCCTCCAATCAGATCTCTTCCCTGCCATTTCATTGATCAGCTGACACTCAGACAAGGTTAAAGTGAATGAGTAGTTTATATTAAATCAGATTCATGTAGCATATATCTGCGCTTAGAAAGCCACTTGATCTTATTAAAGTAAAGCACATATTATTTAGCACTGGCAGACAATTGGACCTCAGCCTAAACAGGCCGGCACAAACATCCAGTCCCTGTCCCAGTAAATTAGATTTATGATAAACAGCTCTTAAGCACTCAGATTCTTTATTGTTTTGCTGTAGAAAGTGCTTAAATGCAAGACAACACCTGAAATGCATTATTTATTTGAGTTAATGTAGCTTTTGTCAGGAGGAGGCTCTTAATATGCTTAGCCATGCCCTTACAAATCAAAGCCCTTCTAGTGGATAGTTTTCATTCACCGCACTAACTGATTCAACGGAAATTATCACTGGGGGTAAAATGCAAATGACTGATAAGCTGGATGTGTCGGGTTAGTTGCATTAACCTGTGAGGGCTATATTATTACCTTCAGGTGTGTGTGCGGCAGGCGTAGGCTGTTGATGCTATCGTCTACGTGTAGGGATTAAACATCGAAAAGATCCTGGGAGATAAACACTGCTTTTCGCACATGCCCTCTAATTGATTTTTCTCTTTCTTGCTTTTAAAAAAGATGGAGCATCAAAAGAGATCAATGTTTCAAATGAATCAATTTAAAAATCGTAGATGTTTAAAAAAATCAACAGAAAATCAGAAATGTGTTCTTTTTAACTCATTTACATGTACAGTATGTCGTTTACTGTGAAAAGACCACTTCAAGTTATTTTCAGTTTTTCTAAATGTACTATTTATAGACACCGGTTTAAGTAAAATTATGATTTTTGTATTCATCTGTAGATGCGATTAATCTCTCAGGTTCTATAGAAATTCTTGCATTCCTCAACTAAGTTTGGATAAAATAAATCTGCGACCTATAGTGACCTATAACATACTGTATCTCCCAAATTCCAAATTAATAATTGTTTTCGTCTGCATTAAAGAATCCATATGCTTGGGAATCACTGTTGCTATGCACCGAATACAATTCTGAGCACCTGTCTGAACCATAAAAAACAGATACAAAAGAGCACTCTAGTCGCAACAGCAAATATGGGCCACCGCACCACATTTAAAGTGTTCCACACCATTTTCCCTTCCAAAGTGTTGCTTTATTTGGAGTCATAATACCCTGCCCCGAGGAACCTGATTGAATAAAAACTTGCTGTACAGACAGGGAGAGAGAGAGAAACAAAAGAGTGTAAAATTTCTTCTTTTTAAAATGAATGCTGCATGCCACTTTTCCTCTCATCACTTATTCATTCAGAGCAAATGTTTCTCTCGGTTACCGTGCTGCGGTTTCCCGTATGCTGTTAGTCTGACATGTCGAAGCAGGGCAGGTGCTTTAGATTTCCACAGAAACACTTGCTGCCCTGTCTCTCCCTGTACATACGTACATACAGTTGTGTTTAATATTGTGAAACCAGGCATTCCACAGGAGAAAAACACATGCTCTTTGGGCCTGCCCAGGCCGAAACGGATATGGTGGGTGGAATGCAGGTCTGCCAGGTTCCTTTAACAACAGAGTTGGATATTGGTGTTAGATTGCGTCTATTGCTGCAATACAGTGCAATTGTTGTATCTCAAGTGTATGGTCTAATAAGTTTAATTAAAGTTTGAAGGTGATTAATTCTAAGAAACATACAAGCCAATAATATTCCTGTCTACAGCAATGATTCTCTGAGGCAATGCAAAGTATACATTCCAGGGCTGTACATTGTGACAAATATGTCGCACATGCTACGAAAAAATCTGTCTGTGCCAAGAATAATTTTACCAATGTAGCACGTGTGTGACAGTTTTGCACGTGTTTTAGACAGGGCCGTTTGTTTGTGTGAGGTGTGTTTGTCGCGGTGCTTGTTGTTTGTGTGTGATGTAAATCAATGGTATACCACTATTTTAGTAGTTTTTGCATTTAAATCTTGTTTTTCTGCTGCACTGAGTCCATATTTAGAGCCCTGCGATTTCTGCAATGTGGAAACGGAAAGAATAGCGGAGGTGCCTGCTTGTTTTGCGTGAATGTGAATGAGCTGCACAGTTTAACGCATTACTACACGCTAGGGCTGAAACGATTCCTCGAGTAACTCGAGTAATTCGAATACAAAAAATCATCGAGGCAATTTTTGTTGCCTCGAAGCCTCGTTTAATCCATTTAACTACAGTACACACGGAGCACTGCGTTTCCCCACGGACCGTTATTTGTCACGATCACACGGAGAGAGAACCCAGGCGCAGGCAGCGGTAAGGGATAACAGGACAAGACTTTAATGAACACAAAACAAAAACCTACGATGGGGTGCAAAAACAGAACAAGAACTAGAACACGGAAACAAAACAAGAAATCAAAACAAAACACTTCCCATGAGAGGGCAAAAAACTGAACTAAATAAAAAACGAGACACTAAGTATAAACACTCACAAGGTACACAGGCAACAAAACGAACATGGTCTAAGGCACACGACAGGCAAGGCTGGGAAGGCAAACAAAACACCACCATACACAATGAACGAACACAGGACAATGAAACATGAGGCATTAAATAGGCAAGACAAACGAGGGATAATTACACAGGGCAGGTGAGGAACATGAGACACGGGAGGAAAGCAATACATGAGACGAGAGGGGCGGGGCCAATGACAAGACACGAGAAAACACATGAGAAGTAAAAACAAACAACTCATGGTTTTCTCACATAAAACCTAAGGCTTTGTCATGGCTCTGCCACAGGACCAAGAAAAACATGACTAAATGAAGCAGAGCATGACAGAAGCCCCCCCCCTTTAATGAGCACCTCCAGGTGCTCACCAAGGGGTAGACTGACAATACAAGACCGATTGGGTGACAGACAGGACTAGGCAAAACAATGAAAACAAGATCAAAGGCAGGCAAGGCAAAATAACCACAGGATTGGGGTGGGACAACAAAAACAACAAACATGGGAGGGGGGGTGGGGTGGGGGAACAAAAGAGTCCATATGAGGAAGTCCAAAGGGGTTGGGACAGGGTGGGACAGTCTTAATCCCCGGCAGGGTTCGAGGGCGGCGGAGTCCTGGGGGATTCTGTGGGGGAAGTCCTGGGGGGGACCGCCGACTTGAGCGTCGGCGGGACAAGGCTGGGACCCGGCTGGAAGGCCGGCTGGACAGGGCTTGATGCCGGCTGGGAGGCCGGCCGGACAGGGCTTGACGCCGGCTGGAAGGCTGGCCGGACAGGGCTTGACGCCGGCTGCTGCACCGGCTGGGACGCACCAACATGCATGGTAAGTGGAAAATACAGCATTTTTTTAACCTTAAATCGTGTATACACATTGCATTACATCTAAAACAAACAATAATATTAATTTTAGCCGTGTCATATGACCCCTTTAATAATTTAGCCAATGGGCTCGTTACCAGGTTTTGGTAGCCGTGCATACATGTAGCCTAAACTGTGGTTGAAGGCTCGCTAACAATAGCGTTCCAAAAAGTTGCTCACATTCTCAAGTAGCATCGGCCGGCCGATCAATCGGTCCACCTCTATTAAAAAGAGCCGTTTTAAAAGAGGCCTCAAATCTAGCCATGTTGACTAACTCCAACACCTTCTTTCTCTACAGTAATCTTTTTATTGAGATGCTGAAAACACAGCATTCCTGTCTTGTACTGTGTCCTGCATTAATCGTCATAACATACTACATACAAAATTCAGTGTGGCCATAAAAAATATGTCAATAAATGTCAAAAGAATTATGATCTCATTCTCCAGGGCTCCATACACAGTCAAAATGATATAGCCCTCTATACAAAAACCCTGTCTATAGATCTGGAATCAATATTAAACTCGCTTTTTGCTTGATGTTTTGCTTTTACAGAGAGCTGTAAATATGCATTGTTAGTATATGCCATGGGACGTATAGAGGAGAGAGAATTATGCTGAAACCTTTTGCCTCTATACACAGAGCTATCGGGCCTAGTACCCATGCAAAATCTGATTGGAGACAGATGCAAAAAGGTCAGAAAATAAGTCAAATGAGGTGAGGTGACACTTCCTCGCTCATGCAGATCATAATGACGCACATATTCCACCTGTCAATCACGCCTCGACACAAAAGATAAGATTGAGAGCGATGATGCAAACACCCTCGCTCAGACGGCTGAAATTTACCGGAGGCCAACGGAGAAGATCAACCCCAGAGCGCATGCTTGTTTGCAGTAGGTTGTTAGTTCAAACAGACAACAATAACTTTAGCAACAACAACAACAACAACAACAACAAAACAAGGAAACAAATAAGACCGATAAATACACTTAGTTCTGACAAACAGCTTTGTGTCTCTTTTGAAACCATCTCATCTACCATGTCGTGACCAGGCTGCACTACAAAGACTTTTGGGCTTTAGCAAGTTTCAAACAGAAACGCGAGTTCTTTTATCATGATGAGTCTGTACAAAGACGACAATAAAACCGAGGAGCTTCAAAAGCACACATCACAGGGACAGAGACGACAAGTCTCTTGTAGAACCTCACAGGGTGAAGTACAGACTCCTATGATGATGTTCAACAGATGAATGTCAATTACCCTCTAACTACTCCTCACAGAGAGGATGTTGAGCTTGGGCACAGGCAGACACGGCCACTTAACAGATTGTTATCATAATGCCCAAACTAGCAACTGCTAGCAGCATCAAGGCCATTCAACATTCCCCCTCAGAATTTCCGAGCCAAGTGGATTTTCAATGAGTCTTCCAAAAAAATAGTGTTTCTATGAAAATATAATCCTTGCAATTCTATCATTTAGGCCATTGAAAATTCCATCAATTATCCACCCTCCCATTCTCATTTTCTTAAAAATGTCAAAATGCTTTCCAAACAAACAAATGTGAATTTTGATCACTGACTATCAAGCTTAGTTGCAAATGTGTGCACAGACAGCAGTAGGTGGATGACACACAATGTCAAGTGATGTAGTCTCTTTAAAACTAATTTAAGCTAAGGTCGGAGTTGCATTGGAAGCCAGTAGAGCAATGCCATCACAAAAGAAAAACGGTATCTATTTCTGGTTACAGTCAGGGGCCATGCATTCTGAACCAACTGAAACCACCGCAGAGATGACAGGGAAACACACACATTATGAACGACAGTAAAGTCTGGATGCATGTACAACATCCTTCCAATGATAGACATTATTTTCGTTCAGCAATTTCGAAAGTAATTTGTTGTAAGCCCTTAGTTTACCACAGAGTTACAGTATTTACACATTTTAGGGAGAATCTGATTATGCGTAGTTTATCGCTTAATCTGCATTACCACCAGAAAATGTATGTTAACAGATTCGGTAATAGAAAATAAACACTGCAATAAAACATGTAAGAAAAATAACACTAAAATACAATACCAATAATTACTTTCAAAAGTCAACTTTTCCTCATATCTTATGATTGTACTAACTGACTCTAGACTCAAACCACACAACTCAACATCTAAATTATTAAACATGTAAACATTCAAGAGAAGATGGACTCTTTTAAACGCTTGGTTTCACTGTCTAAAAATGCGCCAATTTCGTGTAGCGTTCGTGTCAGGAGTGGACATGAACACATGTCAAATCAAAGTAAAAACCATACCTTTATTTTTAAACACTTGCCGCGAGCATATCCAAAAGGTAGTGATGGGCTCTTTCGAAACAGGCTTCATGAGTTCGAATCTTTTGTATCGAATCGGTGCTTCGAAGCGCGTATCGAAATGGCTAAGTCACGTGATTTTTAGCAAACCAGCCTTCGTTACGTCATTACTGTTTCAAAACGTTAAAAAAAACTCGACGACATTTCGCCACAAGGGGGTGTTGATCTGAAAATAAACTCACAAACCAATGTCTATAACTGATTTAACCATAAATCAAGAAATAAAAAATAACCATGTTTGTAGTGTACAGTGATCATCTCGGGATAAGTATCTATTAATGTGAAATCTAGCCAAATTTTACTAAACAAACAGAGCCATATGTTGTGTTATTGATATATGTTGGATAAATTGGCAATTGACAAACATTATATATAAGATGAGTGCAGTAAAAAGTCAAAGGTCAATTGCAGCCTATGGGACCATTTTGAGAACAGCCTTGAGGTGTGTGATGGCATATCATAACACCTTATCAATGTTGAAACGCATGCACTACTACCACCTTCATTTATTGGATGGGCATAGGTGTAGCCAAAACATCTGCTGTTTGTAAGGTATGTAGGTGTTTCACACTGAACAATCACTACAAATTCTAGGCATCTCCTGCCCACTAATTAAAGAAAACACTGCCCCCCAGTTGAAGCCCGTATCATATTCAATGCTTGCCTACAGGACTTGGATCTGCACCGGCATACTTCCACACCCTCCTACACTCCTTCACCCCATCAAGAACCCTACATTCAGCAAACGAGTGGCGTCTTGTATTGCCTTCTCAAACGGGCAGTAAATCGCTTTCCCGCTCATTCTCCTTCACAACTGCTTCCTGGTGGAACATTCTTCCAACTCAGTGCGGTCGACCACATCTCTCACAACATTCAAAAAACTACTTACAACCCATCTCTTCTGTGAATACTTGACAGACAAATGAGAAGAAAAAAACTAACCCTCTCTCTTTCTCTCAACAGATATTGTTCTGGCTTTTGTTGAAACTAGTAACTTTGTATTAGCACCTATTGTATTATTGCTCCTGTATGACGTATCGCTTTATTGCTCCCTGAACTTGCTGTAAGTCGCTTTGGATAAAAGCGTCTGCTAAATGACTAAATGTAAATGTACATTAGGTTCAACTTTATGCGGCGCTGCGCAACCCGATATTCATGTAACATCAAAGTACCGCGAGAGCGATTCGAATGTATACCGATCTCGCGTTGGCTATAAGCCTGTCTGTCTGCGCACCGCTTTTCTCATGGTCAGTGTATTTTTGTATACATTCCTTATCGCTTTGAAATAACTTTTAAATACTTTATGGACAACAAATTCCTAGATATGTTTAATTAAACTAACTCTAAAATACTTGTTGTTTAGACAAGGTAGCAGGCTAAAATTACAGTTGTAGGTAACAATGTTAGCATGTTTACAGCTAAATGTTACGTTGTGTCACCTTGAGGGAACATTCTACGTGTCTTTAGTCTTTGTAAAAGATCTTTGTCAGAAAGATGTTTTGTGTACCACAAACTGTTCCCTAATAAAATAATTACTTAAACATGGCAGCACTCTAAATTACAGACTTTTCCCAGCAAACTGTAATGTTAGCCTTATTTCTTCACAGCACTGGCTCTTTGCTTGTTAAATGAGAGCATTGATTTTATGGTCATCTGCAAGGGAAATATAGAATAGAAACTTGCTCGTTATTTAGTGCTTTCCGCCAAAGTCTCAAGGCACAACTCTGAATGCAACGCAGATGAGAAAGAAAATGCTAATGCCTAGTTCTGGTACCATCACCTTATAAATATTCCCTAAATAAACCATCTCAGCAAACAAGGTTTCTGTTTCTTTTGCTGTAGCACTGCTGTGTGGTTTTCGTTGACATACAGCAAACATCAGAGAAGCTTCAACTATCACCACTGTGCTGCCAGATTTTGAGGGAGCAGGAGCCGGGGGTGTTCTTGAAAAACGTATCCCTGGAACTCTGCCTGAGCTGAAGACACCAGGATAGTCAGTGTGTGACTGTACTGCAGTCCAACTGCTCAGGGACTGCCAAAGATCTGATAACAATGAAGAAACATGGCGCTGGTGTTCTCCTCATTTTTATGCCAAGCCAAACTCTGGACTGACGATTATTACTGCACTAAGTTTGCAGTGCTTGGCAAGTCATTCAATTCCAGGCTGTGATTGTGTATGTTTGTGATCCAAGAGTAGAGCTGTGGTCAGAGGATGAGTCCAACCCACTGGCTTGATGTCCCTCTAGAGGGCAACCTCCCTGATTCAGATTGATTGGAGTTTGAGATTCATGTCTGGTTTGTAAACAGATTCATCATAAGTGATCTCGCTCATGCATTTTTGTATTGATTAAAATTGCTCTCTAAAACTCAACTGCCAGCCAGGTAGTTATAAATGAACTTAATACAGAGATAAGGTCGGAGAAGCCTGTACAGTGTGAAACAGTTTAAAATTACAGTGAGGATACTCGAATTAGCAACAATTATTAACAGCTTGCCCAGTAAGGTGTATTAATACTGCAAATACAGCCTTTGACACATATCATCTTCATACTTAAACATATTATTTTTATTCACAGTCACAAGCCACCGGGGAGTGTTGCGGATATCTTAGCTGTGAATAGTGATAATGCACAACCTCAAGGGTTTTACTGCTTTCAAGCAAGTGATGCAACTGTTTTAGAAGTAAACAGAATGTAAATCAAAGCAACCCCCAACCATCACATCAAATATAAGTTCTAGCAATCACTTGTGTTATTTTTTGTCTTATATGTTGCATATAAACTAGGGTTGTAAAAACTGGGGGTGGACCTAAATATGAAGAGTTTGGTTCCAAAATGCGATAACTCAAAAATTATGTATTTTTATTTTGTTATCTTGTTTTTATTGTGTTAGTTAGCTGTATTTTTTTTAGTTAGTATGGCTATAATCAAAACAAACCAACTGTAGTTTGATTGAAATTAATTGGAATGCACAATAAAAAAAAACTCTTCATAGATTGCAAGGCCATCAATGTCTGTGTTTGATGCTGATTAGACAATGGCAAAAAGAAACTAGTCTGTTATCCTTATTGCCATGATCACAATAACTAATGGATAATTTGTTATCGTTCCTGTCTGTTTAATACATTTTAATTAATGTGAACTGTAAAACATGTTAACTAAGAGCCTTAGTTTTTTTCTGGTAAATTGTTACCGAAGTCAGTGTGCATTTCCTAAACGCAAAGCAAATATCTGTCAATTTGTGACTAAACAACATTAATATTTGAATCACAGAGAGGGTCTCATTAGCCAGTATGCTCTGAGCTTTTGGAAGTACATTGAAAAATCTGTGAATATTTCAGCAGAGGTCACAGATACTCCTGAGACCGACTCTGGCAGAAGGAATAAGGGAACTTTGTCAAATCTTCCCCTGTATTATTGATGAGAGTGAGGGCATAATATTGCATCTCTTTAATGGAGTGGGGATGGCGTGATTAAGAGCCAGAAGCAATCTCTGTGGGTCCATTAGACCAGACGAGCAGGGATATCGATAAGGAAAAGTGATTATGGCGCAAGATAGTTTCAGAATATTCTGTATATAATCAAAGTAGAGGTGAGCATAATGGCCCATTGCCATGTGTCCCATTGCCTTTCAAATGCGAAGCAAGGTCGCCAAGAATAATCCCTCAAAATTGTTGCATTCAGTCTTGATAATCTCCTCTCGCTCTAATGGATCACAGGTATGTTTACCAAGTGGGTACATTTTGCAATCTTTTTCTCCTCTGGCACAATAATAGAACTGCAATTGGCTTTTTGATCAATGACATCGGTGGTTAAATTGATATGTTGATAAGCACAGCCACCTTGAGACTTGATTGCATATGTATGGTTGTCTGAGGTGCGTGCGAGAGTGTGTGAGTGTGTGTGTCTGTGTACGCTAGATCATAAGATGTGCTTTGCTTGTTTCTCATGGGCATCAGGTGCATGCTTTTCTATTTTACACACAGTAAGCCTAATGATATTTGAAGGAAATCTGCTGTTAAACAGCTAATATTAGACTGTAATGTCTAAAGCGAACAAGAGTGGTACCGAAGGTACAGGTATAGTCTCAAAATCCCTTGAAGAGTCAAGAATACATTGGTTAAAACAGAGGAAAATAAGGTAATGGAGGGTCTGCTTGCAGGACAGTTAAAGTAGCCTGAGTTTGCACAAATGTGGCAGATCAGAGGCACAAGGACCTCCGGTACGATGACGTAGCGATGACTTGGTGTTTATTTCATTTCCCTATGGTCTCTCCTGAGGCATTAATGGTTAAATAAATAGGAATGGACAAGGCTGAGGTCTAAACCAGAAAGCAGCACTACACAAATAATGGTGGGCCGCTTTGCTGATGTTTGGCAGATCTGCTGATAAAAAGCTTCATTATGCTGTAGGAGACCCTCTTACATCAACCACAAGCTCAGCAAATGAGTCGGCCGCCTGCTAAGAGGGAAAGTATGTTTTTAAACAGGCACACACTAAACTACAGATGGCCATAAAAGCGACCATGTGCCGTTCCACATGCGCAGTACTGTGAATAAACATCGGTGGAGGATATTGTATTGAATTAAATTGAATGAATTTAGATTTGTTTAATGTATGTTATGTTTAAATTCACTTCTGGGCTAGCATCGGTTTAATTTTAGGCTTAAAAAATATATATATATATAAACAGAAGTTTTGAACTACACATTTGAAGGTCCAGTGTATGAAATTTAGCGGCATCTAGCGGTGAGGACTAAGATGTCGTCACGTTTTCACTTCTTTGCCAAATGAGATGACGTATTTACAAAGCGCGCTCTGAGCAGTTTGTCCATTTAGGGAAATGCTTCTGCATTTTCGTTGATTGGGTTACAATTGTCTAGTCTCTCTTTGCTATAGCACTTGTCTACATACTGCCGGAAATGTCTTCACACAACTAACAACCATGCCGCATTCAGAAACCCGGAAGCGTGAAAAAGGCCTATATGTAGATAGAAATAGCTCATTCTAATGAAATAAAAACATAACACTTCATCGTGTATGATCTTTATACACCTCTGAAGACAGTTATGTATATTATATTGCGTTTCGGTCAATAGATCCTCCAAAAAATGACACACAGCACCTTTAACCTATGTGCATTCTTAAAGAATCAAACATGACCTTGCCATTACAAGTGCTACGCGTTGCCAGTTGAGCACCCAGAGAGCCTAAGGCATGCTGCGATAACATGCATCATCAGTCCATGCCAGCTCAAGTACATAACACAAATGTATTTAATACATTTTACGTTACATTAATACAAATGTACTATATACCTAATTTTTAACTTAAATTATTCAACTGATAATATAATTTGAAATATTTTTTAAGACACCCCTGTTGAAAAAAACAGCATATGCTGGTCAGGTAGGTTTTGAAGCATGGTAGCTGGTGTGTGCTGGGTTAAACTGGTCATTTGCTGGTCATGTGATGGTTTTAGCTGGTCACGAGCTGGTTTAGGACCATCTTAAACCAGCACAAACCAGCTACCATGCTTCAAAACCTACCTAACCAGCATATGCTGTTTTTTTTTCAACAGGGACATATGTAAAATACACAAAAAATTATTCAGTAGTTGTTTTAAATTTTGGTCTCAATGCATCATACACGCATGTGATCACACACAAAAAAAAACACTAGAAGTCAGCCTCACCGTAGAGAAAAACACACATCATTTCTCATTTTGTGAACACTGGATCAGTGTCAACGTGATGTGCCTGAAGGTGCTAGCCGCTGGAAGATCTCCTCTTGAGACCTTTAACATTCTGTGATTCCTCCTCTAAATCCCACCCCTTCAAGCTCTTTTTTGTGAATCTGATCACATTAAGCGGCTCTGAGTCCACTGCTTTAGCAAAGGAGCTTTGAAAATAGCTGTCGTCTTCAGGATTACCAAGTGAAGAATACCAGGCTCATGGTCACAGATAGTAAGGCACAATAGCCTCACAAAGGAGCTTAGAACAAGGTGAGGAAGGTGTTTTGAGTATAACACTGCTAATAAGAAAGGCAAGTGTAGGCAGGCACTGTTCTGATGCATGTTTCATGACTTGATGTTGAACGTTAGACCTTGTCTAAGTGCTTCCTTATCCCTTCGGAGCACTTAAAATAGGCTTTTTAGCCTTTAATTTTATAGGACGATATAGAACAGACACTAAAGAGAAAGTGGGGCTCAAACCCAGGTCTCTGTGGAGCAACATCTCCTCATTTATGTCAAGCATGCATGCAACCCACTATGCCTCATTGCTGACTACAGAGCAGTATTTTTAACACTATTTCTTCATTGTTTTACACAATATTTAAAATTCACAACTTTCTAAGGCCGGACTGTGTTTCTCATGTGAAAAGTCTTGCATCAGGATTCCCTAACTTCCCACTAAAAGAGGTGACAATGGGAAGAGTATTACAACGCCTGGCACACCAGATCCTCAAAGGCCCGGACACAAAAGAGGGAACAAACCTAAGAAGATAGACACGCAAACTCATTAGCTTAGCGGCCCCTAGTCGCAGAACATAATATGGTGAGCAATTCTCTGCTCGCCGGTTGCCTGATAGTACATATTTGTCGTACTTCAAAGCCACAGCTGTCTCCAGAAGTCATTCTAAATGTTCTGTCCCGCTGGCTGTGTGGGGAATGAGCTGAGAAATCACTTTTTTAACATACATCTTCTACTTGTAAATCATGAATTGTGACCCAACTGGCTAAACAAAACGCAAGTGCAAGTGCTTCACTTCAAAGAGAAGCCAGAATGAAAGATTATTATGCATGGAGAGATCTGCTGTTTGTATGCATCTCCGTTTTTCCTGGGACGCGCACGAATACTGACTGGGAATCTGAAACACACAGGGAGGTCTTGAATCCTAGAATGCAAAGAAGGAGAGACACATATAGCGTTATTCTACATTTCAGAACACGAGGGCGTGATGCCTTCTCATTTGGTTTAAAATGGGGTTTGATAGGTTATAGAGTCACTAAAATAACCCCAATGCTTGAATGACAAATTTGAAGACCCATTACTAAAACGTGATTTTCTTGGAGGGAAAATCTTTGTAGGGCAAATTATGCCCCTATTCGCAAGTTCCCTTTTGACTTATCAAAGTAAAACAGATGTCCCCTTACTTCAACCCAATACACTTTTGCAAGTTTACAGCTCAGCTGTGACCACACATGATGTTAAATGTAATGTAAAAATGACTTTTAGGTAAATGTTTGTTTCTTATTACTTGACTGCATGTGTCCATTAATACTTCTTTCAATTCAATTCAAGTTTATTTATATAGCACTTTTTACAGTGTTGCATTGTTTCAAAGCCGCATGACAAAAAAATCCCGATAATTATGCGTATGTCTATACATTGTCTCTCCTATTCACTCTCTTTCTGAACCACTTTGAGCGGTTGATTTAGAATGCAATATTAAAACAAAAGCTTTTCCCAACTAAGAGTTTCTCCACAGATAAAACCATACAATCTGCATTAATACTTTTTCATCTTGGATCTTGCGTCATATCTCTGTGAAATAAGAGCACGTAGATAGATTGCCCTCTGCTGGCCATACCTGCAGTGCAGGGGTGAAGTGCTACCTGTAATTTCGTAATCCAATGCAAAGTCATTTTTTGTTACGGTAATTTTTCCTGAGGGGAAAAGTCCGTTTGTTATTAGCATGCTAATAGCATTCACAAAGAGCTAACACTATTTCTCCATGAGTCCTGAGTTTGCATTCATTATGCAGACTTGTTTGCGAACACATGCAGAGTCGAAGACCCAATCACAGCGAGCAGATGTCTTAAGTAGCTCCACTTTGGCAAACGCAGCCTGCGTGTGGAAACCCTTGCGAGGCTTGTTTCTTGATGTGTACCGAGTTTATATGAAGTGCTTCTCCGATGCAGAGCTGTCGATCGACCACATGCATAACATTTGCACACTAATAGAGACGCACTGATGACTGGTGGCTTGTAGACATACAATGTGTGTTAGATGTTGGAGATATTTACTTATATTTATAGTAAAATCGATAGTGCAGTGAAATGCAAATACAGTGGTTTACAGAGAGAGAGAGAGAATTGGTTTTGCATAAGAAGACAGCGTCCATTCATAATTTCGATCGGCTCCACTCTGTGCCATTCTCTTTTATTTATTTATTTTATTTATATGTACTTCATAAGCATATTATGTAACGTAATTGTGGACCAACATTAATAGCAGCCAGCTGTGTTGGTACCAAGCCAAAAGTAATTAGTTTACGTAACACCATATTTAGTGGACACAATCATTTAACATAGAGCCAGTCCTGTAAACTTAAACTGAATGTTTCAAAATGCACTTAAACATTTCCATTTAATGTCACATGTTCATTTGGGTTTTAATGGTTACCGGATTCAGTTTTGCAACTGCTGAACAGATACGGTTGCTCTGAAAATGTAGTCTTTGCCTCCATCCAGTGGTCTTGCGTGAAACACTAGTTTTGTCATAAAGGGATAGTTCACAAAAAAATAAAAGTTCTGTCACTCATGTGTTCAGGAGAACACAAAAGAAAGAAATGTCTCAGTGGTACAATGCCTACAATGGGGGCGAATGTTGTTGTTTGGTTACTAACATTCTTCAAGAAATGTTAAACAGGTAAATGATCAAATGTTTTTTTTTATTGGCGATAGGAATTCCAAAAATATTTTCTATTAATGTTCAAAAATAATTGTCTGATTTGTATTATCTACCTCATGCATTTTCACTTGCTGCTAGCCTAGTTAAGATATCAATAAAGAAAAGAAACAAAGAATTGCTTGTGTGATCTGTGTAAATCTTTTGCATGGACTACATATGACCTTTAATTTGAATGCAAACAGGCACAAATGATACACATTTTTGTGTGTGTGTGGCGCGAGGGAGTCAGCCTATGGTACCAGAAGTACTCTATTTTACCATGGTAACAAACATACAGTATAGGGCTAAAACAGTTAAGTTCATACAGTACAGCAATACTTGTGATATAGAGTTAAGGAAAGTTTTAAAGACTTCCAAAGTCAAAGGCTAAAAGCAAGAAAAGTTCCAGGCCATGGATTCCAAAACAAAAGCAATGGAGGGAAAACAAACTCAGAAGCCTTATAGATTCTATTTGGATCTTGGGGAAATAAATTGGACCATAAAGAATCGTTAGATCGGAATGGACAAGCTTGAGGCGTCATGTTCAGTTTGGTTATTCTTTCAGTTGAAAGCTATAACAGAAGTTGAGAGGTTTTCCGTGGAGGCCTGCAAGAAGGAAGAGATCAGAAAACGAAGAATGAGAGTCTGGATGCATTAAAGATCAGTACCTAAGATAGAAATGCCTGAGGCTGTAAATCAACGTCAAAACAATGAGAAATAGCTCACTAAGATGATTTGTGGAGTGCCCTTAAAGTCATTTAAATGAACAAGTTTGAGTCAAATTGAAGAAGTTATTTATCATGACTGATTAAATCTGTCTGCATTAGCTTACACAGCTTTACATATTTGTCAGACATTTTTGCAGTGCATTTATTGCACATTTTATCAGTTTGTGTGTCCTTTGGGAATTAAAGATTGACACTGGCACTGCTTGCACCCTGCTCAATAAAATTACAATCCCGGAGAAGTAATTGCATGTTGCCATTTTGACTGTGCATCAGATAATTAAAGCCATAAGAAAAGTCCATTTGAAGCCCATAGTTAATTTTTATTGCATTAGTGGGGAGAGACTTCAATCCAGCTTTTGTCATAACCACACTGCCTGATATGGGAATTTCCTGTTCCCAGATAATGCACTTCTATCAAGGTGCTTCAGGTTTATCTTCCAGAGTCTGAACAAGGTTTATTGGAGCAACCGCTGAGCAGTAAGTAAATGTTTATTTAGAAAAGCAACGTGTCTGTAGGTTTGAGATTGGTTGTGTAAACTTTTTTTTTTCTGAATCCCCATAAAATGAACATTTGCTGTGTAACTGTCATGAGTTACCAGGCGACAGACTCAATTGCAGGGAGAAACAGAAGTTTATTAACACTGTAGATAGACAAGACAGTCAATAGTGACACCACCAGTAGCACGGAGACTGGCGGGGAGAAACTCGACCTAAAATGATCCTTTTTGTTTATTTCTGTGAACTTCTGACAACATTTCTCCCAGATTTCATATAAAAATGTTGTTTTTATTTGCAGAAAATGCACTGGAGAAAACAACAGAAAAGATGATCTGTGTTTTTAAAACTGAAACATCGCAAAAAAAGTTCATATTTAGTTTTAAACAACACAAAACATACACGTATTTTGTACATGTATTAGAAAAGTTAAAAAAATGTTTTATGAAATAACCCTGATTTTTCAAATGAGTTTATTATCATGCTCTCAGTTTTTCATATTGCTGTTGACTGTCACTCTTGAGGTTTGCTTTTGTTGGAATTCAACAAACACTACAATACATGACAGCAATACATTCAAGATTTAAATGATTTATGATGTTATAAATATAAAAAGCTGGCATTCATTACAGAAGACTGCAAGATTAAAACAAAAAATTGTTGATTATTGCCTTCTATTTAGTAATTGTGTGCGTTTCATTTTATTGATGTTTATGGTTATGTAAACTGGACATAAATAGAAGCCTATAAAGAAAGCGGGCTATGAACATTCCCCATCGCTGAACGATCACTGACTTCTGTTTAATTTCGCAAAAAAACTCCCATTTTAATGAATTGATCAGATTACACTGCACAATGCACTTTACATCATATCTGCTGTTGTTTATGAGGTCCTGGAGCCCGCAACGCGCCTAAACTCTTTTGCACAATGTTTCGCTACCACCTGCAGCATGAACTGGGGTGTTTGAGATGGAGGGAGACAGATTTATTTCTGAAGAGGGAGCTTCGGAAGATGGAGCTTTCAGTCATTAGTGACGGTCAATAGGTTAAAATCTATCCTATATATTGCAAGCAAATGATTGCTGTTTGTTAACAGCACAAAATAAGACCGCAATCCGTTATAATAAATGAATCTGATTTTACTGCACAATTAATTGTACATGCTTAATTTTACATACAGTACGCGCAGTGGGCCTAAAATTCCTTTGCACAGTATTTTGCTTCCACCTGTAGCATGTAGCATGCTTTTATGTTACAAACTAAAGCCGCCCTTGTGAGTGAAAAGTGACATTGCTTTCAGCCAATAGAAAATACAGTGATTTTTTTGTGTTATTTTTGTATTCTCACTGGGTGGGCAAGTCAGACGTTTAGGTGGGCTCAGCCCACCCCTGCCCATGGCCATGCCTAGCCGGCCCTGCTTTGCAAGATGTAAACACACTTGCGGTTTCTGTTTTTATTTATTATTGATTTCAATCTCTCAGATATATTCTTAAATCTTAAAGATTTGTTTAACATTTTAAATCAGTTATAAATATTCTGTTGGTTGTGTTTTGTTTTGTTCAAACGTCTGTGTAACTGAGACAGGAAGTTCTTCTGGACCAGCATTGAACCAGTGTTGTTTACATCATCCGAAGAGGTCTATATGCTATAGTTTACACCCAACAATAATTTCATAAACAGCAGATACACACTTATACAAATGACAGTATTTCTTTCCATGACAAACAGACCAAAAACAATGACCTATACAATACACCAAGTTTTTTGTCTAATCTAATGGTTGTGATTTAACTAATGCCTAGCCTATATTTTTAAATAAAGGGGAAGAAACCGTTTGATATGTTCTGACCAAACTTCTTGTTTAAAAAACAAATAGGTCAATGATGTGCAGTGTGCAAAACATATCGTACATTAGGCTAAGTATCGTACTTAGTGTGCACAATTTCCATGCCTCATCGTCGGTTGAGTCTCACGTCGTTTGTGAGTAAACCATGTCAATTTTCGGTAAAATGTATGTTTATTTTTATTTATGTTTAATTTATCTACATATATGCAGACAAGAGCATCACTGACCTTTGGTAATATTGTTACTAAATCAGTCGAAAATTGCATCATAGGACACGTGCGCATACGCTGGCGTCAACGTGTTGCTGTCCATGGTGCTGAAATTCCGCCTTCTGTAAACCGCTGGCGTTTGAAGTCATACACAGTATCTCAACCAATGAAGCCTGAATAACCGAAACAGTGCTATACTTGTATTAAATCACCAGATGGCAGAAGAGGCAAAGAAAAGTAATGCTTTACGGCCTTATCTTGTCTGCAGGTAGTCATAGTTGTTAATGCTCCATGAAAAATAATCCCCAGTCGAAAATAATTAATAATACCCAGTTGAAAATAACTTCATTATTTAATATGATTATATATGGTGCACATAAATGAAAGACGTAATAATTGATAATGGAAACTTTTGAATCACCAGCTGGAGCTGATCTTTACAAGGCTTCGTCATGCTTGTCTTGGAGGACAAAATCAATTGGTCACTAAAACCGTTCGATTGACTTTTAGAGCCAGATGTCACGACGCGCCCACTTCGGGCAGATAGACGGGGGAGATTGTGTTCCCCATCTGCAAGTAATTAGAAAATGAAATGCATGGGCAAGCTTAAATGTTGACTGGTCTTTTAGGATCGTTACTAAACTGACAGCATTTTACATGAATTGTACTGTATTGTACATAGTTTCATTTCTGATCAGTGTAGGATCTGTGAACAAAATAGTCTCCGGAGAAGAAGACAGAACACGATAGAAAAAACATGCGGATAGACAATTTTCCTCCCGATGTGTCTGTGTATGTGTTTGTAAGATAGATAGATAGATAGATGATAGATAGATAGATAGATAGATAGATAGATAGATAGATAGATAGATAGATAGATAGATAGATAGATAGATAGATAGATAGATAGATAGATAGATAGATAGATAGATAGATAGATAGATAGATAGATAGATAGATAGACCCTGTTTCCTTTTTTTATGAATCGATTTTATAAACGTAGAAAAAGTAGATTTGCCACATAAGCATATCCTTTAGTTTTTCCACTGTTATCATAATACGGGGAGGCAGAATACGTAAGTCTTGCTATGCAACTGGTCATCGTCAGTATAGCTGGGTCTCTCGCACCCCCATGATCAATACATGAGCTAAGGCGAGCGTTTCATCCCCTCATCCTCATTGGCTGGAAGCGTCTAGAGGAAGGCCCACCTCGAGAGCGTAGTGTAACATTTCCTTCAACGATATTTCAATCTACTACGCAATTGAACCATAAGGACCAACAAGGTGTTTTCAAAGGTAAGTTTTTCAATCGATATACCGACATTAAATGCAAGTGTTTTGTATGAACATGAACTGAGATCTGGCGACGTGTGAAAATACTGACGGTGATCTGATAAGGACATTTAAAAAGCCCCGTGCACAAGCTGTCGATGGAAGCGAGGTTTTGTTTGCTTGTGTGCGAATTAAATCATTAGCCTTCATGTTGAATTTATAGGAAACTCGTTGAGGAAACAGGCAATTGTTGCATTTCATGATTTAATTGAATCCGAGTCGTGTCTACCGCTTGGACAGGAGAGGTGACACCATATTGTGCAAGAACAGGTTCCGTCTTTTATAATTAAATTAAATCTAGCACAAAATCTGAACACATATTGTCTACACACCTTGCTTTTATTATAGCAATGCAGTCTATAACGTGTTTAAATCGAGAATGTAAAGCAAGAACCGTACACTATAATTTAATTTACACGATCTTAAAATATCCCTCCCACAATGCAGTTACGTGTTAAAATCCCATATGTGCTCGCTATAATAATGCAACCTCGCTTTTATTTACAGTTAAGGAATAGTGAATGAGTTTTCGAGCATTAACCATTTCTAGGACACGTTAACGCTAAAGAAATAACGTCAGCGGGTGGTGTGAGTTTCCATCTCCTTCTGTGCATGTATGGGCGAATAACGGGTTTTATCTTCAGGGAAATTAGACTCTTATTGTTGCATTGACAGGCTGGTATTAACACACTCAGCTTGTGCACACACAACACACGCACACGCTCTCAATTTCACATTAACCCCTATTTATCAGACACAGCTGTAACAGTATCCCTATTTTCACTGTAACTATCGATTCGTTGCTCTCTTGGATGCAGAGGGGCGAAGATGGATGTTTTCATGAAGGGGCTTTCCAAAGCTAAAGAAGGCATGGCAGCGGCCGCCGAGAAAACCAAGGAAGGCGTTGCGGTGGCTGCAGAGAAGACCAAGGAAGGCGTGATGTTTGTGGGTAAGAGCGTTAAGTACATTTTTTAAATGTATGCATATCACGATGCATGCGTGCGCACGGTGGGAGTGGGACGCCTGCGGGGCAGGAGGGGGTTACCATCTCCTTCACTTGTTCTTCTGTGAGCATCGCTGTAGGTTAAGGCACGATTGTGTAATTTTGTGATTGGCTGGAATGTTGGGTGGGGTTTCACGTTCTACGTGGGGCCTCATACGTTTTTCAGGTCCTGATGAAACGAATGAGACATGTACATTGATGGCAGATGCAGTCGAGATTCTACATTTCATCAGTATCTAGGGTTCGGGTTTTCTTTATGTTAAAGGCCATAATGTAGCCTAGTGTTTGGCCTCTGTTTATTCCATAGTACAATTCTTCAATTATTAAAAGTTAGATATAAGGGCTGATTTTTGGGTAGGTGATGTATTTCTAAACCTACAATATTTTTTATTATTTCTTGTGTAATTAATGTGCCTGCTAATTTTATGTTGCATTTTAAATACAAAAATAGAGAAAACGTATACTTTACATGTTATTATCACACCGTGGATCTGTAGACCTACATCTTTATATAACGTCTTGATGTTGAAATAAATAAATAGTCATTTTCAAACTTTATTTCTAAGTGTATAAGAATGTCATAATCTTTGTTTTACGTTATGAATTGTTGTATAGTATTACACAGAAGCTTCATATTGGGTAAAATTAAATATCCAGTATTTCTCACATTAGAATATACAGTATATCTAAGTTATGATAAGTAAACAGCATCATAACTGGCCTGCATAATATGTTTTACTATAACAATACATTTTGTAACAGTCAACATATTAATTGGAGTTCATTTCATCTCTTGGACATCCAAATGCAAGACCTTACTCATGCATTTAATGAAATGTCCTGTTTAATTTTCAATGGATTTTACATCTAGAATATTAAAAGCACTCAAGATTGTAGACTGGTATTGATTATAGTATAACATTACATGCTATATGTGGTGCATAGAGAAAATGCACCTGATGTATTTTTATTTTAGGCGATTCTAAATGTACACACTTGAGAGAGAAACAACCACACAATGAGATCGTTGACTTTTGGAGATGATCCAGCATCTCTCTGACCTCCTGTTGAGTTGGAGTAAAGCCGCACGGGCCACATGTCACACATTTCCATGAGCTCACAGGCCTCTACATTCACACTGCTCATGAGCTTTCAGTGTAAACAGAAAAACAGCATTTCAAAAATTGTATACCATATTGAGCTGAGAGAATAGTATTGTATCTCTTCAAGCGTCTGACGTTATTGAAGGTCGGCCTGCTTGATGTCCTGTGCTTTGATCGGTAAGACGAGAAGTTGATCTTGTCGGTTGACCCGGTGTAATTGAGCCGTTGGACTTTTTGGACGCCCTTTCAAACATTCCAGCCAGCACATCGTTCCCAGCCAACTCTCATTCATACTCTTTTTTTCAAGTTGATATAAATGAATAATAGAATCCGTCCACATTCAAATCTTACATCTGTGTCACCAGCATCCCGGGGAGAGACAATTAGCCCAGATTTCCTCAGCCCATCTGTGGTTGGTTTACATAGCAGATCTTCCTGTCTGTAGAAAAATCTTGAGACGATAACAGCAAATACAAGATTGTCGGGCTTGTGCGGGACGCTCACAGTGCCCTGGAAATCTATGCTTGAGTGGCCTTATGGGAGCGTGTGTTAGTCCATGGAGGAGGGGTGTCGGTTTGCTCATAGGTTCTCCTTTTACCTTGGACAGCAGCTGCGCAATCACACCCTCTCTCACGCACATGCAACGCCAACCCAGTGGAGGAGGGAACAAGAGGACGACATACATCGGCCTTGCTAATGTCATAGTGGCTCGATGCATCTGACGCCTCTCGTTTTCCCTGTCCATTTAAAATTTAGTTGCCTGGTGGTGTCCTGTGCTTGTGATCGCATCAGCAAATCAAGCTTTAGGATCCCTAGGATTGTATATTTAGCGGTGCTCGCTAAACACTTGTCGCTAGCACTGATGCTCATAGGGTTGGCGATTTGAATTAAAGTATGAGGATTAAATCTAGGCATGGGCAATTCCAGCATTATGGACGTCCAGAAATATATCAGAAATATACATTTTACTAAACCGCTGATGATAGAGTCCACACATCCGAAAAATATCAGTCTATGCACAAGTTTTCTATTTTTAAGGTCCAGTGTGTAATTTTATGGGGGATCTATTGACCTATTGACCTATATGCAATTTAATATACATAACTATGCCTTCAGAGGTGCATAAAGACCTTACAAAATGAAGTGTTATGTTTTTATTACCTTAGGATGAACTATTTCTACAAACACTGCGGGTCCCCTTGCATGGAATTCGCCATGTTGTTGTGCCCACTTATAAGGAATATAGACCGATGTGACTTACCAGACTATGGAAAACTATACATAAAAATGCATCAAAAACCTTAAGAGTGACTTCACACAGGTATTAAATCACTAAATATTGATATCAGATCAGTATGATAAAGACCTTTGGTAAAAACTTTTTTTTTCAACAGATACGATTTCCTGTAGCTCAGTGATTAGATCATGGCGCTAACAGCACCAAGGTCATGGGTTCGATCCCAGGATTGCACATACTTAGAAACAAATGTATAGTATACTGCCATGTAAGTCGCTTTGGATAAAAGCGTACATTGCAAAATGCAATGTAATAATATCCTGTATGCAGCATGGCAAATAATACTATACAGTAGAAAAACATATAGCGTTCCGTTGAAGGAGAAACACCAGCCTTTTAAAGGAAAGAATATGTGCCAATATGTTTTGATATGGGTCAATAAGCAACCGCATAGCAATGTCCTAGAAACTGCATAGCAACACACTAAAATCAATGAAAAAGTCTTACACCATGTCTACACGGGACGCGACGCGACACGACAAAAGACATCAGAAACGCATTAGAGTCCATTATAATTTTACACTTTGTCCACACTGGATGCGCAACGCAACAATCCCATTAGAACAAACCATGTGTCGTGTCGCGCTGGTCGCAAGGCCATGAGGGTGGGGTCGCAAGATGATTTCCAGAAATCTTTTTTTTTTTTTAGGAATAGCGTATTTAATCAATAAGTGTAACAAAATATAAAAATATTAGTTAAGTTAAAAATAAAACCATCGAATCAGTTTGATTAAATTTGACCATCTGTAGTAATAGTTCATGGTTTATGTATAACAAGAGTAAAATAATGAGTAAATAACTATGAAGTTGTATTATGTAAGACTGTTCTTTTGTGTTGTCATTATGCATGTGTTTGGATAGACCTAATAAGAGCATTTGCGCAGTTGCGCGCAATGTTTGGATACTTTACCCACCTCCGAGGATAGTGGGGGTCTCGAGTCCCTAGCACTGTTATTTGGGGGGGTCGCGGGCTGAAAAGTTTGGGAACCCCTGCCTTATAGGACTGTATGTAGACAAATGATATTCTATTAAGCATTTTTCAAGACATTTTTTCAAAAATGTAGTCACCCCTATTTATCAAAACTAATGTATTTGCTACATCTAGAAAGTGCTATTTGACATTATGTAGTAACTCTCTCCCTTTGAAGAATTTTAGTTCACTCCAACAGACCTGTTCCAGTGATCACTTTGAGATACAGGTTCAATTAACTCTAATGATTTTTCAGTGAACCTTTAAATGAAGCTGCACTAAAGTTTCAACCTCGTATTTCACATCGACTTTCTACTTACGACCTGTCTGTGTCATGCAGCTCCTTCCAGCCTTATCACTGTTGCTTTCGAAGACTCGTTCAGTGGTTTCAGCATTTCATAGACCGTGTAAATAACTTTATAATCTTTATGTGCTTTCAGGCAGCAAGACCAAAGACAGCGTCGCAACAGGTAAGGTGATTCTGCAAATCGTCCTTTAGTCTTGTCTTGTAAATAATGAATACGTCTCATTTAAAGTGCAGAAAGGACATGGCACGCAGCCACCAAGTGGAACCGAGACAAATAGTTCTGTGCCTGGGTTATATTTCACCGGGATGTTTCATGTATTAGTTGCTGGCCTGTTTAAGTGCATTATTTCTAAACCTCACTTTGTCGCAATTATTTCTACATTTGGTATCGCTGTATTTAAAGCATGTATATAGTGCATTATACAATGAGGTATTTTAATATATACTGTTATATGAAATGCTATTTTTTATATTCTGAATGTCTGTGCAATATCTGTGTTGAAAATGGGTCGTGTGAGTGTTGAACATGTGACATGATTTATCTCCGGTCAGTGGCTGAGAAGACAAAGGAGCAGGCGTCTCAACTGGGAGGAGCTGTGATGTCCGGGGCGGGAAATATCGCCGCGGCCACGGGCCTGGTGAAAAAGGACGAGTTCCCCACTGACCTGAACGTATGTTCTGTTTTTCAACTCGTTTTCATTTGACCTTTTGTCAGCAAGCCTGTCATGAAATGTTTAATTTGAGATTTGCGACCAGTTTTAATTCATAGATGAGGAAGTCTGAAAGGTGTTTTGTAGGCAATAATGAAAATGTATATGAAGAGCCCTCAAAAACGGTTATAGGAATTTGAATGGCACTTGGATGATATAAATGTCTGTCATAGCAGAGAAATACCTGTAGATGTCTATAAGAGGACAGTAAACCTCTAACACAATCACATTCACATCAGAATACATGACATACTGTATGATGAAGGGCAGCTTACCCCACAGGAAATATCTTACTGTTTTCTGTCCTGCTGAGCCACCTCCCATCTCTCTCTCTCTCGCTCTCTCTCTCTGTCCCTCGACCATGCCCAAGGTCACCTTACACAATTACACATTGCACGGTACTTAAAAATGCACTATGGGTCTTGAAGGAAGTCATCAAACTTATGCACAGTTTAAACAAACTTTGGTATCATATTTGTGGTAGAGATGTGGTCTCCTTGGATTTTATCAACTACATCCTTTGTGGTGAATCAATAATCTCATAAATCAATAAGTGAAAGCTAAGCTTTATGTTCATATATGTTGCGCTAATGTAAGACCTATGTGAAATTACATCACGAGACAAGAAAAGAAACATGTTACTAGCATTTATTTTAAAGCATTCAGTTAATCTGTTAGCTCAGTGAATGTGAAGTATAGCTGTTGTCATGACATGGAGACTATGTGTGTAGATGGCTGGTGTAAGTGTGTAGTTTAGCGGTTTTGGAACATGTGAAAAACTGTGTGGGTGGTCAGTGCTGAGTCTGTTGATGGATAGGACAGTGTGATTTATGTTTGTGTTGCTTTAGAACATGTTTCGCTGTCTGATTTACTGTTGGTCTTTCTATGGAAAATGTGTGTGTCGCTGTGATTTGATGTTGTTTAGCTTGAAATGCAAAAGATCTTTATCCCTGCTGTTTTTGTTCAAAGCTGTTGCACTGTGACATTTCCCATTTAAAAATGATTCTTACGACATCATATTTAAAATGTCATTTTAAAGGATTTAAAGTGGCATCACTCATTTTAACCACTTGGTTCAAACACATTTAAAGGAACAGTTCACTTCACCGGATATTAAAAATAGTGTATGTTTTATTTGTTAACCTCCATATGATCTGAATCTTCAAAATTCTCCTTTTGTGGTCCTTAAAGGAACAGTTCACCCAAAACGTAAAATCCTGTCATCATTTACTCACCCTTAAGTTGTTCCAAACCTGTATACATTTCTTTGCTCTGACGAACACAGAAAAAGATATTTGGAAGAATGCTCGTAACCAAACAGTTCTTGGCCACCATTGACTACCGTAGTAGGAAAATTTGCTTTATAAATGTCTTTGTTCTGTTGAATACAAAAGGAAGATATTTTGAAGAATGTAGAAAAGCAAACCGTTTTGGGGAACTTTTGACTAGCGTTGTAATTTTTCCTACTATTGTAGTTAATGGTGGCCAAGAACAGTTTGGTTGCAAGCATTCTTCCAAATATCTTTCTTTGTGTTCATCAGAACAAAGACGTTCAGATTTAAAATGACTCGACGGTGAGTTTAGTGAATTTTTGGGTGAACTGTTCTTTTAAAGGTAAAGGAAACATTATTGGAGCCAATTATTATTAAACATTTTTAGCTTTGCAAAATGGTTTAAGACCACTTTAAGAATCGTACTTCCACAAATGACACAGTTTCCCGAGAATGACCCAGGTGGCTGTGTGTATGTTTTGTAGTTAAATGTGAATGAAGGTTCTGACCGAATGTGTAGTAATAATAGGATTGATGGCTGCTGAAATATGACCTAAATGACTGTGATAAAAATAAACCTTTCAGTGACCCAGAAATGTAAAAAAATTCTGTGTAGGTAATGAGAAATTCTCGCGTTCTCTCTCACTTTTCTCCTTCCTCTTTCTCTTTCATGCTATGAAATGCAGTTTGATTAAAAATGTATTGCTCATATATGAACACATTTAACATGCATAGCAAAAGAACGTTAGCAGATTCATCTTTAATACATTGTACAGACAGTACAGTCAGACATGTGCCAGTATTGCTTACTCTATGATGTTGTATTAAGGTTCTCAAGCAGTTTTGTGTTGTTTTTGTGAAAAATGTTTTGGCAATATTGAGTTTTGAAGGTTTTCTCATGTGTGTCCACAGCCTGAGTTTGGTCAGGAAGCCAAAGAGGAACAAATGGGTGAAGGTCTCATGGATCCCGAGGGACAGACATATGATGACTCTCAGCAGGTCAGAACATCCTCTTTGCATCAGTACAACCTTATGAAAATGAAGTGTGGCTTTACTACAGTAACCATAATTTTACTAATCGTAGGAAAACTGGTGTATAAACAGTAGACAATCTGGCAAATAAACATAGTTCATTTTTGTGTGGGACATCACCCACAAATACTTTACCTAAATAACAGTGTTGTTTGTGTGCATATTATGTTATTATTTATTCATTTTATTACGGATAATAATTATTCATATTTATCTATATTTATAATAAAAATCTATTTTTATTTATATTTGTAGGTATTATTTATTTAACATTTTTCCGTTATGCGTGGCATCTGATTTTTATTTGTCTCTCTCTGAAAAACTTGCTGTTAGCCAAGCACAGCATTTAAAAAATGTAAAACATTAACATTATTGTTGTGTAATTACCACTAAATTAAATGAATGACTGATACTTTGCTTCAAATCAAATCCCTTTTCTTACACACTGAAATAATTTCTAATCAAAGAATAGTTACCTAAATAAAACCCCTTATACCATCTCAAAGATTCCTATTTTGCTATTTTAATCTAACACCAGACATTTATTAACACATTGTCTCGAATGTGTCATCGCTATACACAGATATGGTGGGATTCCCTGTGTGGTGTCTTTCTACCTCCTCCTCTTCCACTAAGCCCCCCCCCCCACTCCCCGTCTTGCTACTTCACTATCATCCTGTATCTGCCTACATAGGAGTGGTGCTGACATCATAAGCCCTGTTGCATTGTGGGTAGTGATGTAGGCTCCCCCTACCATGTTTAGGAGATGGGCTCTTCCGGTAGATTCTTAATGTCTGTTCTCTTTAACAGAGTGAAACAGTGCTGTCTGATAATGCCTATGTGTTAGCTGTAACTTGAGATGTTAGTGAAGTCATTTTACTAATATAAATTAAAATTATGTGAAATTACATCAGTGAAATAAATTATTGAGACGTGGCTGATCCGTCCAGTCTGAAAGCATCAGTCGCCCTCTGCTGAGGGAAATAAGGTACTGCAACAATAGAACAGCGTTGAAAAGTTTTTGTGTGGAAAGAAAAAAATCGACGTTTTTATGTTCCAGATGGTCCCAGAAGTTTTATGTATAATAATAATAATAATAATAATAGCACAATACATTAAATTGCTTAATATTTCATATTGATGTCTATGTATTTTCATTCAACATAGCTTATTGTGTGGATATCACAACTCTCTTATTTTTTTAACTCCTTAATTTTTTAATTTTAAAATATTTGAGAATGTTTTTGTTATTACATATACAATTTTATTGCATATTGTGGGAAGAATATTGTAGAAAGCATTCATGCTATATCACACTGTGTATGGTTATGCATGTGACAAATAAACCTTTTAAACTTAACTTAAAACATTTTTTTGTATTTTTTCAGTTATAATAATTTTATCAACAGCGAATAATGCAGCTTTGTAGCCGAGCAAGCTTTTTTCTTCCTGTTTTTAAAAATGTCCTCTTTCTGTTTCTACTTACAGGACAACCAAGATTACGAGCCAGAGGCGTAAACGTCACATTCCAAGTCCGAGTTCAGCCAGCAGCACAAAAAGTTTATATCAATAACAAGTACAAACCTTAAATCACAAAAAAAAGAAAAAAAAGAAATATATTCCAGTTAATCCTGCCGAGAAATGTTCTTCCTATCAGATATATATACTTTTATTATGATATATTGTAAATGTCATGTTCTGACAGTAAAGTGTTGGATGTAGCTCTATGCTGACTGCCGGGGGCGCACTATCTCGTTTCCTTGACTCCCTCCCAATGAAACGAGAGCCGCTCCCCCCATTGTGACTCTTTGTACTTGTGTATCTGCATTTCTATATGTAATAGATGTTTCAGATCTTCCAATAGCATATTGGGGGTTCAAATATCTTCGGGTAAATATGATATTATATATAGCTGTGTGCAATGCCTGTTTGTGGGAATTTTTTTATTTCTTTAATATTAAAGCAAGTTGATTATTTCATGTTTTTGAAGTAAGAGTTTTATACGTTGTAACTTTATAGTTGCTTGTGATATCATTCCAGTGGACTATTTGTTAGAAGTTGGGCAATTTGTATCTGTTTGTGTGTATGTATGCGTTTGTGTACTGGAGATTTTGAAGGTAGTGTAAATGTGTCTTGAAAATGTTTATGGATGTCAATATGTGCTTTACAATGCTGGAAATGTCAATATTGTCATTCAAGACAAGTGAATCCTCTGTAAATAAAAACAAGCAAAACACATTTCTCCCTTTTTGAAATGATTTGATATTGACGCGCAGATACGGGATTATTAAAATCCTTTTCTCAGTGGAAACATCTCGTATGTCTCCATATAAAACATCAATATTAAAGAGATCTTGCAGAAAGATATCGAGACAAACACAGAGAACAATGTCTCCCATACTTTCCTATCTCACCTCTCTTATCAACAGGATGTCTGGCTGCCTCCAGAACCCAACATTGTGCTCTACGGACATGCTGAGTCCAGCAGAATGGGTATAGAGCGATGCCCGACCTCTCATAGCTGGGATACCGGCATAAACCAGGCACCATTGATGGATTAGCATGTGTAACCATAAAGGAATGCAGTGCCGCCTGGCATCAGAGGGTATTTAAGAGCCCCGTGCCAGTGCCCGCTTTACGCCAGGCCGGTTCGACTGAGTATATGTGGTCAGTATCATGTCTTCCTTCAAGAAGTCTCTGGAGGGTCTGAAGAACACCACACAGTCAGCCACTAAAGGCGTCACTGACAGTGCAGGTACTGATGGGGTTGATCTTTTTCATTCAGCAACTGTAATTTCAAGTTTAGAAAGAACCTCATACGAGGAGAAAATCTTGAGAGCTTTGCTGGGTATAGTTAAAGAGTTGTAATTTGCTGGGCATGAAATCACAAGCTGAAAATCAATCTTAAAAATGCTGGGATTTTAGGGATCTTGCTGTTTCTGTTTTTTAAAGACTTTTGTTAATGTGTGTGAAAAACATTAAGCATGTTTATGAATATAATTTCAGTTCAAGCAGCGCAAGACGCCGTGCACCAGGTGGCAGAATCCTCCAAAGAAACCACCAATATGGGTAAGAGAGGACAGACAGCTATATGTCTGCACAGATATCTGAATACATAAGAGTGAACGCGCATGTTTTTCTTTCATTCGATGAATGTGCGTCATTTAAAGTCAATCATTATTTTAGCATTACTGTACCAACACTGTTGGTAGTCTTTGTGTACCATAATCAAAAATGTTGTTGCTTTCTCAATTTGTTGCACCCTATATGAAGAATATGCAAATGCATCTCTAAAGGATCTCTCTCTCTCTCTTTACATATGTGTGGGTGTGTGTGTGTGTGTATACAAACAGCTGCTGAGGAGGCGTCCAGACAAACACAGTCTGCTATAGGCACAGGGAAAGCATCAGACACCATTAAGGAGTTTGGACACAAATTGAGTTCTAAATAAATGCTGCACATTCCCTTTTATCAAAATACCTAAAACGTTTGCTTTTTTATCTGAACTTCTTTTAAAAATGACCTTTTTCGACTTTTTTTATTGTGCCATGCATCCAAAATTGATCCAGTTTGCATTTCCCATGCGGGACGTTTACTAAATAAATTTTAGTCTAAATGTTGATACTTCTATATTTAAAGTCTGTTAAAAGATTCTTGTGTTATGATAATACATTATACATATTGCTGTGTCTATATTTGAATCCCTAGTGTTAAAAGGATAGTTCACCCAAAACTGAAAATTCTGTCATCATTTACTCACCCTCTTGTGCAGAATACAAAAGAAGATATTCGAAGAATGTCGGTATGACCGAACAACGGCGGTACCCATTGACTTGCATTACAGATATGCCTGTTTGGTGATCTGCAGAAAAAAAAGTCATACAGTGACAAGAGGGTGTGTAAATGATGACAGAATGTCTCATTTCAGGTGAACTATCACTTTATTATGTTTTCTTTCAAGTGTTTTCATCATGGATGTACACTATGTAAGACTACGTCCACTTTTATAGTAAACCCTTCTATTATTTTTCTCTGCTCCCACGTCATCCGTGCCGGGCATGGGGTATCAGAGGAGGGGGTGGTGATGTGTCGCTATAGCAACATAACACAGATCGACCACGATGAAAGAACTTCCATTCAAAAGTGCCTTAGGGCATATTCAGTATTTCCACGGATGTCAAAAGATGATCCTTTGATAATGAGCAATACGCTGCCATGCAGCCATGCATCTCGCTTCCCAATGTGTTTCACAGTACACCTTAAATACAGCATCATCAGTAAGTTATTTTTCAGTTTGTTGTTTTGTTGAAAAGTAGAGGATGTAAAATACAAATCTGACAACTACATTATGGATGCAAGATTCATTCCCTTCTCTAATGGTACGGATAACAGTCGGCTCTGTAGCAATCTCTATGTAGAGAAGGTTTACTGTTGAGTTCAGGAGGGGGTATGTTATGGATCAGGTGCTTTATGTCAAATGAGAGCAGCTACTGAGCCCTAACTCCAACATTATCACATATACACAGAGAATTAACATAAATAATGCTGGGTTGTTTCAATCCATGGTTATGGACAAACCAAACTGTTGGATCAAATAACCTAGAAAATTCTGGATTGTTGTAACACAATTTTGTGCCAAATAAACCAACGTCGGGGTTGACTAGATGTATTTTTAAAAAAATCCAACAATCATTTATTTAATAATGCACATTACAAGTACTGTGTATGATAAGAGGAATGCTCATATTCCAATGCCAGATTGTGTCGGTGTCTGTTCTGTCTTTATTCAATTTTTATCAAACCATTTATTTATTTAATAAATAAATGTGTTTAAAATTCCCTTCAAATTCCCCAAAGATGTATGCAGACGCAAATGTAAAACAGCTCTATCCTTACAAAATGCTTCTCCGTCCCTTCTTGCCATCTACAAACTCCCTCACACCCCGTCTTCTCCCCGCCTCCGCATCCCCATCACTTTTACATCCCTATCCACCTCCAGCTACATCCTCTTGTTTTCAGCGGTATATAAAATGCGTTGTCTACCCCCTCCCCACCCGAACACCGTGAGCACAGTCACTCCCCCCTCCCCGCGTGTACATGGCTGGTTGCTAGGCAACAGATATTCTGTGGGAGCGTGCGATTGGCAAAAGCTCTCGATTTTATGGTGTGAACATAGAGACACTGACTGTGGCGCTGCAAACGGGCCAGTATGAGAAGAATTTTGCTGGGTTGTTTATTGCTCATTGCCATACGGTTACATGTTCTTTACTAACTTATCATATCAAACAGAAAATCGATTATGGATTACAAAATGCATTGCATATTACAGCTATCTACTCTGAAATGCAATTTAGATTGACATACATACATATATATTTTGCTCTGTCTCATTTGAAAAAAGATTGAAAAAATCATCAAAACTGAACACATGAACTAAATTGTACAAAGTGTCTTTGTTCCCACAGAGACATTATTACCGGTGCATTCATTTCGACATGTCTGTCAAAGTAAGGAGCCTTGTTTTACCTTTTTTTCTATTCCAAAAAAACAAAACCTGGATATTAATCGTCATCATTTGCTTCTGATTAAAGAGCTGAAGAGACTTTGTCATTTCATTACCACACACTGCCAGGTTGAGTCTGGTTTCCAGGGAAACTAAAAATCAGAAGCCTATAGTACTCACAGCCACAGTAAAATCCAAGGACCACCATCCAGTGAGATTCTTCTGGAAACAAACAATATACAGTCTGCCTCTTATCATTACGAGCACCTACCAGCGGAGCTTGAAGAATCATTTTGTGCCCTGGATCTTAAGTCTTTGAAATATGGATACAGTTCTTGGTCAGTTGTGCAGTTGAGGTATGTGTCGTTGGGCTCTATTTTAAAAATAGTTTCATTGTGTGTCGTCCTTGTTTTGCTCATCGTGTCACCGTGCAAGTTTTTCTGTCGATTTATGAAATCCGACTGCTGAAGTGCATTCGGGTGCAGAAATATAATTGCATTAAAAGGAATCATTCTTATTGACAACAGATACTGTTGTTCCTTTGCGTAAGTACTTTGAGGATGCGGTTTTGAATTTGTATAATCAAATTATGAACGTGCATTTTTATTTGCTGATTTTTTGTAGTCTCTGAGATTATTACAAAACCATCAAGTTCTCATCTCACTGTGATGGCAGTTTGATCTGTAATAGGTTTTTCTGTATGAATCTCTATTTTTGGCATTAATCGCTCCATATTAAATATTCCACATTTGAATAAACTTAATGCATTCTATGCAATGTTTCTTTTAGCAAAACCATCAGTGGTGTGAGACAGTTCGAAATTTACCACCCCTGACCGACAACCAAACGTCTTGTCTAATGGAGGGTCCTGTTCTGACAGAAAGTGAAGTTTGGAAAGTTGGTTCGGGGACCAACACGAGTGACAGAATTGACTTTTCACCCCTTATGAAGGACGAAAGCTTAACGAAAGAGTCCGCAGTCCAAGAGGAGACCTGCAGCAACATCGAGGAGCCGTCTGATCCGGAGGTTACACCAGATCAGATCAAGTCAGTAATTCCACATGACATGAGATTAGAAGAGGATGTATCTTCAACTCAAACAGAAGCCAGGAGCGATGAGACATCTGAGCCAGCAAGTAAGCAAGAGATGTGTTATATCCAAGCAGAGTATAAGAACCAACAAGACCTTAACCAGGAGATCACTATACTGGTGACCAATCACGATTGTACTTTGGAGGATGATGCGAATGAGGATTTTGAGGAGCAGAAGATGTGCCATGTTGAATTCAAGAGCATCTCTTCAACAGAACCAATTGAGGAAGAAAGTCAAGATGGTTCCATCGTCGTGGCGAACGTGATTGAGGTCAGTCAGGTCCAGAAGGCCAGCGTGACAGGTAATATATCTACCGAGCAAAATACTAATGCCGAGGAACCCAAATCGCCTAGAGATCAATCCAGAGAGGTCAAAAATAAAGATGAGACGGACTTTAAAAAAGCCCCCTCAGATTCAAACCCTCCACAGACAACGGATGCAAGCAGTACGTGTGCTAACACAAACACTGAACCCAGAGCATCAGTGGAAGTCTGCGGTGTAAAAGATCAAACCAAACAAACTGAAGGTGAAGAAATAACCATAAAACTAAAGAAAACAGAATGCAGGAATGCTGGTCGGCCCCCTCAAGAGACACTCGCTCTGACTCGGTCGCCCGGACGCCAACAGCACGTTCAAACCCAAGTCAGCCTGGAGGTGATGTATCAGTCCGTGGCCACCAGTCCCATGACACCTCAAGAGGGTTCTGCTGCATTTCTGTTCCCAAGCTCCTTTGGGAAGTTGGGAAGCAGTTGCACTACGGAGGCAGCCCAGAGCACTGAGACCAAAGATGCTGAGCTCCAGGTGGGCCACGAGGTGGAGTTTCGATCGGTCGCCACAGCTCCGATGACACCTATAATCCTGACCGCACCTGAGTTTATTCCTGAACCGGAACCTCGGATAGGGATGACGGCGGAACAGCCGGAACCCGTGCAGGACGTGAGCTGGGATGAGAAGGGAATGACTTGGGAGGTGTACGGTGCTGTGGTTGAGGTGGCAGTGTTGGGAACGGCCATCCAAAAACATCTGGAGAAGAAACAGAAGAAACTTTCGACAGTGCCCGTGTCTACAGATGCTCCACAAACTGATACGATGGAAACATCTGTGCCCGTCCCTTCCAGTCCTCCACCCACACTGGACCCTAGCGAGTTCAACCCAATCACAGAACAGAGTACGAAAATTGAGGAAAAGGAAGAGAATGGGGGCAGGCGTCGGCAGAATGCGTTTCGCCGGTGGTTTAGGAACGCCAGGCGGCCGAGCTGTTGTTCAAGACCACGTCAAAATGAGGAAAACTGAGGAACTTTGGCTTCAGTGATGGCCATGTGCAGGACTGGGTTGTGTTTTTAAGTACAGACATTATATGGATGGTCATCCATAATCATTTTTTGGTTTGTTTTACGTGCATACGCTCTATGAAATTAAGTTTCTTCTTGCTTTCTGGCTTTTTGCTATAAGTATTTTGCTTCTGTCAAAATGTGCTGCACAGATGTTTTTGTGGTCAGTGAGGATCACTTTTAAAGTGCCCTTTTAAATTAGTTCTATTGGAGTGATTTTACCTTTAAAATTTATTTAACTACATTTTGAAAAATGTTGGGTTATTTTCAACCCATGATTGGATCAAAAGGGATAAACCCAACCGCTGTGTTGCATAAATTAACCCAAAAAAGTCCATAAATGACCCAACCATTGGTTAAAACAACCCAACATTTTGGGTCAGGTTAATTCATAACCCAACAGTTGGGTTGATCCTTTTTTGACTCAACCATGGGTTTAAAATCATTTTTTTGTTGAAGTCTATATATAAATATATATTTAACTTTATATATTTACAGCAGCAGTCTGTAACTTTTGCCTCTCTATCATAATCTGTTTAAACATAAAATTGCAGGTTACGTTGTGTACTTATATTTTTACACATTGAAAACAACATGACAGTTTTTGAGAAATTAAAAAATCTGACCTGACAGATCAAATCATAATTATAAGCTTACCGTTGTGAAACAGGGTAATGTATGAAGACAGTTTTGATTTTTTGTATATTTGCTCATTAGATTAGATTAGTTTCTTTTTAACAACACCAAAAAGGCTGCGGAGCTTTAAGGAGCCGTAAAAACAAAATTTATAGAGCAAAATAAATATTTACATTTTTGGTGTTTCAGGCATCTCAAGATGACGCTTTTGCAATGGTGAAATGTTTGGTGTTCTTTTTAGAAGTTTCAAACCTTTTTCTATTCGCTTTTGTATAACTGTCTGGTTTTTAGTGGATTTGTCTTGTATCTGCAGTTAAGCTCAGCAAACCCATCGCAAGCAGGCCTCACGTCCACTGTGATGGTTTGTGACTATTGTGATAGCTGTAAAGTGATATAGTTTTAAAATTAAACCACGTCTATAAAAAACACTTGGCTTGTCACTAATGTTGCTAACTTTATTTCATTAATGTAGCAAAATTAAAAGAACATTCCATCAAATAATTGCACATATTCATCAATACACCATATATAGACAATTTAAGTTATGTACATCCTGGTCAGTAAGATCTGAGAATTCTATTTGCTTGCTTTGATTTGACTCGGGCATTAACCAAGCCGGCTGGTGCAAGGTAACATTTGGCAGGGTTCACAAGCAGTGCCATTCAGTAAATTTGATGTAAATTAGTTTGTTTATGTAGTATTTTATCTTGTCATTCATGTGCTTTGTTCATATATATTGCAAGAAATTAAAAAAAGGTGCAGCTGTGGCAATTTCAAAGCGAGTTCCATTCTTCTCTATAGCAGAACGTAAAATGAAGGATTAGGTATAATTTACTGAAGAGTCCATTCTTATTATTACATTAAAATTATAAAAAATAAAAAAGTATTGTTTAATGACCACAAGTTTAAAGTGCCATGAACTTATTTTATTAAAACGTTTCTGTAAATGCATTCATTTAAAAGCGCAGTATTGATATATAATGGCCACGGGGCAACTCGAAAGGTCTCACAACCTGTGTACTAAGGTTAGGCTGAGTATGTAAACTCTTTTTTTATGCCAGGGATGACTATTAAAAAAGAGAATAGGTCGGATAAGTGGAGGACAGGTGCGGGATGTTAGAGGTCAGTGGTGTTCATAGAGGGGTTTTCAAAAGTGACGGTGGGACTCTCGCCTCCTCTCTTTTTCTCCCGCTGGGCCAAAGCAGCACCCAGAGGCTCAATGTATGGTGATCCAATACCTTCCTCCTCCTCTTCCTCAATTATCTATGAAACAATGAAAAACAGATAAAATAACCATTCAAAGAAACAACTAAGGAGCTTATGTAGATTTTCGAACGCACAGGTGGTTCCTTTTCATTTATACAGAAGTGTCTTTTCACACCATGAGAGCAAGAATAAATATTTCTAAAATACAGTGGGATTCAAAAAAGAGAGACAACGTTAGATATATAAACTTAAAAATACAAATTCTGTTATCATTTACCCTTTTGTCCCTTCTTTCTTCCACAGAACATAAAAGAAAATATTTTGAACAAAGTTGCTAATCGAACCGCACTGGACCCCATTCACTTCTAGACACAAAATCAATGCAAGTGAATGGGGTCCAGTTAACAACACTCTTCAAAATATCATCTTTTGTGTTCATACAGGTTTGAAACGACAAAAGGGTGAGTAAATGATGACAGAATTTAATTTTTGAGTGAACTATCACTTTTAAACCCAGCTATACAGATAATTCTAAGTATTCTGAAAGATTTCAAGTCAAAAACATTAAACATAAAAATGAATACGGACTTTCATGACCATGTTACTTTGTCACAAAAAAATATATAAACGGGGAAAACCCAAATCATCAGGTTTTGCACAAACTCTCTGGAGTGCATGCAATTCAATTTGCTACAACATTAAATCAATGCAAAGCTAAAACATTTTCACAAGCGGTCTCACACTTTTAAAGCCCACTATATATTACTTTTATCGTATTCTTGCTGTACATTTACCATCATTGGCATTGTATCCTTCTCTATCATGGCCATATCAATGTTGTAGTCCAGGGAATTAAGGCTAAAACAGAACAGACACAAAATCAGAATCTCACAAAGCAGCCCTACTGTATAAAATGTTATGAAAAATAAAATGTTTATAAAACAGGACACATTTTGGACCATTGTGATTGCTTAGAAGAGAATCAAAAGAACATGCTCCGTTTAGCATGCTATATAGCTTAGTGTGATTCAGAGAAACATGAGGTCACAAATATCACATCACATTTATCTAAAACTAAAAGAATGCCATTATGATCTAGAAACACCCTGCGTCTCAATTCGCATACTATGCATAGCATTCAGAATTAAAATTAGTACGTCCCAACCCCAAATCACAGTATGTTGAAATGAGTATTCTCAAAGTACCCGGCTGGTCTTTTATTACCCCACAACTAACAGCGAGAGGGCGGAGTTTAGTGACGCTACACTGCATCAATAAAATTAAAGTATAACATGACATAAGAAATAATGAATAAATGAATACTTAAATGCAAAGAAGACGAGCTGTATTTTATCGATCACAATGCTGTCTAGGCAAAAACAGCCACTCCTATTTCACGCTAGTATGTCCCAACTGTTGTACTCACTAAAATGTATATGCTTTTTCATAACAAAAGCAGTACATACTTTTGGGGCATCGTATAAGGTGAATTTGGACGCAGCATCTCTTTGTTCCCTTTTCTTTGATAGTGTTTCATCTTTTTCCGATCAGAGCAGGTGTAAATGCATAAAATCTATTTTTAATATGCAATCACACACACGCTGAGAATGTACAAGTTATGAAATGAATAGGGCTGTCAATTTAAGGCATTAAATTACATTAAATTGCAATAAAACAAAATTGAAAAAAAAAACTTATGATCATATTATAAATGGCCAGGAAGCACTTGTAAAAGAGATTTGTAATCTCAATGTGCTTTTGTCTTTGTAAAATAAAGGTTACAATAATAATCATCATCAACATCATGAGTTATGAATATCATCTGGGCTGACTATGTTAGGTGATACAGAATATTTTGACAACAAAATGATAAATATATAAACAGCATTCAGCAGTACGGCAGCGTGGAAGCGGTGTGAAAATTGTTTTGCCATCCTCTAACGTGCTTTTTTACACTCAAAGCTTCTGCTTATGAATATAACACTGACGTCAAGTGTAGAGCAGAACGCTGCATTATAACCGTACCTGTCTCTATCAGCGCTGGATCTATCCTCATCAAAACCAAGGTCTGTGGCTGTGTCAATATTCATATTCAGCACTGGGTTTGCTCTGTAAAACACAAAACAGTCAATCTGACACTTAACAGTGGGCCAGAATCTGTGTCCAGATGATATGACTGGGCCAGACTGGTATGACTGGTTGTCAACCCATACCGCTCACCCTTCTCTGGTGTATTTGTTGGTTCCAGGCACCACAGGTCCGCTCTTCTGGTTCTCTATCACCACCGCAGCCGCGGAGTTCATTGCTTTGCAAGCCTTGAGTTTCCTCTTGTAGCTTAAGGGTAAGAGAAACCAGCGGTGTTAATATAAGAGGTTAACGTAAATCTGACACCAATGCAAACAGGATGGAGTAACGCGTGCATGTGCGCATTTGTGCGTGGGTGCACATGAAGAAGAGCTATTTTTAAATATAATGAATCTGGTTAGCGGAGTTGTGTTGCGTGTACGTGAGACCCAGACAGAGCTGAGAGTTTTTGCTATAATGTCGTTCAGCCGGCACTATGCCTGATGTTGAGAGTAGGATGACGCAAGTTCTATAACGTTTCATTACATCACCTTTAAGAGCTAATATACAGTTCCATCCAACCGAAGCAAAAACTGGAATTGATTTGATCATTTTATACTGTACTTTACTGTCATTTATACTGTAATTGAATAGGTCTTACTTTCTTCTAATGCACACTAGAGATGTGGTTGTTACAACCAGAATGATCGCCAGAGCCGCCATCAATCCAATCATGATGAAAACTTCAGTCTTCACCTCTTTTTGACCTTCAGTGGTCGTCGACTGTTGTGGAAAGACAAAAAACGCATTAGAAACAAACAAATGAATGTGAAACAGAATAAATTTATTCATAATTTTAATATAATTATTAAACATATATATTTTTGGAAACGTATAGTTCATACAGCATTTTAAAAAGGTGAAACAACTGAGAAGAGGACATACAATTCCAGTGAATCCAAGCTGAGTCAGAATGACTCCATACTCCATGTAGACCTCTTCTGAATTCAGAATTCTGTTCACTTCATTGTAGTCCAGAGCTGAGCCGTTTGAGAACACGAAATACGCCTCCAAAACAGTCACCTCTTCAGCACTGCAAAAGAAATAACATTTATTAAAAACACATGTGGTAGAAAGATCTGCTTATTGGAAATCAATGAATAAGCATCAGTAACAGTTCTCTGCAGAACCCCAGTTTAAACTCTTTGGTTTAAGTCCACCTTGTAAAAATATATATTTCATAATATTTGAGGATATAGATTATAATAAGAAAGATTAACTTTGGATGTAAGAATACAAAAAGACTTCTACATGAAACTATGATGTGAACGCCACCTGCTGGATCATACAGCTCACAACAGATTATGATGAAATGATGCTCTTTTCGTTTCCAACAATATTTAAGTAGTGGTTTATTACATGTGTATGTATACATGTATATGTAAAATGTACTAATTCAGTTGATTATTCTTCATTATCCTTACCGTTGAGTTGTCGTCTCACTAGCCACATTAAAGATGTTAACTGTTGCTCTTGTAACCGATGTCAGAATCCTGTAAATGAATGAATGAATGAATGAATCTGTTCTGGTCATGGTATGATTTTCTTTCCTCTTGCAGAACACAAAAGCAGATATTTTGAAGAATGTTGATAGCCAAACAACAATGGCTCCCGTTGACTTCCAAACCACCGAGACATTTCTCAAAAGATATTTCTTTTGTGTTCCACAGAAAAAAGTAAAGCAGGTGAACTATTGCTTCATGTGTGTTCAAATCAATGTGTTTTACATCATAAATCGCATCTTACTGTCTGATCTGTGGCAAATTCTCATTAACTTCGGACACAGGCGACCTAAATCTGAGGCTCACTTTGTAGGATGAGTCAATTGTGAGAAGCTGTAAATCAAGCAAATAACAACATGAACAAAACAAGTAAAGAAAGAAAACAGCATACAAATGAATGAATAAGGAAATATTGTGTCTTACTTCAACCACAGAAGTGGAGCTGAGACCGTCAGGATTAAAGGCTTGAACTTCCACCATAAACTTCCCTCTCTGATCCGAGGCCATCTGTTTCTGTGAGCTGCACATGATCAAAACCACACATTTGATAAGTAACTTTTGCACAAAACAATCAGTGTTTGAACGACAAAGTATTGCAAGAGAAATTTGAAAGCCATGCTTCAAAACCAGAAATGTTCATATCTCACCGTATATCTGCCAAGAACCTTCCATCGGGATCTTCCTGAGCGTTAGAGTCGGTGTATAAAAACAAATCTTGTGGGAGAGTTCCCTCACTGCTGACAAATTCCACCTTAATAACTTTAAAGTTAATTTTTCTGTTCTCTCCTGTGTCTCTGTCGTAAGCCTTTAAAGGAAAAGTCAATAAGGAAAATAATCAATGGAGACTCAAACATTGCATTCTGACATAAAAACAGCACACAGTAGAAAGGTAATCAATAAGGTACAAGAGGCGGTGCTTTAATGTGAATAAGTCACGGCTGAAGGGCGTTATTAGGCACGATGTGAAGCGGAGTGCCTGGAACCCTTGCAGACGTGACTTATTCATGATAAAGTACTAGCCTCAAGTACCTTATTGCTTTTAAAGAAAGGTTACCACACATATGTAAAAATGCAACTTTCATAAAGTAAAATCACTTAAAATCCTTCCTTCCGCTGAAAAAAATAGTCCCCGATCGACTGTAATGCTGTGTTTACACCAAACGCAAACAATCGCGTTCCATGCTCTTATACTCTTGACGTGTCCGGACCCGTCAAACAGTAGGTGTCAATCTCTTGATTTTTTCTTGCGCGGATGAATTGCCCGGAGCGAGTTTGCGTCTATTCATGTCTTTGTATGTAATTTACTTGCGCAAAACGCTTAATTCGCATTTGGTGTGAACACAGCATAAACGGCAACAGAATGTTTAGTTGCTAAGGGCGCGTAGTGATACACAGAATCGTTAGGTGAAGTGGTCATAGCTGTGTTTTATCGTGAAAAAGCACAGCTATTGTGCTGACCAATCAGAATCGAGGACCAGAACTAACCGTTTTATAAATTACAATACAAAAAATGAAATATCAGTAAATACAGTAAAACTGATCTCATGAATATCAGTATGTCAGCTACCATACTCACGTAAACTTTGCCGACAGATGAATCCTTCTCAACTCTTTCAAGAAGCACAACTAGACAAAGAAGAACATGTTCAAGATTTCTGCAGTGGTTTAAGATGGTTGGTAATGATAACTTATCTTGCAAAATTGAGCATTATAGCATTCATGTATGTCCTTTCATTTTTCAAAACCATTAAACATTTTTAGGTATTCAACTTCAGCATGGTCAAAGAAATGCAATTTTGGTTTACCATAGAATTCCTGCATTATGATGAACTCTGGGGCATTGTCATTGATATCCTCAATATTAATAGTGACAACCCCTGCAAAAAGAATAAACTATGCATAAAAACACTTGACAAAAACATATAATTGACACCATTGTTTAAAGACGGTTTCATCAGGCGCAAGCGCCTGGCCTGAAGTTAAATTCTAGTCTGTTTGGTTATAACAATTTAATTTATATTAATATGAATTTATATTAATATTTTATTGTATATTAATTCTATTAAATTAATTTAAAATTACTCAAGAGATTCTTTGCGGAGGTCTACCGGAAGTTAAGTTTGGGCCACATAACGTTTGTTGATGTTGTTGCCGCTAAAACCGTCTATATGAAGACTTTGGTTATTGATGGACGTGACAACAGCATTTTACTTTAAAAAAAAACTTTACTTCCAAAAAATACAGACCAGTTACGACATGTTTAAAAGCAAATGATATTACTATAACAACAAAACAAGCTCTGGCACGGTAAATAGATTAATATTATTTTAAATTGCGTTCAATCAGAAGAAACAAGACTTACCTTCAGTGCTGTTTTTCCCTTTCTCAGTTTTAACATCTACCACCTTGGCCGTCAAGAACGCCTTATCACATTTCTCATAGTCAATCACCACCGATGTGGAACCGGAATTACCGACAACATTTCCGTTAAGCTCAACACTAAACCATTCCTCCGGACATGGCTCTCTGATGCCACTGCAATGGCATTCAGCAGAAACAAGCATGTATTCAAGAAGGTGCTCGGTGTCCACATCACTGCCTTTTATTGTGCCCAGAGGACCCGGCAAGCTGGTGTTCTCTTTAACGTTCAGTGTTAAACCAGCTTGAAACACAGGAGGAGTGTCGTTCACATCCTCAACCACCACTTCTACTGTGGTCACAGCCGTTTTCTCACCCAAGTCTGATGCCACGACCTTCAGATGGTAGGTCTTGATCCCACTTTCATAGTCCAGCACAAAGACGGGATCCACGGTCAGATTTCCTCTGTAGCCTTCGCTATAGGGCTCAGAAAGTATTATGAAACTTCCAAAAGAATTGTCGATGGTGAAGAAGATACGGTTGTTAAAGTCAGTTTGGTCAACGTCGTGAGCCAGGACAGAGCCAACTAATATACCTAAAGAGAGGACAACAAATCAATCCAAGTGTTTAGTAAATCATACACTGAAACTTGATAAAAGAAGATAAAACCTTGCCTGGTTAGAAAGAGTAACCAGGATATTCTTTAAAAATGAACACAACGTTGAGTAAACGATGACAACACTTTTTTGGGGAGTCACTATTAGGGTTCATGAAAAACGCAACATGCTACTTGCCTCCTTCACTTTCCTTCACCTTGAATGTGTAAGTTGAATGCAAATAGACTGGAGAATTGTCATTGACGTCCTAAAACAAATGGTAATACACCAAGCAAAATATAAACATTTTACGTTTATGGACATTTTCATCAAAGATACATGAATGGAAAATCATTGTAACTCAGAGAACTCAAATGTCAAGGTTTCACATGCAAGTCAAATAAACGAAAGATTCTCACCCCGACGTTGATAAAGACCATGGCTGATGAGTTCTTGGGCGGCTTGCCCATGTCTAAAGCGATCACCTTTAACTCAATCACACCATTCAGCTGAGGGTCGATGGCCTCACGGTCCAATAGACCATTGTTCTCAAGCACACCATCATACAGGCCTATGGTGAAGTTGCTACTGAACAAACTGTCCTCAATGTGATACTGGATTTTGCTATTTGGAGTTTCTGGTTCATCTCCATCTCGAGCCTAACAAAAATGAACTCATTTATTATCAAACTGTACGTCTTGAAATGCCATACTTCCATTATTAGACATTTGACTGAGTTATTAATTAACAGACATTTGTATTTGTGTTTGTCTTCATTGATCATAATAAAGGAACAGTTCCCCAAAATGAAAATTCTGCCTTCATTTACTCACCCCCAAGTTGTTCTAAATCTATATAAATTTCTTTGTTTTGATGAACACAGAGAAAGATATTTGGAAGAATGTTTGTAACCAAACAGTTATTGGCCACCATTGACTACCAAAAATTGGTTTATAAAATGTTTTCTGTTAAACACACAAAAACACTGGCGAATGTAGGAAAGCAAACAGTTCTGGGGCACTTTTCACTACCATTGTCATTTTTCATACTATGGTAGTCAATGGTGGCCAAGAAAGAAAAGTTTGGTTACAAGCATTCTTCCAAATATCTTTCTCTGTGTTTATCAGAACAAAGAAATTTATACAGATTTGGAACAACTCAAGGGTGAGTAAATGATGACAGAATTTTGATTTTTGAGTGAACTGTCCCTTTAAGTCACAGACTCAGTAATCCAAAGAGTGGTCCGAGGTATTTATTTGATCGTTGTTTGTTTCTACAGACATCTGAACCACATTCTCACCTGGATTACAAGCTTCAAATTTTGGTCTTCTTGTACAAAAGCGTCATAAACATCTCTGTTCATCACAGGTGTCTGATCATTTATATCACGAAGGTTGATTTCCAAAACAGTGGTACCAATCTTTCCTACTGAATCGATGGCCTGCAGGGTTGCCGTGTAGGAACTGGTGCCTTCCCGATCAAGAAGCTCTCCATTTTTAACGTAGATAGTTCCATTGTTCTCAAAGACGTCAAACCGCGTCAGGCTGCAAAATAATAAAAAGTCATGTTGTGTACTATATACCAGGGGCTTTCAAACTGGGGGCCCCAAGATGAATATAGAATGATATAGAAATGTATCAAATTTTATGCAATCAAAACATCAGAAAAATAAGTATAAGTCAAAAGTATTGATTGTATATCAGAATTAGTTTTTGGTTTAGATAAAATTCTAAGTTTAAGATTATACGTTTTTATTTGGGGGGCCGCAAAGCGATGCACTCTACATAAAGAGGGCCTAACAACGAAAACGTTTTAGAACCACTGCTATATACAGTACATCTCTGCATTCATCCTCTACGGGGTCTGAATACGGTTTAGATTTAAAGCTACAGATTTATTGAATATTCAACAACATACATGCTGTTCGGCACCAGTTTGTAAGTGATCTTGCCGTCATCCAATTCATCTGCATCGGTTGCCTGTCATATGAAACATGAAGGAACACAAGATCAATCATTTTACACGCAGGACACATTAAACTAAGCAAAATGAAGAAAATGTACTTACTGTAATAGTATCCACAATAGTGCCATTTTTACAGTGTTCATCAACAGAGAAGATGTAAAATTCCTTCTCAAATTCAGGGATGTTGTCGTTCATGTCGTTGATGTTAATAGTGACAGAAGCTGAAACGGTTAAGTCCGCATTGGCATCTTTAGCAATTATCTGTGGAGATTGAAAGCGGACAGTGTTTAAGGGATAGTTCACCAAAAAAAGAAAATTCTGTCATCTTTAACTCACCCTCGAGTTGTTCCAAATCTGTATAAATTGCTTTGTTCTGATGAACACAGAGAAAGATATTTGGAAGAATGCTTGTAACCAAACAGTAACTGGCCACCATTGACCACCATAGTAGGAAAAATGACAATGGTAGTGAAAAGTGCCGCAGACCAGTTTGCTTTCCTACATTCTTCAAAATATCTTCTTTTGTGTTCAACAGAACAAAGAAATTTACAAAGCTCCAAAACGTTAACTTACTTTTCATTTGCAAGTCTCCTACTTGGGTCAATACAGATAAATGATTTAGTATGACATCATCCTGCACTTAGATTTTCATATCATTCCATGGTGTAAGGTAAACCAACGTGATTGGCTATTTTAAAAGGGGGAGGGGCCACTCAATATGTCCTGCCCTAACCTCCTGCTTCGGTGTTCCATTACTATACAAATCAAACATTTCAAATCTAATAAATCCCGCGTTTTTTAACTGTTGTATAATCCACCACACTGCTTGTTCAAAGTACACTGTTATCAATTTAATGGCCGGTAACATCCATATTAAACACCACCCACTGTAAAACAATCAAACAAAGTTTCTTGGTTTCTGTTAGGTTGGTGTAAATAAGGTGAAGCAGAAAGTGTTTTGTTGCTGGAACGCTCTTCATGTGTAATCACTCCTAATGCAATTGATCTTAATCCCACTTTTCCTGCCTTATCCTCACAGTCCTTTCCCTCTAAGCCAGGGATAATTCTGGCTCAAGGTACACACATTCAAATACATACCTGCACAGACATTGTCCTCTTGATCTCGAAATCAACGGTGTTTGAATCTTTTATCGTCACTTGTACACTACTGTCTCCCACCCCGGAGCTGGGAGTTACAGAGAAGGCATCCTTATCTGGTCCGTCGAGATGGAGCACGAATTTACTGTTTTCACCCTGGATCAGAAAACATCATATCTGTCAAATAATAATAATCAATATAATAATAGTATGTGTAATTATAGTAAATCATCATCATCATCATCAGAAAGTTAAAATATAGAATCTTCTCAAATGAATCCCTCGCAAATGTTGTTACTACCAACCTGGTCTGGATCTTTGACTCTAATGTTCAGAGCAGCGACAGCCACTCCTACAGATGAATGTTCATCAACGTTTCCTGTGAAACTGTTTTTCTTTGTGCATGTATCTCCTTCACATTCATAAAAATCTGGTCCGTTGTCATTCACATCTCCGATAGTGATCTGCAGAGTTTGTACCGTGCTGGCAATGACTCCATTCACATTAGGGTTTGTCTCACTTGCCTAAAACACACAAATAGCACACTTTAGAAACATATGCATGTTAAACAGACATGGAAAATAATGTGTTTGAAATATATTTCAATATATACATCAGTGTAATTGCTCTGACTCTGCATGTAAGCCAAAGCAAACATATCTGAATTGAATTCCAAGTTCACACCTTTATTTTCAATTCGACAACAGCAGATCCAACGATATCCAGCAAAGCCTCACGGTCAAATTCAGATTGAACTGTTATTTTACCGTCCTTCTCTATGATCTGGAATAGGTCTGGTGGATTAGTAGCTGTAAAAAGTTGTAATAATTATTTGCAATGAATAACATGAGAGATGCAAGGTGTGCAAACCACATATCGGAAAGTTTTTAGTTATTTGGTCATTAGAAGTTTTTTTTACTGTGCACTGTTCCATTAAAAAGGCTTGACAAAACAAATGAATAGTAATTTAGACAAATATGTTTAAAATGATGTACTCCATATCAGTGGCCCATGAAAAAGTCTTTCATCTTACTTCAAGTTGTGGCCATTATTAGGTCATTAGGGATAGTTCACCCAAAAAAAAGAAAATTCTGTATTTATTCAACCTTGCGTGTTTCAAACCGGTACTTTGTCTTTTTTCTGCAGAACACAAAAGAAGATATTTTGATGCACTGTATGTTGGAAACCAAACGATGGCGGTAGCCATTGACTTGCATTGGTTTTGTCTTCATATAATAGAAGTCCCATCCTTGTTCAGTTACCAACATTCTTCAAAATATATTTTTTTGTGTTCAGCAGAAGAAAGAAAGTCATGCAGGTTTGAAATGACAAGAGGGTGATTACATGATGACAGAACTTTCATTTTTGGAGGAACTATCCCTTTAAGGCCAACGCCCGTTTGTTTAATATAGAACACAGCATATAGACCACATTTGCACGATGATACATGCATCCAAGTCTTTGTGTAAAATCCACTGGACAACGAATAATAGCAAAACCCGAACAACACTTTGTACACATCTTAAATATCTCCAACTGACTCACGTTCAATGCTGTATCGGATGGGGTCATTGATTCCCGTATCCGGATCTCTGGCTTTCACGGTAAAGACTGATGTATCCTGGAGCGCAAGAGCAGCAAGACACTCAAAACAAGTCTCTTAACTACATCCCACAACAAGAAATGGAAAATATACCACTCACCACAGGAGAGTTTTCATAAATGGTGACCATGTTAGGTAAATTCAAAAACTGTGGGTCCATGTCTGGCACATCTTTAATTGTGATGAACGCAGTCACCTCAGTTGACTGATTCACTATTACACCACCCAACAGCCCACCACCATCCTGACAAAACACATGACCAGTAAGCATAGAATACACAAAATAGTTTTAGAAACAAAAGGGAAAAATAGAAATCGTTTTGGTTTTAATGGAAACTGTAACGGTCTCTGTGGGCCTCTACGGGTATATTGGGTTCTATTGGCGGGATGGTTGGGTTTTATTTCAGCGGAGAAGATATTTAAACTTGTTCACGAATAGGATTTTTTATAACTGTGGTACTTACCGTTGCATTGACTCGTATCTGATAGAAAGGACTTTTTTCAGTAAAGTTCAAAGGTCCCTCAAGAACAACGTGTCCATTAGGTCCAGAGATGGAAAATAATTCATACCCATCATTTGGTACGACCTAAGACAAGCAAACTGTGTCATTATTGCAATTAAAGACAGATGTGCAAATGTAGTTTACGACACAGAAGTGACTTACTTCATCGATTTTATAGGTCACAGTAGAAGCGGGGGGCAAATCAGCATCTGTTGCCGTTGCTGTAAAAATAGTTGTGCCCACAGGTGTATTCTGAAGAAAGGAATTGAAATGAAATATATACTGTGCTCAAATGAGCCCTCAATATCCATCAAACCACCCCAAAAAAGACTAAAGAGATGCATCTTATTCTGTCAATGACATTACATGAATTTACTATTACTGTATTTACTGTAAACGACACTAAATGAATCAAATAAATTAAAAAGACAGTAATAATAAAATAAATTAAAATAATACAATTTTTTTTTTCCAGTTTGATTTTTGCCACTTTAGTTTTTTATATTTTTTATTACCATAATTACATTTATCTTTATAGTGATTCTATAGATATTTTTAAGTCATTAAAAATGAGTCATTTCTAAATTCAAAAAGTGCCATGATGTAAAATGAACTGATATTTTTTCACATTACAGAAATGAGAACGTAATTTAGCATGGTGATAAAATTAGGGAAAATTTCACAATAATTATGATTTACTATTATTATTATTATTATTATTATTATTATTATTATTACATTTATTAATTTGTTAGTTAGATAGTTAATTCATTTTCGTTTGATTTGGGGGGTTTCATCCTGTAATTTCTCAAACATCTCTGTGTTAAAGTGCTCATGAGTAAGGTTCAGTCAGAGGAGATTAAAGACAGAATTAGCCAAACTCACAATACACACAGATCAACACCATCAGATATTGTAGATGTTAACAGTCACATTTATTATTAATCTTAACTTTTATAAATGTGGAGCTGTCCTACATCTATTATGTTAATGATGTAGCATGATAAATAATAATACAATGATAAGCACATAAAGCTCACCTCTGGAACTTCCCTGTTGTAGGGAATATTAAGGAATATTGGTGCATTGTCATTAGCATCATCGACAGCAATGTAAACACTTTTTGTCACCTCAAAAGGGAAAGATGTAATGTCAGGATTCAGGAAAAGACATTTTCCATTAACATAAAAAAATACTTTTAATTGATTGAACTTACATTTGAGGGATGAACACCATCATTTACTGCAATCACTACAGGAAAGAGCTCATTTGTCTGATAAAAGGATTTATAAAAGAAAATACAATTAACCTTCACTTTAACAAAAAATAGGTGTTATAAAACTGTAGTGGAAATACATGTGTCTTTCCATTCAATAGAAATGGTGAAATTTGTTTTTTTACCTCTCTGTCCAACTGGTTCTTGATTCTGACTTCACCATTCTGTTTGTTGACATCAAAATAAATAGCATTTGATCCCTGGATGTAATATTGTAAAGGGTCATTGTCTAGATCATATGCTATGATTTGGAATGCAAATTCACCTGTCAGGGAAAAAAAGTGTTTGGGAAATGTTAAGTTACATAACGTTCATAACAAATACAACAATGCAAAAGATCATTGTTAAAAAATATGCACAGACCTACTGGAATATCTTCTTGCACTTTTTGCATTGACATGTCAATGACAGGCACAAACTGACAGTAAACTGAAAAAACACATACATAATCCAGAATAAGAGTAAATGAAACACAGTGGCATTTCTTCAAAATGTCTTAACATTAGCATTTGTGAATTTTCTGTTGTAAACAACAATACAACATGCACATCACTGACTTTATAGGACTGAGTCAGGACTGTATTCGTAGAGATTTGGACTTTGATATTTGATATTCTGATATACTCACAGGAAGCAATGAAGCCAAAAAGGAGGAATACAGTTTTCCCCATTTTTCCTATGTCTGTCTTTGTCCACATATGTAAAACACAATAAAAACATTTAACTTAATTCAAACATTATTGCATATAGTGTTTCTTTATTTATTTTTTCTTTATTTAGGCATTAGTGAATGTTCAATGTTTCCATTTTAGCCAATAATAAGATAGTTTTAATATTGATCCACAAAGATTTTTAGTTTAAAATATCATGGATGTACACAGGCTGTCGTTTTAACCAATAATATTAATATTAGGGCTGTCAAACGATTAATCATTGTTTGTGTTTATATAATGCATGTCTGTGTACATGTCTGTTGTATTTATAAACACAAAAACATACACATACATGTATACAGTATATATTTAGGAAATATTTACATGTATTTATTTATATTTACAATTAATCAATTACTGTACAATACAATACAAATGATATATACATGTTTATTAATTTTATATTTTTCTTAAATATATGCATGTATGTTTACGTGTTTAAAATACAAAATTAATATGCACAGTACACAGACATATATTATGTAAACACAAATTCTGGATGCGATTAATCACAATTAATCGTTTGACAGCCCTATATATATATATATATATAAGAAAAATTTACAACATTCTTTCACAGAAGTTTAGGCTGTCAAATATTTCTCCTTGTCAGTAATTACATTACATTAAATAGGTCATATGGCGCGAATATGTGTTTTTCTGTGTCTTTGGTGTGTTATAAATTGCCCATGCATGTATTTGACACGTAAAATTGCAAAAATGAAAGTGTCGCAACAAAAGATGCATTCTATCTAAAAGCGAATGCTCACCCAGACCTGCCTGAAACGCCTCGTGTAACCACACCCCCACAAATCTACGTCAGTTCGTGGTATGATTTGATTATGACCGCCCAAATGTATACGCAATTAAGGTGGGCGTACCTGTCAGTATAATTGCTATGGAACCTGATGTTCCAAATATGGTAAGAGGCGTTACATTTCCGTCATACGCTTGCAGAATTCGACCAATCGCTACGCACTGGTTAACTGGCCAATCATAGCACACCTCGCTTTTCAGAGCCATGAGCTTTGTAAAAAATCTGCGCGTTTCAGAGAGGCGGGGCAAAGAGGAGATACAAACATGCACGGTATGTGGAAAATACAGCGTTTTTTAACCTTCAATCGTGTATACACATTACATTACATCTAAAACAAACGATAATATTCGTTTCAGCCGTGTCTGGCACCTTTAAATTTCTTAAATTTCTTTAAATAGGATACACGAGTTATCACACATTTTTTTCTCGAGTTTTACAGGTCTGAACAATGCTGCAAATTGTACTAGATTTTTCTAGATCATACATTTTAATACCATCACAATAATTTCCTATCAAATACCTCCACTCTCACGGTTTAATCCTTTCTGTATTTATTTGTGTCCGTTTTTATTTATTCGTTTATGAGAAAAATCTGAGAAAGTCATGAATAAGCACATAATAACTGAGATGTCCTTGGTTTGTGGTTATAGAAACCCAAGAGAAAAAGACTCACTACAACAATGAAGTAAGAAGACTTACCGTGTCCAGTCTTTCCTCAACCCAATTCCCACAAGTGTTGTTCTTCAAATAAGAGGACGATATGTAATAGATGAGACCTTTGGCTAGTGCATCACTGCCTATTACTGTCCCACAGTTGTAAACGTAAATCATTAACATTACATGGGAGAAGACGCTGCGTGCCAACTGCAGTCTTGTGGACACGTGACAAAGCTGCTTAGTGACACCTGTAAAAAGCAGATCCTAAAACAGTATTCGGAGACAACACACTGACAATATATGTCCAGAATAATCTAACTCATTTAGAGTTGAATTCAACAAATCTTGTGTAATGTTAAAGGCGAAATATTAATAACTGAAATACACTGAGAAGAAAAACAAACAACACATAACAGAACAGAACAGAACAGAAAAATGTGTATGTTACCTGATTAAGTTAGACTGGAAACACTATCAAGAATACGCAGAATAGCACAAGGAAAAACACTATTTAGACTAAAAGATGTATTTTATAAGAACGACTAGTTTGGCTACAGAACCACGTGTTCTCACTTTCATAAGAGTTCTGCTTTTTCTTGGCCAAACATCACCTCAGCGGGGTGGACATAATGTGCTATGAAAGATTCCTGAGAGCAAATGCATCCATTGAAGTTATTCAAGAAGCCACCCACCCCTCCACTCGGCTCTAATGAGCTTTTACACATTAAGACCCCCCCCCCCACAGGCCTTCGTAATTAACGAAAGGCACACAAAGGATTAAGCCTCCCTGGGGAGAGTTTCACCACCGCTAACCAAAAACAATACTTGAACTTTCTCTCGAGACTCATAGACGGTCTTTGTTTGTTTGTCTCTAATTGTGCGCCGTTTACCTCTGTGGTCACAGTGTGGAATGAAGGATCGATGTAACCCCACTATACAGACCAAAAGATCAACTATCAATTCCTTAAATGTAATTAGTGTTCTTAAAATGTTCAATATAAACACTGATGACAATTCTGTTATCCAAAGAAGAAAACAATATGTTCATTACAAACTCAAGCCTGTACAGGTCACCAGTATTCCTTAATCTTATTAGACTTTGATTTATTACTTTATGGTTTCCCTGCAGAGATGAGGAATAGCCAACACTTTACTGAACTGCACATTGTGTAATTAATCTGGAGGGGGGAAAAAATCACATTTTACAGGAAATGTTAGATATTAAACGTAGATTATAACGAGATGTTTATGCTAAATTTAATCTCATGCCAATATAACAGATACTACACATGCGTTGTTGGGTTAATCAGCAACATGTGTAATAGTTTTCCATGACACTATATTGTTTTGGTCATTTATTGCTGTAAACAGTGCAGCCATATCACCAACCAAAGGTTAAGAAAGGTATGGGCTGCCTTCTTATATTAGAATGCCTTATGTAAATGTGCTATCTAAAGTAAACAACAAAAATAAAAAGTTTGTCTCACTCCAAAATCTTCTGTGTTGTGTAATTAAAGGGACACTTCACTCCAAAATGAAAATTCTGTCATCATTTAGCCAGAAGATCATTAATGTACGAATCTGCATTACCTGATACCCTGGTTCACCTACTGACATTATTAAAAATGTGATATTATCATGCAGATTTCTGTCACTTTAAAGGGATACTTCACCCAAAAAAAACCATGTCAAATTCATGTCATCATTTACTCACCTTCGAGTTGTTGCAAATCTGTATAAATGTCTTTGTTCTGATGAACACAGAGAAAGATATTTGGAAGAATGCTTATAACCAAACAGATCTCGCCCCCCATTGACTCCCATAGTATAGGAAAATTACATTTTTTTTGTTCTGTTGAAGAATGTAGGACAGCAAACAGTTCTGGGGCACTTTTGACTACCATTGTATTTTTTCCTACTATGGTAGTCAATGGGGGGGGAAATCTGTCTGGTTATAAGCATTCTTCCAAATATCTTTCTCTGTGTTCATCAGAACAAATAAATTCATACAGATTTGGAACAACTCGAAGGTGAGTAAATCATGACAGAATTTTCATTTTTGGGTGAAGTATCCCTTTAAATTGACAGAAATCTGCATGATAATATCACACTTTTAATAATGTCAGTATAAGTGAACCAGGGTATCAGGTAATGCAGATTGTATACATTAATGATCTTCTGGGTCACTTATTACTTTACAGGTAAACCACAGTTTGTGAAGCTTGAATTTTTTCCGGAAAGTGGTTTTGACCGGCTCTATTTATATGTACATTACATTTACAGGCTCATTCGTGCTTCGTATTTTCATTTATGTTCACCCATGACACTTCAGACTTTTGGAACAGTACAGCAGTCATGTCACTTGCAAAAAAATCTATTGATCTAACATGTCCTTTTATAGAGAAACATCTTTAAATTAAAGCACAATCATATAAAAATATAATAATACAAAAGATACTATATAAATGTATATAAAACAGATTAAAATGACTACAAATAAGTACAGAATTCAAAGTGAACGATCGATTCCTCTTCTGGCCAGTAGAGGGCGACAGCGCAACGCATCCTTTACTCATAGACAAGCCTTACGTAATGTGACCCTGATAAAGGGTAAACCCCAATAAGTTCCCCCCCACAGTGACAGTCAAAGTAAAAGAAATAATAATGATCATGACACATTCCTCTCTCTCAAACATGTTTCATAAAAATAATTAAATATATAAATAAATTTCATAAAGTACAGAATTGATCTTTATTATCACTAAAAGGCAAAAGCAATTATTAGGCAACATTTAATTTTGTCCTAGGTTATGCCCAATGACCATTTTCATCTTTTAATCGTATTCGATGTGCAAAAAAAAAAACGTAGCCCTGTGATCTTGTTAACCGAGACATGACATTGGGAATTCACGAGGACAAACTCTTACGTGGATTACGGTAGAGCGAGACAGCGGCCTCTAAATGCTTCTCATAGGGGTATGTCGCAAAAACACGCAAATAGGCGGCGGACGATCCCGGGTTCAAGCGAGTGCATTGATTTTTTCACAGTCTGACGCATACAGGGGGTGACTGGTTTGCTCGACATGCGAAAAGTAATGCCGTAATGTGTCTTCTCTGCTCGCGCGAACTCCCGTTTGTACCTTTTCCCCGATTCAGTGGTGAAATCCACGGAATGTTCCATTAACGGGAACAGCTGAGGATCATGCCGCACCGAATACGAGAGAGATGTGAAGAATTACACGGAGAAATGTCAGCGATTGAGATGCACACAAATTAACAATCAGGTAAAGCGCGCGCCCCGTCTTCGTGTCGACGGAGTGGATTTCCGTGGTTTTGCACGGTCTCGCATGTATTGCACACAGGCGGCAGTGTGTTTTTCTGTGTTGTCCCCTTGAGCCCCTCCTTGTTTTGTTGCTATAATTCTGTAATGTTTACATTGGATTGGAAGTGCATGGATGGAAGGGACGCGGCTTTGAGCGTCCTGCGCTTTTCTCAGTTCTGCGCGATTTGTCGCACGCACGGGACATGTTCCGCTCTCATCTGAATTATTTCAGTCATTTTGAGAGTTAACATTAGGATGGAAGGTTACATAGCGGTGTTTTCTCTGCAGAGAAGTCAGACGAGAGGCCCTTTTGCTGCAAAAAAAAAAAAAACACACCATGACCCAACAAATTAAACTTAAATCTGATTTATTTGTTGAGCATTCAGCTTATAAAAAATAAACGTTTCACACTACCCATATTTCTGATACAGTCTGCTTCATGCATTGCATTGCATTTTAATGCATCTTTATCGTGAAACATAAAAGGTATTTTTAACTTGAATGTGCATTGAAGAAAATAAGATTTTACTTTGTCTTGCCCTCGATGAATAGGGTTGTTTCTGATTGATTCTCGCCGCCGGCTCGCCATTTGGCGCAAGGCTTATGTAACAGACTGGGCTGTGTCACACCGTCTCTGATAGAGAGGCAAATGAGAACTGCTCTGTAAGAGAACCAAAACATCATGTTCCTTTATGCTAAAAAATATTTTTAAAAAACAATAACCACAATCATAATTCTAAACATTATCTTTAAAACGTGTGTTCTGTTGAATCAGAAATAGGCCCATTCCCCAATCAGTAATGACATTTAGTGACAAGTACATAAAAAGTTAAATTACATTTAATACATTTTAACCTTTAAAAGAACATGACGGTTAAAAGTAAAAAAAAGTTTAACAGTAAAAGTAACAGCTTTTATAAATATATTTAGATTTTTTTAAAGGGCCATCACTTTCAAATAGGCAAACATTTCAGAGAACTTTTCAGAGACTTCAAAATAACTTTTTGTTGGTGATGTTAATTTGACTCTTAGGAAAGACAACATTAGTCCATTTGATCTTTTGACATGCTGGTTGAGTCAATGGAGACAACGAGTACCTCCTGCATTGTCATAAAGGCATCCTTGGGTTTCAGGAAGCTATTAGGTGCGGTCTCATTGGCTGTATCACCCTGGTCGGATCACAGCAGCATTTCCTTGGTGACAACTGCTTTGCCTTAATCTGAAACAGAGACTCCCCCTGCAACCTCCAAATTAATATCAATGGCATAATAAATCATTACCAGCGACTTGTTTCGAATTCAGTTTAGGACTTCTCTCCCTGCTGAAAAGAAACAACAGAAACCATCACTAAAATAATTGAATGGTTATAATGAGAATTTGTTTGGTTTTACCAAAACCAACGGGAAACTATAATGGAGACTGCAGTCTGTACTGGTAACGTGTAGGGTTCTATTGGTGGCAAGTTATTCAACTGGAACAAGGCCCAAAACACACTAAATTATGGTTTTAATGGCATTTGTAATAGCATCCATTAAATTGTTATTTCTTTCAGCAAAGGCTGCGTTCATATCTCGTTTTGTTTAATGACTTTTGCACAACAAAATTACCACCAAACCTACTGTATTTTTACGTACTAACTTAACTATAGGACTATACAGGCTGCATGGATTCAACAGCACACAACCATTCAAAGTAACTGGGTGGGTTTCTTTCTCTTGCTTGGTAGTTGAAGAGGAAGAAGGCGTGACTATACATGCACACACAACCACAACAATACTGAACAGAGCACACAGGACACAGCGAGGAATGTCACATATCAAACCCAGATCGCGTGCATCGGACGTATTATTAATCGTTTGCTGGCTCACGTGTGGATAGACGTTAACTGATGTTAGAAATCAACGGGAATAGACTTTTCTCCTTTCTGAGCTGGAGATCCGCGCCTGTAGCAACAACAACAGCAGCCTCCAGTCGGTGGAAGTGAGCGATGAAACGGACACTCCTCCAGTGTGAACCGTGAACGACTAATAGTCTATGGGGACGATTTGTAGGATTACAAGTTCAACAAGTTCACGAAACCAGACGCGATTAGCATCGCGTTTTTAGTCGCCAACAAACAGCGCGTGGACAAGTCGGAAACTCACCCGCCATTGAAAACAAGTAAGCTCGTCTGGTGCGTTAACATTTTCAATGTGCATATGACTGTCATTTAGCGCTTAAAATACAGTCGCGGACATTCACGGTGAAGAAAACGTTTGCTTTTAAGACGTTAAGTCCAAATGTGGCTTTCGAGCCACAACATGTTTCTATTGTCAGAGGAGCATATCTCTGCATTTCCTGTTTAAGGCTCCATCTCGTACTAGAGATGGCTATATGCTAACAGTAGCTGCTAGGGGCTTGAGAAGAAGTGCATTATAAGAATTTTCTAAGTGCATAATGTCCGTACAAGTGTATTTTATGCGCAGTTGTTAACGAAGCACGTGCTCAACTGCGGACGTTTGCCCGAGCGCCAGTAAAACTTCGGCCTCGCGACTCTTTTGTGCTATTGTTGGTGTCCACCGCTGGGCCACAATGACACTAATAAGTGCTTTATTTACAATAAACATTCACGTTAGTTATAATAAGTGCGAATCACGGATAAATCATACCAGTAATGCGTTTTAAATGAATTTGGGTGAGGCGAGAGACGCAAGGCAGAGCTCAGTCTTTGTTATTGCTTTGTCTGAGTCGGAGCACATGGCCCTCGACGCTTTTGTTGTTGAAGTTACAGCTCCCCCTCTTTGTGGAAAATCTGCCAGTCTTTCTATTAAACACTGTTTACGATTCTGGTTTGTCAACGTTTAATGGTGTTTGTTGTTAAACACGGCCCTTAATGCTTTGTAATTAAATTGTAAATTAGAAACATGTAAAATATGGCATCGTGTTGCAAAGTTCACACTTGCGATAAAAGGCATGCATGCTCCATTCATTTTGATAAGAGCGGGTTTTATTATGTCTGCTTTTTGGTAGATTTATTTTTGTATCAGAATTAGTATGACTATTTTCTGAAATTAAAGAACTGGCTTATAAATTTCGGTATTATCGCATCTCATGACGCCTTCTGATATATTTTAAAGATTATAACGTATTTCAGCCATAGTAAATAAATATTTTGTTTATGGTTATGCCGTTTTGTTTTGATAGCAGCGTTCTTTGTTTGTAAATGGGGGAAATACCTTTTGTTTTATCCTTGCTTTTTTATCAAGGACTTTCAAAAATAAAATTGTTAGCCCAGGCTTACTTACAGTATTTGGAGATCCAAACATTTATTTATTTATTTATATTTTTCCTCCAACTCATTTGCAATCCTGTTTTTGCAAAAATGCTTTTCTGGTGTCTACTACGAAAGCCTTGAGGACTGTAAATGCAAATATTTTCTTTTGTATTCTGCAAATAAACCGCATACAAGTTTAAAACCACCTGGGGCCTGTTTCAATAAGGAGGTTCAACCAACACCGAGTTAAAATGTGAACTCTGAGTTGATTTACTCAGAGAATCGCAACTCTGAGTTTTCGGTTTCAGAACAGGTGATTTCAATTAGTTCAATCCACTCTGAGTAAGTTCACTCTAGGTTACGCGCGTGCACCATTGATTTAAAAAGCCATCATCAATTGAGCCAAGATAGCACGATTCACCATGGCAACAGCACCAAAAAAAGCAACATGGCGGCAGAAAGCACATGAGAGTGAGGCACACTTTCCGCTCGATTTACTGATGTCCTGAAAATGACTTAAGTTTAAATTAATAAATTGATACCAATAAACAAATAAATTAATCATTAAATGAATGAAACAACAGAAATAATAAAAAAATCGTATGTTCTCACTCGCCATGAGTGCTCTAGTTACGCAAGTAAGACGTCATGGTGTATAGGACACCTGTAGGGCGTCAGACTCTCGTGCAAAGTTAGACTGATCGTCGGTTCGAATCCTGCTCTGAACAGATTTCACTTGGAATGGCTGCATGTCAAATTTACTTGTTTATTACCTTTATCGCTTCAATTCTGCATGTATGTCTGTATTTATTCATTTCTTTATTCATGCACTTTATTTATGTGTAAGGATGGATGAGATATATTTTGATACATCTAATTCACTGTAAAGAAAAACGGTACAGTTTTAATAAAAATGCACAGGGAAATGACAAAATTCCACTCGGTGCTCTCCTGAAATCAAAGTACATTCCAATGAATTAATGCAGCCTCTTCATGAATCCTCTATAAAAGCACATATGACATACAGTATAAGTCACTGAGATGGTCTCTGTGTAATCAAAATGTGTGCCATGAATGACTGTATTAATGAATGAATGGATGAGTTACACCACTTGCGCTTTAAAAGGGGGAGGAGATCGAAATAAACTCTGGGTTTACCAAAGAAAACCTGCTCCCGACCAGGTTAGGTTCACAGAGTAAGTTACTATGGTTACTGACTCTGAGTATAAGATACCTCTCCTTTAGAAACGGGCTTGAGTTACCCCGCTTTCTCAGGTTTGACATACCTCACATTCTGAAACGGAAAACCCAGAGTTTCCCTCATTTCAGGGTTAATATACTCAGAGTTTTCACTAAACCTCCTTTCTGAAACGGGCCCCTGATGTAGGGTAAATAATGACAGAATTCTCATCTTTGGGTCGACTGCTTCTTTACCCCTGTGTTAACACAATCCTTGCTTTATTTATTTTTGTTTTACACTGTCTACCCTGGTTTAGCAGATTACACTATTTTATAGGGTGCCCAGGGTAAAAGATAGCCCGGTTTAAAATTCAGTGTTTAATCGAGAGTTAAAAAAGCCTTCACTTCGGTCTACAATAATGAAATTGTCCAAGAGTTGCTCTGTCACTAAAACAATCTTCAGTCAAGTCTATTATCTACTATTATCAAGTGTTTAGTTGCGAAACATTTACTTTACTTCCAAATGGCTCCCCAAATATTTCTTTGCTCCACAAAACATTTTTGTATTTTTGTTTTTCGAACAGAACCCTGACAATCTGAGGCAATTAGACTCAAGTGCCTCTTGCACTACTGGTCCCCACCCCAGGTGTGACACGTCCGTACGACATCACAAATGCGACCATGGGAAGTAGCAGTGAGTAGGCGTCCATCAACAGCCCCCTTAAACCAGAGGAGGGTCGTCGGGGAGCCTTGTATCACCCCTCTGCACCTCAGGAGAAGGTGAGGTGGACACCACGACCAGTTCATGCTTCTTTAGCAGTTACTCCTAAAACAAAGTGATTTTGGATGTGTATCGTTTTGTCATTGAAGGTGGCGAGGCCTAGAAGCCTAGCTGAATTTAATGGATGCATGTGTACTTGTATAAAAACAAAAACTTGATCTATAGGAAAAGAATAGAAATAGGAAAGCTATTTAACTGTCAGAAAATGAAACATTAACATTCATCACCGTATCACCTTAATGTTTATAATTTATGTTGTAGTCCTCCAGTGCGACGTCAGTGGGGGCAGCAAAATAGACCCGCTGTGCACGCTTCCCTGCATCAGGATGAGAACTTCCACCACCCGGTCTTCTCCCAGCATCAGCAGATTCCTTTAGATGAGTCCAGGCAATATAGTCACACCACTGCACCTCCACGCATGCTGCATAGTGCCGCACAACCCCCCCAGCAGAGCTCCATCATGGTGGATCTTCACGAACAGGTAACAAGTCCTTTATTTAGCAATTTATGAAAATTTATCGGGCTGTACCCCCCACAATGACCCCGTATGTGTCCCCTAATAGAAACATTGCATGTAAAAATACAAGACAATGGCTTTATGTTCTGTTGTTTTGTACAAGTAACCTGAACGCTTTCTGTCATTTTCAAGATGCATCAAGGATCAGTACCAATCTCTTACACAGTTACCACGGTGACGACCCACGGTTTTCCCATCCACACCGGCCAACCTATCCCAGCCTGCAATGCTCAGCAGCTCCCAGCATGCTCGGTAATGTTCAGCGGACAGCTCTCTCTGCTCTGCTGCCTTCCTCCTCCAGTGAGTTTGAAAAGGAAGAGCTGGAAATTGAGTGCAGTTTGTGTAGAGCGCACCTAACATGTCACCCCGCTCCAGCTTTACATTAGCTGATGTGTGTGTGCCCACCTGTCCGGTTTGCCAGAGATGTTTGAATATAAATGTACGTTCTGTACGTCTTTCTCATGCTTGTGGATTAGACATCGATGTACAGCGGCATTTACATTGGAGTCCAAACATCGGTCTTTCTAGTTTTTCTGGAACGGTAAATGACCTCAGGCTTAAGAGGTGTTGTTGAATGCTTTTGTAAGTCGCTTTGGAAAAAAAACATCTGCTAAATGGATGAATGAAAATGTTATGATGCAACTGTGAAAAACCTTGGGGTATCAAACTTGAAACGGTTGCTAGCAAAGATGAAAAGTGCACTTTTTGCAAATTGTTTCATCTGTTCATTGTATTTGCGTCTACATATTTTTTTCTTCCAAATATCTCTCTTTGTGTTCAACCGAACAAAGAAATCTATACAGGTTTGGAACATCTCAAGGGTGAGAATTTTTTGGGTGGAGTATCCCTTTAAAATAAAGTGCGTACGTGCGTGCGTGAGAGCCCTGCTGCAGAAATATATAATACATGCGCATATATTTCGCAACACGTGTCTTCCAAATTAATTGCCCAACACAACATTTACACAGCGTCCTGAAGAGGAATGCTTTAACATGCTAGATGCGTAAAAAATTAAATGCAAATTATTTTCATGGAGCGATTAAATATATTGACAGCCCTAGTTTCAGTTCATCACTCGCCTGAGGCTGTTTATTTTTCGCTACAATAGCAGTTTTATATGTAAACCAAGTGACCACACGCTGGTACCAAAAGCAAACTTTTGATAGTAAAATGATCAATCCATCCCAATAGGAGGAATTTAAACGGCTATGCATTTTACACTCTGAAAGTCTTTGTATACTAATGCCTTTACAAATGTGGTGGATGAGAATCTCAGCAGATTGCTAAAGTGCATTTGAAGAAAAGTGGAAATGTTATTTGGAGAGTATTGTCCTGAATGTTACAATGGTACAAACAAAGTATCTTGAAAACTTTCTATATGTTATACTCCTGAAAGTATGGCGACCCTCTTTTTTCTGACGACTCTCTCTTTATCTTCAGCTCATTCAGGCCTGCACCATGCAGCACCTGCCCATGTCCTATCAGCCGTTTCCACCGCTGATCTCCAGTGAGCATTTTATACTGCATCCAAGTCCACCAGTGCCCCCTCACCAGCCTCCTCACCTGCCGCCACTGAATCAGTTTGTTCCCCTGCAACCGCAGCACCCGCGCATGGTGAGTGCAGATTACGTTTTCATAGTCAAAAGCTAGGTGTATATTCATTTTGTGATGCCTAAAAATGAGTCAAGGAGTGGTTTATAAAATGTGCATTTCTATAAATGTTGGTGAAGTTTATTCATAGTCAAAACTGTTTATGTGGGGTGGTCCTAAAATAAATCTGCATGTGGTCCTGTAGATAAATTGGTAGAGCGTAGGTTCGATCCCAAGGGAACACGCATTCTTTGTCTGCTAAATGCATAAAAATGTTTGACAGGAACATGCACTGGATGCTTGAAGGCATCGTACACTTGCGAGCCAGCATCGCACCACTCCCAGTATATTACATGTGGTGATGGGTAATGAGGTATTATAAACTAAAGCAATGAGTCTTGTGATTGCTGTTCAAACGGAGTTTGAATTGGTGTATTAACCTCATTACAACTGAAAAAAGTAATTAGCAGTTAGTTCATGTTTTCCTTTTAGAGGAATTTCCGTATTGCGTCTTGACTGAACGACGACTTCAAATAATTGCATATAACGCAGATACGTTAGTCATATGGGAGAGGCATGATTTGTATGGTAAAGTGATTTTTTTGACTCGCTCATTCAGCCACTGCAGAGGGTTGAGAATGAAGTGGATCTGCGGGGAGACCAGCATCCGTTAGGAACGTTCTCCTATCCTCCTGCTCACCATTCACCAGCAATGACCCCCTCCCTCCCCCTGCAGTACCTCCCCCAGGAGCCCCTCCACCAAGAGCTGCCCTACGGAGTGGTAAGATGTCTTTCGTTGGTCAATTCTAATAAATCTAAATCTTAACAAATCAAATCTAAATGGCTGTAATCAAGTCAAAAGTCAAATACTGATTGTAATGAGAAGAATTTGCATAAACATGTAATGACATTATACAAAAGAGTTTTGAACAGACTTGATATACATGCAGAAGCTGAAAAGGTTACTGGCGGGGATTAAGAAGAGAGGTCAAAGATCTGGGCTGGTGTGCCAAACGTGAAGATAGGTAGATAGATATACACACAGTACTGGCCAAAAGTGATGTCGGGGGGCATATTTGTACAATATTTGGTTTTCATGTCCCCTCAAACTACTACTTCAGGGACTATGGGTTTTGTTTGAACATACAAAAAAGCATTAGAAAAACAAAAAGCTAGCAGGAAATAAAGCAAACTCTGATTGAAATGTTTATCTGTTGATAATTGTCGTTGATCGTGTCATGTAGCAATATTTTGTAACCATTCTCCTGGGTCTTGACTCGGTAAGCTTTGTGCATGTGTTGTCATTGTTTGCCAAGCCTCTATAGATTCTTGGTTTAGTTTACAGTCCAAGTACAATTATGTGAATACAACGTTTTTAATATATCTTTAATGACATATTTGAATAAAATGCAAAGACGTCAGTTTTCCAAAGTTAGTTTCGGCCAGGACTGTATAGACAGACAAATAAATGTATAGAACTTTAACACACTTGTTTTTCTTTCATGTATATAGGACTTTTTATAGAATAATATCATCAGCTTGTTCTGAGAGAGACAGCAGTAGTTAACATCTCACCTTTAACCTCAGTTTGCTCTAGGTGGATTGTATCATAAGTAGAAGTTGCAGAAGCTGCTTTTGCTAAGACGACATCTGTTCAGTGAATGATAAAGATTATAAATGGGTTTACTCCTGTTCTTTTCTCAGCCATATCCTCACCTGCTGCCGAGGCGTTTGACTGGGCAGAGGTATCGGTTACAGCAGCCTCTACCTCCACCACCCCCTCCTCCACCGTACTACCCCGGCTTCTTACCCTACTTCCTGTAAGTCTCCTCTGACACTTCTCATATACATCACGCATGGATTTTGCAGATTAGAAAAGTATATGTTTAAAGGTGCTATATACTAAGGAATAATGAAAACATAATGTACCTTTTAATATTTAAATGCTTTTGTCACCAAAATGACAGGTGATATTATTAAATGATGAAACTGTATGATGTTGCCCCTTCACTGGTTGTATGAAGTCTATATAGTATTTCACAGCTATAGACCTATTTCACGCCCCTGACCCCCAGTTAACTTCCGGTTTGTGTTTGGCTAGTGTCTAATAATATAACTATTTATATTTTATTTCATTTATGTTAATATTAATTTGTATTATTATTTTACTGTGTAATGAATGTATTAAATAAATGATTTGTTGAATTTTGTTGCATGTTCAATTGATTGAATAAACAATTTGTTGAATGGGTCCTGTATTTGGTCGCATTTAAAGCGGCCCTAACACGCGCGGTTTCTGCCAATCTCATATTAATTGAATATACTTTATTGTCCCATTCCTGGGAAATTCATCTTGGACAGTCATGACATGGCCAGTATGTAACATTGACATAACTACGCATAACAACTCATAGTAATACGCATATAAAAAAATATATATGGTCCTAATGTGTCAAACTGACGACACGCACATCGCCACACCCCCACCTATTTTTTCGCTTCTCTGTTAAATAATTTAACAGCACTAGGCACAAAAGAATTTTTATAGCGATTTGTTTTACACATCAAAATCCTCAGTCGTCTACCTGAGGGCAACATGGTAAAATTCTCATGTAAAATTTGTGTATCATCGGCAACAATTTTCTTTGCTTGTCTTAAAACAGAAACTTCGTACATCTCCTGAATAGGTCTTTGTTCTTCCCAACCCACTGTTTTCAAAGCAATCTGTACAAGTCGAGCAAGTTTTGATTTAGATTGGACGGTCAGATTTCCATACCATGCTGTTATACCATATCTTATCAAACTTTCAAAAACAGACTGATAAAACAGAAATAAATCATCCGGTTTACCCCAAATAACTTTAACCTTCGCAAAAAGTATAACCTCTGCTGCAGTCTAGAACAAAGACTGTTGACATGAAAAGACCAACACAGCAAATTGTCCATGTAGATACCCAAGTATTTGTGTGATGTAACCTATTCAATAGGATTCCCGTTTATTATTACAGGACTGTGATCGAAAAGCATTTCTACAGTCTTTGATTCGTTCAAAATTAAAGAGTTTTTGTCGCACCATCTTACAAATCTATCGACTTCCGAAAAGTAGGCTATTGCAGACAAGTAGTGTTCCTATGCAGTAAACTCAGTATTGATGTATCATCAGAAAATTTAATAATCTTGAGTACCTATAGAGTAGTATTGCATACTTTGTATCTTCGAAGAGTATTTAGTTTGATCACTTTTATAAAAGATAGATACAGCTGTATGATTATTTCCGAAAACATAAGGCGCGTGTGGGGGGGAGGGGTAGGCTGAACTAAAGAACGTGTGCATCCATTGCCAACAAAACACAGACATCAGTTTCACTCACTTCATGCGGTTCATGTCCGGCATCTTTTAGCGCTGCGACGGCTCCATTTATCAGTTTCAATCGATCTCCAAATCCAGCGTTATATCCACCGTTTATATAACATTCATCACCCAAATGCAGTGAACAAACAAACACCTGAACTTTGCGAACGTATGCTCTCTCGCTCTCTCTCCTGCACACATGTGAAAGTGACGTCTGCGCATGCTCCTTCTCTTGCTCTCCTTGCTGCCGCGGGAGAATTGTCCAATAAGGGACTAAGAAAAATTGTTACGAAACCATTTTATATGTTCGAAAAAAACTTTCCGAAACCTCTACGATCGCTGGGGGAGTGTATCGAGCACAGAAATACTACGTAATACGCCCAACTCGTTTTTTGACAAGTTGATTAAGCATGAGAAGACAGCATGTTTAACATTGTAATGAAGTCAGAATGCATGACACACCTATAGAACATTGACATCTAGTGGTTGAGCTTGGTATCGCAGTCTAAATTCAAAATATTGGAGAGACCAGTTTAGCCAAGTAAATGTTCTTCTGGGTTCTTTTGATTGTCATCAGAAATCATCTACAGGCACTCTATTGTTTGTGATTGTGTACCGGAAGTTAAGTTGGGGTCACAAAAGTGAGCATGCCCAGTAACGTTTGTTTATGTTGTTAAGATGAAACCGTCTATAGACAAAAGAACTGGTTGTTTGATTTTTACGTTGAGTGGATGTTAATAATTGGTTTGTTTTGGACCTGTGTAACAGCTCAATGCTTCCTGTGCCTCCAACTGCTGTGGGTCCTGCTATCAGTCTGGACCTGGATGTAGATGATGTGGAAATGGAGAACTATGAGGTAAATGTTCTCAGGAAATCATCTGTTTGGAGATGTTTTTAAGAACCAGCTTGTCCTCAATGATTGTAACCATTATTAGTTTTTTATACGGCTGCTGTACTACGAAAGCTAGTGAACTACCACCACTATTTACAGAGAAAGTGTTGGGTAGCTCATTAGTGTTTTGGAACAGAGCGACATGTCTTATGTCTTGTATTGAGAGTTGTTTTGTTTCTTTTAAACACGCTGTTGTCATTTTCTTTCAGGCGTTATTAAACCTTGCAGAGAGGCTCGGAGAAGCAAAACCTCGGGGTCTCACGAAAGCTGATATAGAGCAACTTCCGTCCTACAGGTTCAATTTAGAAAGTCACCAGTCTGAACAAACTCTGTAAGTTTTTGTTGTTGTGCATCTCTGTTTATACTGCGCCTCTTTAATCTTAAAGTTTATTCACATTGCTTTGGATTTTTTTTCAGGTGTGTCGTATGCTTTAGCGATTTTGAGTCAAGGCAGCTACTTCGAGTATTGCCCTGTAACCATGAATTCCACGCGAAGTGTGTGGACAAGTGGTTAAAGGTAAGTACGCATACTCAGTTTATTTAATCATTTATTTACCCTCACGTTGTTTAAAACCAGTGTTTGACTCTGTAGAACACCAAATATATTTAGAGAATTGTCTGTTGTTTTGTGTCCATACGATGGAAGTCAATGGGGGCCAGTGTTGTTTGGGTACCTACAATATCTTATTTTGTGTTCTGACGAAGGAAAGTCAAACAGGTTTGAAATGATGTGAGGTTGAGTAAATGATCACATTACAGTAAGGCAATTGTAATAAAGATAATGTTACATAATAATTAGGGCTGTCAAACGATTAATCGCGATTAATCGCATCCAGAATAAAAGTTTGTGTTTACATAATATATATCTGTGTACTGTGCATAATAATTTTGTATTTATTAACACATACACATCCATGCATATATTTAAGAAAAATCAAAAAATGTATAAACATTTATTTATAATTTAAATTATTGGTAAATATAAATAAATATATTTAAATATTTCCTAAATATGTATTTATGTGTATGTGTTTGTATTTATAAATGCAAAATTATTATGCACAGTACATAGATAAATATTATGTAAACACAAACTTTTGTTCTGGATGCGATTAATCGCGATTAATCGTTTGACAGCTCTAATAATAATTTACCTCAGTCACAGAAGCTATGTTTATTGAATAAACCCATTTTTATACTTATTTTTATAAGCAAGCGTCATTTTTTAGAGAAATTAATTTGTAACATATCTTGCAGACCAATCGCACCTGTCCGATTTGTCGAGCCGACGCGTCTGAAGTTCACCGCGACGTGGAATGAGTTCAGGTTTTTGTCCTTCACTGGGAAGCAGCACAAATCCTTGCGTGTGTTTTGTGAGTGGGGACACCTGTTCTCCAGCCAAACGCAAATCTACCCCCACCCCGCTATAACCCCACCTCTACAATAAGCAATCTTGGAATTTGTATGGAACCTGTTTGACCTCTGCTGTGCATCATCGTGTGAGTTACATGAAAGCTACTGCCTCCTATAGCCACTTCCGAGTTCTGGAATCGTGACCGTTGTTTCTTTCAAACGTTTTTCTTTTCCCTGCCCATGTTTTCGCAGATTCCAAAGATAACCTGTAATACGTGTTGTGTTGGCATATTTGTTTACACGATAGAATATTCTCTAGTTGTTTGATCACGAATTACAATTGTGCATTAGTGTCGTAGGGGTCGCGGGGGGTGGGCCTGAATGATGCTTGTTGTCGGCTTTACTGTGCAATCACATACGTTCGTGGGAAGACTTAAGGACGGTTCGCAGACGCCACGGCCGCCCTGCTGGTGAACGACCATCATAGATGCATGTACCGAGGGACTTGTTAATAATCTATGTTTTGCAATAATGTATCGATCATTTGAATATCTTATTCCCGATTTCTCTTTTATCTGCGAATGCTATTGTGAAGGTGTGACTTTCATCGGTTAAAAAAAGTTCAATGGCCTGAGGTTGAAGACAAAAAAGAGGAAAACAAACAAAAGGACTGACTGGGCTTTTAGCGCGGTCGAAGAGACATTGAGGAGCAGAGCTCGGTGATGAGGTCACGGGGAGACGTGGCTGTTTTTGCTGTTCGCTGGCAAGGGCAAATCGGACTGGCCCGTGGAACACAGGGATGAGAACACTGCACACTGCCTTTGCCAGCCTTCACCTGGCTGCACAACTTTCGTCTATTGTGGACCGGCCCTCTTCAACCCGATTCATCACTCAGCTGTCGGCTAGATCTCACAGGCCTCGCACGGACTGTTCTTTTAGACTAGCAATATTTTAACTAACAAGATCCGCCGACGCTAACAAAAAGAGGAATGTCGAGCAGAGACGGAGAGAGGGGGGCGGGGCTCAAGCGGCCTCCATCTTGCCATTTTCACACCTCTGAATTAACAGCGCAGGCCAGGAGATCTCATTTGCCTGTCCAGACTTTGGAGAGGGTGGAACACTTTGCAGAAAGCAATACGTGCAATGAGTGTGTGAGGTGAACGGAAACATTGACCTGATTTTCAAGGACTGGGCTTTTCCCCTCATTCGTGAGCCAAATAATCAACATACTCAAGATCTCAGCTCTGCCTTCTCAAGACCTTGACAAGCACAAACCTGTTACTAATCTTCAAACATCCTTTGTCAGTTCCTCTTTGTTTTTGGTTTTTAAAGTGGTGTTATTTATTGGTTTTATCTTCTGAGGGAGTTTGAAGGATTCGGTTGGGCATCTTTAATGCGTTTTGGTTTGCCTCCCGCTGTCAGGTCTCAGGCCGTGTTCACAGTGTAATGTGATGTGAAAGAAAAAAAACATTGTATGCATAGCCTTGGCGTGAAAGTTTGAAATTATCGTCTTGTTTTTAAGACAAAAGAATGTTGAAACCCTCTGTATTTCTAGTTAAGCCCTTTCCTGTGTGCCAGTTGACTGTAGTCGTTCCACGCAGATCCCAGACAGGAGACGGTGGAGATAGAGCATAAGGGTCGCTTAAAGAAAGAAAAATAATGCACTGTAAAACGCTCGACTAGTGGTTCACTCGATTCCAAAAACAACCCTGAACTTCTTTGTTCGGGGGGAAAACTATGAACTATTTGGGTTTAATTTTTTTCCCTAAAAACTTTAATTATAGGACTTTTGAATACATACGTATATATATATATATATATATATATATATAAATCTCTATATATATATATTTCTGAGTTGTTTGTCCACTGAATAGTCATTGTAATTAATAGACACACTGGCTTTTCTCGGGTAAAGGGACTCTTTTAGAGAATGTGAGTATATTGCATTTGCGTGCCCGGTTTTAAAAAACAAGCCATTGTAATGAATTTAATCCACACTTTTGATAAGTAATCTATGTATACATATCTGTTCACTGGCATATATTTTCAGTATAAAAGAAAATCACTCAGGGCCTCTCGGTAATGAAAAATAAAGGAAAACAGTCCATTTCAAATGGGATTGACGCCATGGACACACATTTGGGTATTTTGGGTTGTTTTCCTCAGGCCGTGCATATTTTAAATGTAATCAGCTGAACTAATATTCCTTTTTTAAATGGTGGTGAATATTATTCCATTATACGACTGGCATGCAAAGAAAAAAAGAGAAAAAAAACAGAAGACGTGACATGTTGTATTGAGTGAGAATAGGCTTTTCGTCACTGCAGCCAATCATAAGCGTATGTTACTCGAACCTGTTTTACAGCAGTTGCGTTCCTGTGTTGTCGTACTTGAACCACACTTAAAGGTTGTAATCCCATTTAAAACGGTGCCGCGGTGCACACTGTCCTACCTAGACCACTTCCAAGACTATTCTTACAGTGTTTGCATGATTTAATACGAGAAAAAAAAGACAAAAAAATAAAATCTGTATTTTCAGCGAAGGATATAGACGGGGTGGGCAAGTATTTTAATTGTGCACAATATGCATGCATGTCTAACCAGGTCCCGGCTGGTTTTTAGGTAGATCTAGTTGGCTTTGGGTTCTGGGTGTAGGGGACTTTTTGCTCAGCTAATAACTGCCATGCACTGTACTGCACACATTTGTAACAGAATCGAATGACTACAAGATTTTATCGTGCTTGTACTTGCAAAAGAAAAAAAATATATCAAAGAATTCAATGGAAAAATAATATAGGAAATTAGACGTTAACAAAGCTTGACGCCAGCGAGAAGAAAGCAGCTTTGGAGATGTGATCGATTCGGCTCCTCACAACATTCATGCTTCTATATTGTCGCCTCAGTGATCGACACACTTGCCTGGAATCTAGAGAACGGAAAGCCATATAGTAAAAAGGTGCTAGATATTCTATATTTAGGTGTAATGCTACATTCACATAAGAGAATGCAATAGTTTGTTATGGGTCTCTGTTCATGCAGCATGCAGTGCTACTTGTACCCTTACAGTGGTCAGCAACAGTTAACATTATCAACAGGGATTTCAATTCAAAAATCTATTTAGCTTTACTCGTACATGCCGGTAGACAGTGACCGTTTCCAAATGCATCTACGATGATATTATTTTACTGCCCGAGTGATCAGATCAAGTACATCTGCCTTAAATGGAAGTATCGTCTGGGGAAAAATGGCGCTGTCACTCGTTTACCAAAACGGTGGAAAACACATGTACCTGTTGTACGGTTCTGATCTACCTTGAGCATTTGTAATTGTTTGAAATGTACACGCAAGCACTTTTGCTTGGGGTAACTGGCTGTGGGCTATTTCTAATATATCTTTGTTTAGATTTCTAAAGGAATTTTTCACAATAATCACGATTCCTTGAAAACCTCAGTGTTACCTGTACTGAATTACTAAAAAGAGGAAGAAAAAAATTCAAACTACGATAAATAGGATCTTGTAGTCTTTCTGTGATTCAACTAATAAATAATCTCACAGCTTGTGTGGTGGAAAATTGTGTTCCAATAAGCAGCTAAATACTTTAGGGTTTGTGATTTGTTGACTGCTCCATAGACGCCACTGATTGTTTACCAATGATTTCTTGCTGTGGTGGGATAGTGGATTGTTTACTGTTATATTCTCCTCCTGGCCTTTAGGGCTCAGTCATTGCCTGAATTCCAGACTACCCAGCCGACAACAGGGCCAGGGGCATGTGTTCTGTGTTAGGAAGATATTTTGCTTTGGTACTTGCACATTTACAGTTACCTCATTTTTGCCATGTTTGTATTTGGAAGAAAAAAAACAATAAAAAAATAAAATAAAAAGCTAATATATATTATATATAGCAAATGGTTCTTAATGCTCTAATTTTTTCATTCCATTGGAATCATTGTTTGTAGCATTTAACATAACTAGTTATAGTGTATTATAAATACATCTGTATACTGATTGAAATTTTTAAGATTTGTACTTTTTTTAAATGAAAGTTGCTAGTTCTGCTTTACCGAGTAGTGCAATCATATTTTTTTTTTAATTGTTGCTGATTGGAGAGGGTTGTTCACTAATAAATGTGTGATATATACTCATACTACACTGACTAGAGGAATCACTGCTTTGAACGTATTGCACAATACAGATATGTTTGCAGCTCGGTTACTTGTCTTATATGGTTTCTGTGCCACGAGAACCTCACGATCTGTGGTACACATTTCATCCCAAAATAAAAATTTAGCAGTTTGCGTCATGAAATTAAGCTTGTTTTTAGGAATACTGAGATTGAACATTATGCTGTGTAGGTGATCAGTTTTATTACATAGCATCAGAATGTATTAAAGGCAGTACAACAGTTACTTTGATTATGAATTTGTACCTAATAAATACTTTGCATTACAGAAATGACAATTAGGGAAGAAAGCTTATGCGTCATGAAATTGATATAAATATCTTAATGGTCCTACATTTTTTTTCTTTAAATGATGCAGATACAGCCAAGAAACAAATTAAGAGAACATTTAAAATCATTTAAGTTTTTTGAATTTATTATTTATTGGTATGGGTAATGATCATTTTTGTTTCATTCTGTGTAACAATATTTCTCCCAAATTTCAAATAAAAAGATTTCTATTAGCAGAAAATGAAAACTGGAGAAACAGGTCAAACTAACAGAAAAGATGCTCTGTATTTTTTCAGAACTCAAATAATGCAAAGAAAAAAAAGTTCTTATTCACTTTTAAGCAATACAACAGTATTAATAAAATATGTTTTTAGGAAAAGTAAAAAAAAATGTTTATGACCTCGATTTCTAAAGTGTCTTTTCATCCTGTCAGTCTTTCACATTGCTGTTAGATGAATTTACGTCTCTCCTGAGGCCTGATTTTGTTGAAATTCAGACACTGGACTGGCCACAATACATCTAGAAATGCTGATTAAATTAAAATTTGGAATGGTCTCTTTTTTTGTAATTTGGGGTGAAATGACATTCTTTACCGAATGTAATAAAAGTCATCACAAAGTTTTAAACTTATATATAAACACAAGCTTTATACAATAAAGACTAAAGCTCTGGGTTTCTACCTCTCAAAATTATATTTGATTGTACAATAAAAGTGTTTTAATAGTTAATAGCACCATATTATATGTTCTCCTTTCAGATACCTACAAAGGAATGCAAACAACCATGGCTTTACGCCTGTGCAAATGTAAATATGACCTCAAGCAATAATATTGTCAAACCACAACAACGTTTTAAAATGTTTAATTTAGTATTGGAAAATTACATCTTTACATGACCAGGCCCATCACATGGACGACAGGTAACCTAGGCATCTATGAATGACCACAGGCACACTATGGGCAGACTTGCAGCACTATACTCTATATGGACAAAGCCACGTCGAATAGCTGTGGCCTTAGTTCTCGAACTCACTTTGAACCTCAAGTAGCCCGTCGGAACCTTCAGCCGATCACCTTCTTTTGGTCGTTGGATGAGATACATTATATGGTCGACTTTAATTCGCATTAAAAAAAAAAGAACTCTGCTGTGGCTTCCAGGCTTAACTTTAAATATGTAGGTCATATATTTACATGGCCGTTCACCTTGAACTCATGTACAGAACAAAACATCACTGCAGGGAAGGATGGGTTTTTTTTTTCTTTTTTTTTTAATTCGGTAAAAGTTATTTTAGTGATCCTTGTCCAGGCAATTGAACAGAAGAACTGGAGGGAAGGTGGGACTTCACTTGTGAGCAGTGGGTTAGCTAAATGTCAATCGTCTGTGAGGTCCTGCACAAACAGGACTTCTGTGCGACTCAGACCGGCATCCAGCAGAGTGGGGGGATTTGGCTGCTCCTCCGTCGGCAGACAAGGCAAGACCCGGCGTGGGAAATTTGTTACTATTTGGAATTTCTCTGGGGTCTCTTTCAATGAAAACACGAAGTCGTATATTACCTAAAAAGGAAAAGTGATGTTTAGCTATTGGTTTTAAAGTCTCAATCAGTGGGTCTCATTAACTAATAATTGCTTACATGCATAACTGAACTTCTCAAAAAGAATCATGAATTGCTTGTAAAAACATTCAGATGCAGATTTGATAGAAAAACAATTATATAAGTGACTCACGGTTTCACTCATACAAGAAAGGGCTGAGTCATACTACCCCCTAACCCGCCCTTTTTACAAACATATCAATTTCAAATCGAAGATCATGTTTTCTTATCTTGAATCACAGAGCATGTATAAACACTAGTATACAACACAATACGATGGGAGTGTGGTTACCGTCAGGGACTGATCGAACAGGAATCTCCGCTCCACCCGAGTGTTGTTGGGCAATTTGAACACTATTTTGACACTGTCCTGGTCATCCAATGGCGGCTCCGGGGGAAGACACTCAGACTTGCGCTCCTTCTCTTCTTCAAGTGTCTGTTTACATAGACACAAAAAATTACTATTAACTGTTAACTGACTTAAAACGTTAGCACAAGAAATTTGATTTTATTAACCACAATTCCTTAAGAGCTTAAATTACTGCATACATTGTACAAGGCTAACTGGCGTGTACTGTTTATACAAAATATTAAATTGCTTACTCTTCGTCTCCTCTCTTCTGCGAGGATGCTCTGGCGAGCCTTCTCCTCCTCTTGGCGCTTCTGCTCTTGTTCTTCACGTTTCTTCTTCTCTTTTGCCTGGTCTGCAAGGAGCGATGCTTGGTAAGCTTCATCCTGCTGCTGCCTCAGTACCTGCGTCTGGTTCCTCTCCTCCCTGAACGCAATCAACAACAAACATTCCCATCTGAAATCATCTGCTGAGACACACTTTTGTTTCACACTTATTTATTAAGACAGTCATGTGTAAGAGAGGTAAGAGACGATGGTATAAAGCAGGGAGCAAAACGCCATCATCTTACCGCTCTAGTCTTTCTGACATGAGATATGTCTGGTTCGCCTCAATGATGAAGGTCAGCTGGTTGATAAGATCCTCAGGCTGAATCAGCCCCTCTAGTCGGCCGACAACTGTCATCTTTCGGTCCTTCAGCATGATCATAGCCAGGAAGGGATACGTGTTCTCACGCAGAGCCTGAGAGACTGTTCACAAAAGGTAGAGAGAAAGTAATCAGCTAATCTCAATCATAACGTAGCAGAAAGATGTAAGACTTGATGCTGGTTACCTCGGTAACCCTCTGGCTTGCTGGTGGAACACGCCCAGAACAGCATGCGTGTGTTAATAAAGGTCAGTACCTCTTCTGAACATAATGTACTTCTGAAAGAGATGTGAAACACAGGACCTTTGATTCATGAGACCGGGCAGATGTGATCTGTGTGTGCGGAGAAGAACGTCCCAGGTCAAGCTTACCGACAGAATTCATCAGTGTCCTGGTGATCATCGCCATGTAGATAAACTAACAAATAGCGAAGTTCTCGTTTGGCATCATTCAAAGCCTGAAAGCAGAAACTTCATTAACTACTTTGGATTTGTTTACAAGTTGTTTCAGTCAAGCTGTCTGCCTGATAAATAGGCACAACAGTTTTTAAAAGCCTTTAAATTGAGCAGTTAATTTTTTCTGCTATATTAAAGTGATAGTTCATCAAAAAATTATAATTCTGTCATCATTTACTCACGCTCATGTAATTTCATACCTGTATAAATTACTTCAGATGAACACAAAGAAAGATATTTGGAAGAATGTTATTCATTTTCAGTTCCGGGACATCATTGCTACCATAGTAGGAAGAATTAAATGGTAGTCAAAGGTGCCTGAGAACTCTTTATTTTCCTAAATTCTTCAAAATATCTCATTGTGTGTTAAACAGAACAAAAAAAAACATTTTTTTCCTACTATGGTAGTGGATGATGTCCCAGAACAGAAAATTGCCAACATTCTTCCAAATATCTTTCTCGGTGTTCATTGGAACAAAGACATTTATACAGGTTTGAAACAACCTGAGGGTGAGTAATGACAGATTTTTCATTTTTGGATGAACTATTCCTTTAAAGATTAAGGAAAGACATAAAAAGTTTACATCAAAAATATGATGTCTTGATACTTCTTTGGTATTAGTATAATAGCCAACATACCTGACTATATGTTCCCTGGTAGAATACAGGATGCGATCGGCCATATTTCTCTTCAAAATTACGAATAAATGACATGACATCACCAACGGGATCTGTGACACGACCTCTCGGATCTGGTCGAATGAATCTCAGGGCAAACCTGCAGGATACACCGTTATAATAAAGGAAGGACTATAAGAACATGGTTAACACGCAAAAGATTTATACTTTTTACTATGTGTTTTATACTAGATTAAAGAACAACAAATATGCATGAATACCTGAATACGTCCAGGAGTGTATAATAAGTAATCCGGAAGGGAAGCATTATCAAGTAGTAACTCCAACCTAATAAGCCCTGTAAAAAAAAGAGAAATGTGTTAATACAAACATATTGTACAGATTTCGAATGACATGAGTGTGAGTAAATACATTTGTATTTATGTATGTATTATAATTTGCATAAATCTATAGGAAACCTTTTACACAAGAAGTGCTGCTGAGGGGGGAGGGAAAAAACGAAAAAAGCTCTTACTCTAGGCTGTGGCCTTGACACAATATAGCTATACACTCTGTGGTCTGTTGTGTTGACCTGTAACGGTCTGGCGGGTGGCGGGCTGAAGACGCTCGGAACTCCTTCCTGCTCATTTAGTCTGTCTTGTACTGCAGCCTATAACAAAAAAGTTACAACCAGGTTGCTAATTCCAAAAGAGTAACCAACACTAGAATGAAAGGATCCGTTCATGTGGTTTACAAGGTCTCACCTCAATGTTCCAATTGTGTTGTTCTAGCGTACGCCGACATTGGTCCATCGACTCCAAGCCTGTCAAGTCCTGAATAACAACAAAAGAATTTATGTTATTTGCCAACATAATTGTCTACCAATTGAAATACAGGAAGTGTGTGTTTAACATTCTACATAATGTCTGGAGTATCATCAAATATTTTTAATCTTTGAATTAGTATTATAATAAAAATGTAGCAAGTTTATTACCATAGTTTGAATACAATAACATGGTTAAATTGTAGTTATTATAGGGAGACAATGGTACATTTGTGGTGACTGGTTTAAATACAAACTGAACCAAAAAGGGTTAAATTTCTTAAGGGCTACGCCACAGTTTCATATTCTGACAATGACTCAGTGGGGGATGAAGAACAACTCAGCTTCTCTTGTGCAGGTGGCTCATCCAGCATACATACAGTAACAAACCCTCGTAAAAAAAAAATACAGTTTGCCTAGACGCATCAAAAACCTCACAGCCTAAACCGACGTCATTTTTTACGTGCATTAAAGTACAAAAAGCCAATCTCGGAAGGCAGCTTGACAGCTGCCAGTTCACTTCAAATAAACTAAAGGACACTATAAATAATAGGCACCTTATGTATTTAATTCTTTATATGTGCTGCAAATAAGATGTTATTATATAGTTTTTCTTTGCATTTATTCGATTAAGTGAAGCTGGACTAATGAGTAAAAAGTAACGATCTTAACGGCAGTTGTCTCGCTGATTGTCCGATCATGCTTAAACCCTTTTGGACACCGTGAAAAAGCCTTTTCAAATAATTAGCTGAATAAAGGGCGAATCAGTCAGTGTGTTAATTAGAAACTCGTTGGTACCTGAAACTGAAGGAGTTTTTCAGTTTGAGCCTGAGATAATTCCTGTTCTTCTGGCGCCGCCATCTTACCTCGCCGAGCCCTAACAAAACGTGATGACGTTTAAAGCGCGCTGACGTGACAGAATACGTACTACGATGCGCCAACGGGTTCTTCTTTTTGCGCCGCCTGCTGCACTGGAGTCATGTGGCATTTTACTTTTATGTCGACTTTTTAATGTGAAAATCGTTTGTAAATTTTTTTTCACATATATTTTTTCTCAAAATTCTACTAAAACTGTAGTCATCAACGATCATAATAATCAATAATTAAAACAATATTAATTCTACGATTTTAAAAATCCCAGTGGATAATGAATATATGAAAGTGAAAAAGTGAAAGTGACCTATTTGTCAGGTATGGTCACCCATACCCGAAATGTGATTTATGTGATTTATGTGCATTTAACCCATCCAGACAGTAGTGAACACGCGCACAGCAAGTCGCGAACACACGTACACCCTGAGCAGTGGGCAGCTATCGCTGCAGCGCCCGGAGAAAATATTGAAGCTTCTTTTAAATTATAATATTTATAATTTACTGTTATCCTTTAAGAAGATGAAACATGGTTAACAACATAAAAACAACACAGTATAAAACAGGTTTAGATCTAAAACAAATATAAGAGATTTTAGGTGCCACCGGAAATGTCCAGTCCTTTCTGTTTATTCCGACTTCCTGTACCAACCGAAGTGCTTTCAGTATGGCAGCTGCACCGACCTCGGTTGGACGAGATCAATCGACTAAAACTCCCTCACCTATCGTGTTTGATGTATCACAGCCTCCGGTGATCGAGGGATTTAGCCCGCTGCCAAGGGCAAAGGAAGAAAACTTTAAAGACAAATTTATCAGGAAAACTAAAGAAAACCCATTCGTCCCTATAGGTGAGTTATATAAAACAAACCATCACTTACACAAGCTGCAGATGACAGCACGCGAACGTGATTTTTTTTACTACACTAGTTTCCATATTAAAAATGGTAACAGATCATATATAGGATGTTTTTGTGTATGAACCCATTTTTAAGGGTTTGGTGTCCTTGTTACGTCATAGTGACTGGATTCAAACTCCCTCATCCTGCGATTCCTGCGATAGCGTCAATGTTGTGGCAATGGCACAGGGTTACATTGCATATTCTGAATCACATTAAAGCTGACGGTACAAGCGTGTAGATGATATTAACCTGGTAGAATTACTTATATTTTGCACTCATAAGTGAAAGTTTCCAGTTTCAACTACCCCTGTCAACAACTGATAAACAAATGTATGAGCTGAGTTGCGTCCTGTTTGTTTGGGAAGTGCTGGGCATGTGAATTTCACCTTGTCGTGTCAGGAAAAGCCAAACAAAAAGTACACAAAAGGTGTTTGTTTGTTAAAATTGTGTTATTTGATATTCCTCATAAATATAACACAACATAGTAAACAAGAGACACCCAAAAGAAAAAACGAACTCATAGAATACACATAATAATATAAAAAAATAATAATTGTGTTAATGGGAACAAAATGTAAACCTGGTTGACCATCATTCATTCATTTTCTCTGTCTTCAGGTTGCTTAGGAACCGCTGGGGCATTGATCTATGGCCTCGGTGCCTTCAGAAGTGGCAAGACCCGGCAGTCGCAGCTGTCAATGAGAGCCCGTATCTTCGCTCAAGGCTTCACAGTCGTTGCCATCATAGTGGGTGTTGCTGCCACAGCACTGAAGCCCAAGTAGTGAAGAAACAACAGAGCAATGACAGTTTGACCAGAGCCTTATGTAGCTGATGAGTGAAAAGTGATGTAAATGTGGAATGAACTGAATGCTTAATGCAGCTGTTACCATTTTTATTTTCTTCAAAGAGAAGTGCCTAGTGCAAGAACAACAGTCTGACAGGTGGTAGGTGGGGCTATTTGACTTCATCAGATTTATGCCCAATATTTAATTTAAAGAGTGTCCTGATTCGAGTCAGAAATAGCTACTTTTGTAGTTATTTGGTGCGACAGGCCAAGTGGTATTTTTTCCTATGTTGATAAATTAAGGTAGTGTAAATGTTGTGTCTTATCTCAATTGTCTATTATGTACATTTATGAAAATTATTTAAGGCACAATGTAATGTGACAACTAGGGCCCTTAATATTAAACAAATCTATTCACATGAAATGATGTGTTAGTATTCGTTATTAAGGACTCACAATAAATAGTAATTGAATTGAGGCTTTTATTAAATTATGCATCAGTATTGCATGGTCTGTATCAATGCACACTCATTCATAGAGTTATGAGAAGCTAAAATAAAAAAAGCTTAATCAAACAAGCTGCACTTTGTTTTCATTAGAGTAGTAAAAAATGACCCCGAATCAGGTTAAACATAAGCAGATGTTTTAGACCTTAACTTGTCAAAATAAGCAAATAAATTTGAGTTGTTTTAAAAGCAATTAAAATTAACTACTCTGTGGAACCATCAGTAACATTTCAAGACATGTCATGTAACAAGCAGAACTACAATTTCAACATCTGGACAAACTCGTTCAACTAACAGCAAATGTGTTTTGTACAAAAGGATCACTACCTGCATTGTTTTATGTGCTATCCTTTTCTAGCCGTCAGATTTTGGCAGATTGAGTGATGAAGGCCAGACATGAAATCTCAGTTAGCAAAAAGTTCAGGCACAGTATTCATTGCTGTATTGGACTGAGGCCACATTACATACAAAACACTACATTTTGCTAAAGATGTGGTTCAAACCTGGTATTATTTGTCCCTTATGTATATCGTCAGAGAAAACTGCTAAGAACATGTGCTAAATATAAGTAATGTAGATTTCTATGTTGTCCAATGTTATAATGGCAGAGTAATACAACCATGCATTATAAATGCTGTGATCTTATAATCCTGCAGCAAAATCGCATCTGCTGACTATTACGGTCACTTCAGACATAAAAACAAACATTACATGCATAACTTTAATTCACTAAATGATTTAATTATAACCACAAAAAATGAACCGTAGCAGACTTATGAACACAACTAATTCCCTCTTGACAGTGAGCAGAAATGCACAAAAGCAGATAATACCAAACCTTGATACTGATTTTAGTAGAGTTTATGAAGAAAGTTTAAAATACTTCATAAAGAGAGAGGTGCAAACAAACCTGCGTCCATATTAAGTAACAAAACACCTCGGTTTCTTGTTTAATGGGCCACCACAGGAACAAAAATAATAACGCTGTCTGGAGATTTGTGGGTACCGTAAATGTCACCACAATCACTATTGAGTAAACTGAAAAGTCACAACAATCACTGGACTAAAATAAAAAAACTATTGCCCTGCGGATTAATGTGATAAACAAATTAACTTGTTTTTAAAAGTCGGAGGCACACTTGAATTTTTCTCTTCGTGTATAAAATTCCTGAAAATGTAGAATAGCCAAACTAAATACTCTTGACACCATAAAACATCAGGGTACATAAATATGAAGCTTAAATACACTAAATTGTACACTTTCTAAAAAAAAATCCTTTACTCTGTTAGATGTCCAGCTTCATTAAAATAAAGTGCAAGAGGGAAAAAAAAAGAAAGCCAGTAAATCACGAGAGGGAGATGTTTTAGCGAACCAGAGGCGTCTGTTTCAGAGAAATGAGCACCGAGCGCATCCGAGACACGTCTTTAGTCTGGCGGCTGGTTTTGGGGTTGAAGTCACAAAGACGGGCCACTTTCTCCCATTCTGTGCCGGGGCTGTCGTCATCACACTCCTTCAGAAAAGCAGTTTCTGACACTCTGCAGGGACAGACAATCATGAGAACCAGGAGTGCAGAGGTCAAAGGTTATTCCAAGCCTATACGAGTCATCATATAAAATAAAGAACAACACCCATCTACAGCAAACAAGCCCTACTAACACAGTATTAAAATCTAGAATTTGATCACAAGTGGACTTTGCTAAATACAGTAGGTTTAATGATGCGATTTTCATCTGAATACTGTGTATTTCAATATACAACATGAAACACGTTTAAGGCTGATATTTTATCAAATAAAAGTAAATGACATGCAGACCCAAACAGATAACATCTAACATCTAATGTATGCACAATTATGTTAACAAGAACCAAGAATATAAAATCTTTGCTAATCTGCTTCTAACAATAGTGTTTTTGTTATTTAGGGACGAGTTATGGTAAACATACACAAAGCCTATGACATCAGAGTTGGGCTGTTTGTTGAAAGTCTTATCAGCGATCCTAGTGCACAATGAGACAGGACGGCAGAAGAGGAAGAGAAAATAAAGGAAGAAGAATATGGGAGTGGAAAGGAAGTGCAAAAGATGGAGAGATACAAAGAAAGAGAAGTGTCAGTCTCACAAAAGCGGCACATGAAACAAGGGGTTAAACAACAAAATGAGTTATCTAGGAGTTTAACAGTTGTCAAAAACAGCAGTAACACCTAGATTAAATAACTACATAAAGTTGTCTGAAACAAATGGAGTAAATTTTCTCAATTTATACATACATTTAACATCAATAATAATGCTAATAGTTGGCAAGACAGCTGCCAGCTTTGGCCTGCAATGACTTGCTGTCAGTTTAAAAGAATTTCTAACTACCTGTCTTACTTTGTGTGCAACTGTTCGTGAAAGGATTAGTGCAAACAAATACATGCAGCTGAATTAAGTGCATTTTAAAAGATGTTAACATTAAATGACCTGTTGTTGGATTTGTTTTTCTCCATCTGTTCTTTCTGGTGTACATGCCAATCCTCTAGTTCCTTCTGGGCTTTCTCTCTCCACACGGCCTCAGCTGCTTTAGCAGCTGAATCTAAATAGCAAAAAACAATCGTCCTGTTATTCTAGTGCAAACACCCAAAATGTTGAAGAATAAAAAAAGATAAAAATGTTGATGTTACATTAAATCAACTTTTGGAATAATGAATCGCAGAAGTCTACCTTTTTAATAGAACAACACTTTTCGTAATCGGGTTTCCGGCACCAAAACAAACACACTACTTACGTTACGTTATTTATAATTATACATGAAATAATTCACCACCTAATTGTTCCAGCCGATCCCTTTGTTCCTCCCTCCATTTGCGCAAGCTTTCTGGTTCCTGCCTCTGAATGTCAGCTTGGGCAATGGCTGAGTAGCTGTCAGCTGTGCCGTTGGCGTCCTAATGTTACAAAATAGCAAATGATTATATAACATTAATAATGTCCCTTGCAAGTGAACAGCTGCATTACGTTATATGTGTACACAAGAACAAAACATTTTACGGGAACATAAAGGAAATTGTTTAACTGCATTTACCTGGAACATATCTCCGTTTACAGCCGTTGTTCCTCCAAAATCACCTGCGCTCAAATAAGAGAAACAGCTTTGAGATTTGAGTGCACTTATTGGGCAACAGTTTCTACGCTACACTTCCTATTGGTGGGAACATTACAGGTATTACCTGAATGCTGCAAACCTTGTTGGCCCGTCAACGCTTTGCCTTTCCCGTCATTTCTAGATCTGGTCAGCAGGTGGGCTGGTGTGTCCACTCAACAAAGGTTTAGTTCAGCATTCAGCAACCTTGATTGTCTGTACCCTGCCCCTCATCAGAACGCACTTTTCTAGTTTGCTTACTAACTGACCGTGAAAACATTGTTTTGTCTCAAATTGAGTACTGACTTTATCTCAAATCCAGCATCAAATCTAGCCCGGTGGAAAAAACTGTCAAAGAAATTCTAGTGGTTTTAATGGTATTAATGGGAATTGTATTGAGTTTAATGGAAACTATAATGGTTTCCTTGAGTCTCCACTGGTATTGTGTTGGTGGGACGTTATCTGGCTGACGGGAACCAATTCAATTCTATTAAAATCCATGTACCAATATTTATATACCATGGTGGTTTACACACGGTTAGCTAAAGTACTGTTGTTACTATATTACATGTCTACAAACATGGTATCTGTGATACTCAACATTACCGTGGTATATCCACCTACCGTGGTATATCGACCAACCATGGTACTTTTTCGTACTTAAACAAAAAGCCGTACGACACTTTCCTTTTTAATTTAAGCTTAATACCATCTTTTATTATCAGCCATTCACCTGGTTGTTTAATAAAACACTTTATTAATACTCTGGTTTAACAAAAGCTAACAGGCCAGCGTGACCACGCACCTCCGAAAGACGTGTACGTGTCCGCGTCCGCGGGCGGAGGTCCGGCGTCATCCAGCGCGCCGAACCCGGCGTCGTCGTTTTCGATCACCGCGATCTCATTCTGCTGCTGGGCGAGAAACGCCGCGGCCGGGTCCTCCTCCACGTGAACTCCGTTGTCGGAGGCGGAAAAGCCGAAGTCGTCAGCCATGTTTAACAAAGTAACACCGGCTTCCGTAAAAAGCCTCCAGCTGTTCTCTTCTTCGAACTCGTTGGGATATTTTTAAAGGAAAATAAACTTACGCGAGTTGTTATGAATCAGACGTGGCAAGCGTTTAGAAGTTGTAGAGTGTACAGGATAGTTTTCACTTTACAGCAGCAGGTTGTCTAGGAGTTCGCTGACGCGTCGCTCTTAATGGGAGGAGTGATCAGTGCTGGGAAAATTCAGTGAAATATTCCACAGCCAGTTAATCTGTTACCGTATGTCACCATCTGCTGGACAGAGAGGGTAAAACGAGTTTACGCTAAATTTACTAAAATTAAAACTTTGAAAACGTTTCTGTTTATTGAAATAAAATAAAATATTAGCCTAGAATTATTGTAAATACTTAATGTAAACGCAAATTTGAAACGTTGCCTCAGAAATAAACAGAAATACGTTTAAAGCACTAAAATTATAACCATAAACCAAAACGAAAATATATAATTAAATAAACAATATCAACATAAAAATAAACAAATAAATAATAAAATGACGAAAGCATATAACAAAATTGCTAAAAATGTAACTAAAACTAACATAAAACTTCAAATAAAAGCTCATTTAAAATATAAATAAAACTACAATAGAATAGAATAGAATAGAATGAGCTTTATTGGCCAAGTATGTTTGCACATACGAGGAATTTGTTATAGTGACAGAAGCTCCACAGTGCAACAGAAAGACAGCAACAGGACAGAACACAGATAATAAAATAAAATAATATACAATAATATAGAAATAGGCAATGTACAAAACAGCAAAAACACAATATACAATATAGACAATTATGTATGTATAGACAATTATGTGTGTATGATACATAATTAAAATACAACATAATATACAAATATAAAACAATTAAACAATATAAAATACAACTTAAAAACAAAAATATAATAACTCGGAAGCTAACTCATTCTTTCTTTCTTTCTCTTGTGACAGACTATGTTAATATAAATAATACTAAAAACGTATTTTTTTGGAATAAAATCAATTATAAACAAAAATAATTAAATTAATGAATTACTTATAATAAAAAAGTGTTGCTACAGTTCCTCAAAGAACGCACGTTGTATTATAATGACAAAACACTAAATAAACAGAAGAAACCAACATTTACAAACTAACAGTGTATTCATAAAACAACCGAGTGCTGCTTCGGCCACGGGGTAATTCACTCCCATTTTATTTACACAAACTCTAATGTGTCTGGACACGGGGGCGCGTCCACGAGCCCCTGCGTCAACCCTCCCACGTGACGCGTGACGTTTATCACGATCCAGCTAAAAAGAAAATCCAACAGGGAAAACCTGCGGGTTCTGCGCGCGACCTGACGCCCGAGTCCGGAAAGTTGTGAAGTTTACTTAAGATCTGTTATATAGCGCAGCCCATCAGATCAGATGTCTGGAGATCAGAAGGAGGTAAATGCATTACTACACAATTTCTTTTGGTTTTACCGGCTTTGAGACTCGTTACTAGGTTACGACGTATGCGGCTTTGAAGTTACACAGAAGTTTATAAACTTTCATTGGTGTTTGTTAGTATGACGGCGGCTAAACTTGTATACCTTCTGGCGGTTTGTTTTATAAAGGATCAACCTGGTTTTAGTTAGTCATTCCTCAAAGCATATTTTTGATGGTTGTTAAAACATGTCCATTCATACAATGCCAACTTTTTGATTTAAGTTATACGTTCATAAGTTATCCAACTATTTATACGTTAACGTGATAGTATGTTAGTATCTGTAATGCTCTATAGAATTCCGTATTTTTGAAACTATTTTAATAATTCTTTATTTGTTTGATTTTATGATAGCAGAGTTGAAACAAAGTGTATTGGAGTTTGTGCAGTTGTCATTAAGTTTCGGTGGTTGAAACCCAAGGCATTCAACTTATTGGCAAAAAATGTGTAGTTTATAGATCGTTGTCTGGTAGAATTGAGCAACCGAAACATGCATTCACGGAAAAATGAACCATTGTCAGGTTTCCAAAGAACTAAATAGTTTTTTTCTGCACTCACAATATTTGGAGGTATTTGAACAAAACACTTTTCTGTCTTAGTCATTTTTTTATTAAACAGAAAACGTATGCTGATCTGTGACTAAATAAAACTGAAGGTAAAAAATATATAAAGAGACCTTTTCTGGATGTGTAATGTCCTCTGAAGTACAGTTTTACTAGTGTAAGACCTTTCCATATATAATGTTCCCTCAGTTGCCGTTTTACCATGGGGCAGAGCCGTTCTGTTGGTCCCTCAAATAGCTGTCACATACCCATCTTTGGCCGCTACAGTGTTCCACCGAAAACATGTGTTAAGCAGATTGAGAATACCAAGCTTTTGGCTTTCCACCCGTCCGACCTGCTTTCTGATGTCTTTTCTGACTATTTATTGCTTTAAATGTTACACCAGGGCCAGGGAATGTGAGGTAGTAGATGTTTTCTCTTCCCTAACTCCCTGCCTCTCTCTCCCCGTCTCTCTGTGACTCGTGGGTGTTGGGCTGAAATAGTTTGGTGTAGTTTTACATTCCTTATATAGCCTGTGGAGTTGGAGAGACGTGGAGCTAGCCCGTGTCACAGAGCAGGAAGGGAGGGAGTTGAGCTTTGCTAGCAGTGAGAAAGTCAGGCTGTCTCACAGTGCCAGATTTCCACTTGGTTCTCTGGAGGTTTACGTGACAAGTTTGGCCCGTGGCAAGAGGTATGTGTGCACCACCCTGTAACAGGTACACCTAGTGTGGTATAGAATAGCCTCGGAGTTTGGTGACAGCATGAGTTACAAGGAGAGAAATGTCATGATTTTATGGTTCAGGTTGTCCTTGGCTCTTCTAGTGATGTCATCATCACAGTGATGCAATGGTGTGCTGGTGGGGTTGGTGATGGATTATTTTGTCTTGGCACAAAAATAGATTATATTTTGGAGAAAAACTTTTATTTTGGAAACTTCACTAAAACGACCAAACATTTTTAGGTTAAGTGTTTTGTGATACGCTTGTGGTTTGTGTCTGGTGTTTTTTTACCAAATGAAAAGTTTGATGATATGATTTATTGTCCCAATGTGCTTTTTCTCATTTATGGGCTTTAAATGCAAAAGAGGGCATAATGTGCACTTTCGATGTGTATCGCTGCCTAGTAATTTGCAGTTCACCACGCAGTAAAAATAAAGGTGTTTATTTTTAGTTCCCTACCTGTGTTCATTCATTCAAATAAAAGTGGTTCTCGAATGTCTCTGTTGAACGCTATTATTACTTCGCAAACAAACGGCCAACACAGGAACAAAAAGGAACGCATTGAAATGGCTTTGATATTGTTCATCTCAAACCGTTTATATAGCATTTGCCATCAATTGTATTGAGTGAACTCAAAGTTAAACCGTGTTATAAACTGTTCCATGTGTCAAAAGCATTTTCATGTTTACGACCACAGACGTTATTATTTTTTATTATTATGATGATGAATTGGAAACCTTCATTTCTTGCTATCTTTTTCTCCTCAGGCCATGAATATATATTGTGTAACACTCAATGGACCTGCTCCCTGGGGTTTTCGTCTTCAGGGAGGCAAAGACTTCAACATGCCCCTGACTGTGTCCAGGGTAAGTGACCTCCATACCGCTGAACACTATTATGAGGTATCGTCACCTTTTGTTTACAGTTCGAGCTGTCAGCTCTTTATCAATGATGTATGCATCTCATTCTCTCCCGTTTAAACATTTCAATTTGACAAACGCACAATGCATCTCGCAGCTTTCATTTAGTGCGAACCCATCAATCACTCAAGGTGTTGAATGGCCGTAATGAGTTCTTCACCAATTCTGTGTCAGTTCACAGTCCCGCCCCAGCGAGCAGAGACGTCAAATATGACCTCAAAAGGAAATGCATTATAGTTAATTTGAACAGCCTGCTCGGTTCTTCGCAAGGTCTATTTCAACACTTGCATTCTTTCAGAAACATGTCACCGCTTGATATCAAACCCCGAAAGAAAAAGACCATTCGCATGTCTCCTCACTAGGATGTGTTATGCTTTGTTTACTTTCCAGCATGTGTTGTTCTCTCTATAAGGTCATCGAATCTTGCCTTAATGGCACTTCCAATGGACCATATTGAAGAGATCAGGTCCGGGCACAGAATTTCCATTCCTTATATGAGCAGTGATGTTTGTAGTGTACACAAAACTTCAGATCTGGTAGATGTTCCTGCAGTGGACCTGACAGGTCATTTCGTAGTCGTACGAATACTGGGACAAACAAGCAGGCCGTAGTTTGGCTAGGGGACATGTGTGTGAGTTTTCGAGATGCCGAAAGTGATTCCCTGAAAGGTACAAATAATAATAATGTTTTCAAAACATTACTGAAAAATGTTGTCTAGCCAGACATGGGAACAACCAAGTTTAGGATTATTTAACTTGTTTAAATGTTTTCTTCATTGCGAATGGACATAATCCATTTATCCAAATGTTCTACAAAAATGAAAATTCTGTCATCATTCACCCTCTTGTCATTCCAAACATGTATGACTTTCTTTCTTCTGCAGAACACAAAAGAAGATGTTTTGAAGGACGTTGATTTCCCAACAACATTGTCCCTCATTGACTTCCATTGTGTGGATACAAAACCACAATTCTTAAAATATCTTTGTGTTTTACAGAAGAAAGTCATGTACAGGTTTTGAATGGCATCAACCGTCACCTCTACATTTTGAAGAAACAACTGCTGCTAAACTGTGAAAGCAAACTGAGATCTACCAAAGATATAAAAATTAACAAGATGCTTCACTGCCATTGAAATGAATGGCGAGGAACGCAACGCTCAATATGGCCACCCTAGCTAAGCTTTGCGCATGCGTAGTATCTAAAGCAACATGAAAAAGAATGTTTTTATGCGTTGATCATAGGAAACAAACGTTAGGGTACAGTTTACGTCATTTTTAAATGTTGTTTTTAAATACGTCGTTTATTTAGGATTTTAGCCGGCGACTGTAGAAATATCAGTATTCCCATTCATGTCTTGTTTGAATTACGTAACAACTGACCTAACTGCCTGAAGGCTCGTTGCAAAGATGGCTGCCGAGTGGCACCACTTCCCTAAACCGACTTTGGAGCTACTAGCTAGTAGCTAACATCACATTAGATATACTAGCATTCTTGTAGACTAACTTCTGCGATGGTTTCATTGTTTTGCTTGCTTTGTCAGACAGGATAGTATAACCTGGAGCTGTGTACATCTGTTTTGTTCTTCGACGTCTGTCAGCTTTGATGACCTGTACTTAAACACTCCCTTACATGTCTGCTTGAGTCAAAACGGTGACTTCATCGGTGAGCTTGAGAGCCATTCCTAAAGCCTCCTGCTGCTACCAGGTGTTATGCAATAGCGGGAGCGTGTCTGTGCGTGCCATGCTAAACCTGATGGAGCTTCTTCTAAAGTGAGGTGCGGGGTCTTAGATTCATGAAGAATGATTTTGTATACAAGACTGAACGGATATCATCTCTTTACGCTAAGCATGACAAAATCAGTTTAGAAATGAAGGATGTCTTTTTTTAAGAAAGATGCAGGAACCACGTCAGTGTTCCTGAAAAAAGGCTTAAAGTGATACTTCACCCAAAAATGAAAATTCTGTCATCCTTTACTCATCTTAGAATTGTTCCAAATCTGAATAAATGCCTTTGTTCTGATGAACACACAGAGAAAGATATTTCAAAGAATGCTTATAACCAGACAGATTTTGCCCCCTATTGACTACCATAGGATGAAAAATACAATGGTAGTCAAAAATGCCCCAGAACTGTTTGCTGTCCTACGTTCTTCAAAATGTCTTATTTTGTGTTCTACAGAACAACCAAAAAAAAGAAAGGATACAGTAATTTTTCCAACTATGGGAGTCAATGGGGCAAAATCTGTCAGGTTATAAGCGTTCTTCCAAATATCTTTCTCTGTGTTCATCAGAACAAAGACATTTATACAGATTTTGAACAACTCAAAGGTGAGTAAATGATGATATAATGTTCATTTTTGGGTGAAGTATCACTTTAACACTTGCAAGAGCTGATTTTAGTTGGCATAGCCTGGTCTAGATCAACACCAGCAAAGTGTAAGGTGTTTTTCCAAGCAGGGGTTGTTTTTAAAGTAACAGTTCACCCAAAAATGAAAATTCTGTCATCATTCACTCACCCTCTTGTCATTTTAAACCTGTATGACTTTCTTTGTTCCGCAAAACACAAAAGAAGAAGAATGCTGGTAACCAAACAACGGCGATACTCATTGACTTGCATTGGTTTTGTTGTTCGGTTAATATCATTCTTCAAAATATCTTCTTTTGTGTTCTGCAGAAGAAAGAAGGTAAATGATGACAGACTTTTCATTTTTGGGTGAACTATTCTTTTAAGAAATGAAAAATGGAGAAAACCGGTCAGATTTGCTAGTCATACACTAACCTTCCCAGTTGCAACAGTTTTGACCGCAAAGCTCAAAATTGCCTCAATATAACCATTAACTGCCTTAATACTCATCATGTGACTCCCATTGGAACGTGCCGTAGTGTTTAACACAGCAAAGCAAACATCTCATACCTCACACGTCCTCGCCTCCTGACAGACACGAAAATTCATTTTCTAAGGAATGTTACAGATGACTTCCCATGTTCAGGCTGACATCATTGAGTCATCAGTCTGACATAATGTGACTTATTAGGTGTGTTTGTTCTGCTGTCTGAGGTTAAGCGGCGCTGTTAAAGGCGATTTGTTAGTCTGATAAGAAGGGCGGTGATTCATTCGTGTTGAGGGAGGTTACGCACGCCCACTGCACATAACTCCAGCACGGGTCATGAGGTAATGAACGTACAGCATGCTCTGTCCACAGGTTCTCAAGAGGAGGGAAACGGTTTCCTTTTCCTTTTTTGGAAAACAGAGACGTTGAAGAGAGAGGTTGTTGGAAGGTTGCAATGAATAAGGTGTTGAAACAGTACGATGAGGAAATGGAACATGGTGACTTGTTGGTAGAAAACATGCTTTAAAACATTCATAAAGTTACAATCGCCATTACTCATTTCTGGGGTTAGGGATTTGAAATATGTATATGTAATTTGTCTCTGTCTCTCATCATGTTTCTGTAGCTCAACTGTTGAGTGTTTGTAAAGTCAAGGTCATGGGATTGAATCCCAAAGAATACATGAATACAAAGTCACTTTAGAAAAAAATCATGTGCTGAATTCATGTATCGCATTGTTCAGCATCATTTTTCCGGTTCATGAGCTGGTGGTATTTGGAGGTGGGCAGGCATTCATTTTTCTCTGAACATTCTCGCACTCCTCCATTCCTCCAATCCGCCGCCTTCCATTGGCACATTTCTTTAGCATTCCTGGGATTTTTAACACTGCTCTGCTATTCCTGGCAACAGAAAGGCTCTTTGTCTACTTTTGCACCCACAATCCATGAATGTCTCCAGCCACCATTCCCCAAACCAGATGACAAGGTTACCGGACCTCAGAGGAATATTTTCCTGATGAAATCAGAGAACACGAAACCGATGTAAGATGGTCTCTTGTGTCTGCTTGTGCTAGCTGTGAAATCAATGATGATTGCAGCGTGCAAATGTTATGATTTCTGTTTGCGTGCATCTGGTTTTCATTAGCGAGCAACAAACCGTTTTGCTGAAGTCAAACACGACTTCAGTTAAAGAGTTGTGTATGATGTCACCTTTTGAAGATCTGTTCGAGGTTTTCTTTTGTGATTTGTGGTCTGTTGTTCAGGATTTGGAAGGTTTACCCGAAATGAAGCTGGTTCATTTACTACAGGAACAGGCACAAAGAAATAAAGAAATTCTTCATCCAAAATAAAGGGTTTCTCCTTATTCTTGTAAGGAGATTTTTAGGATAATGTACTGTTCACACTTTTCAATATTGTATATAAAACTAAAATATGAAGTACTTTTTTATATATATGTTTTAAACTGAATGTCACCATACATTGTAATGGCATTAAAAAAAGAGCAAACGGTACATTTTTCAAAATATTTTGGATTTTTTTTGTGATCTTTGCACAAATAGTCCTTTTGGAGCTTGACAGCTTTTTCCAAGTTTGGACATCTAAGACAGACGTTGCCTTTTCGCATGAACTGTCCCTTTTAACAAACTGAAAGAGAAATGCGCTTCATGTGCCTCCTGAGAAACATTTTCGCTCTGGGTTCACTCGCTGCATTCCCATTTGCTCTCGTCTGTCTACCTAATCATCTGAGTTGGTCATCGAGTCATTTTAGCAAAGTTTTCATTATAAGCTTTTTTGCTTTGTAGGGCTTGTTAGACCAGTGTTTCTCAAACTGGGGGCCGTGGTCCCCTGGGGGGCCCCAAGATCCAGGGGGGCCACAGATTTTGTAGCATTTATGAAATATAGAAATTTATCATAGATTTTATGCAATCAAACATCAGAAAAATGACACCACCAACCAAAAGAATTGAGGTTCCAGCATTGTATAACTGAATGTTTTTGGTTTAATTAAAATTCTAAGTTTAAGATTATACGTCTCTATATGGGGGGCCGCAAAGCGATGCACTTAACACAAAGGGGGCCTTACAACGAAAAAGTTTGAGAACCACTGTGTTAGACGATGCGGCAGTTGCTGCTTCTGGGGACCTTTGAAGACAACTTAGTTTAAAGCTTGGCTCTTACATCCAAGATATTTATGGCTCGCTCGTATCACATGACGCAATTGCAGAGAGGCCCGGAGTCTTACAGCCCCCAAAAGGAAATGGAAAGTGAAATGTGGCGAGGATTTTAACAACCAGTACAAGGGTGGTCTTTAGGGTCACCACATAAAGTTTTAGTAGCTCCAAGGACAAAACGACCTCGGACTGTCTGGGAAGAGAAGGGTAGAAAATGCAGCTCAGCCGGCTGGTATACGCATAAGACATGTACATTTTCTAAAAAAATATGTACAATTCTTGTGTTCTACTCTGCATCCAATATGGCTGCCATCTTCTTCATTTTGCGCTGTTGTGCTCAAATGTTCTTGTGTTGTACTGGCATATTAAAGCTAGATGGTTTAAGGTTTCTCTACGCTTCCCCGTTTGACTTGTAAAAGATCTTAGCGCAGCACTTTGCTGTCACCAAACTAAAGTCAAGGAACAGCTGGGCCAAGAGTTCGAGCCAGAAACACAGGTGGCCACGTCCATCAGCTTTATCTGAGTGTCTACTGTACACAACACCGCTCCCCTCGCACCCCTCTCTCTCATTTCCTTCGTTTTTGCATCTCAACCCTGCCTCTCATCTGTTGCTCCTGTGTTCTCCATGTGTTTGCTTTTAAGAGCCCTCCTGGTCTGGTTGCAGTTTCTCCCGTTCCTGTACCTGTGCCAGAGCGCTGCACCTGAGGGAGGCCTTTGTGCGGGTTTGTTATTCAGACCCCGGCCATTTCCTCGTGATGTCATGCTGATGTCACAATGGCTCTAATGCTTCATAAATATTTGCATGGTCTCACAACAGGCTGACGGTTGTTTTTCATAAAGACTTGCAAGCCCCTGTTCTCATGGTGCAGTGCCGTCCAACTACAAATTGCAGTTCGAAAGTGCAGTGAGGTATTGTAAAGGGTCGCTGAAGTGAATAGCATGTGGACGACACAGGAAATTTGGTAGAATTTGGAAAACAGAGTAAATTTACATTGCAAGTGTTAAAGGGATAGTTCACCCAAAAACGAAAATTCTGTCATGAATTACTCACTCACACACGTTGTTACAAATCTGTATAAATTTCTTTGTTTGGTTGAACACAGTGAACAATATTTGGACAAATGCTTGTAACCAAACAGTTCTTGGACCCCATTGACTACCATAGTAGGAGAAATTACAATGGTAGTCAAAATTGCCCCAGAACTGTTTGCTGTCCTACATTCTTCAAAATATCTTCTTTTGTGTTCAACAAAAATATATATTGTATTTTTTCCTACTATGGTGGTCAATGGGGTCCAAGAACTGTTTGGTTATAAGCATTCTTCCAAATATCTTTCTCTGTGTTCATCATAACAAAGAAATTTATACAGATTTGGAACAACTCGAATTTTTATTTTACTACCCTTTTAAAGCTTTGGAGTTAAATAAAATAAAAACATTTATTCATTTTGGTATAGCTGATGGCGCTGAGGCAATACACTTTTAAATGAATAGTTTACTCGGAAAGGAAAATTCCTTCATCATTTACTCACCCTCGTGTCATTCCAAACCTGTATGACTTTCTTTCTTCAGCAGAAAACAAACAAAGATATTTTAAGGAAGGTTGGTAACCAAACATCACTGACCCCCATTGACTTCCATTGTATGGACACAAAACCCCTGAGACATTTCTCAAAATATCCCCAAGAGTCAAAAGAGCCCATTTTAGTGTCTTAGGCCAGTAAGTAATCACTCAGACATTCATTCAGATGCCCAGGCAACACATAGCAATTTTCTAAACCCACATTGAACACAGTGAAGAGTTAATGTTTATTTGTACTGAATAGCAGACCACTGAGACAGCAAATATGGTGGAACTTGGAGAATAAAGAGACCACAGATGTTAAAGGTTTGGTTAAAGCTTTATGTATGAGGGTATTTCATGTACATTACATTGGTACTCATGCCAAAAGCAAAAGCTGTATCCCATTAGGATGTTACCACCAAAGGTCTTATTATGCTATTACACAGATTAAGCTCTAGTAATGATGCGTTGCGTTTTGCTTTTTGGGCCGCTTTTATTGGACTAATGTGGTGTTTGCATTTGGGTCAAGGAAACGTAACTCTGGATGTGTGTGTGTGCTTGTATCTTTAGCTTACTTACCCTCTTGTCGTTTTAAACCTGTATGACTTCCTTTCTTCCGCAGAACACAAAAGATATTTTAAAGAAAGTTGGAAAGGGCACCCATTGACTTGCATAGGTTTTGTGTCCATACAATGTGAATGGGTGCCGGCGCATGTTCGGTTACCAACTTTTTTTAAAATATCTTCATTTGTGTTCTGCGGAAGACAGAAAGTCATACAGGTTTGAGGACTTTTTGATCACTTTAAGGACAATTTTAAAACTATTAGTTTTATATCAAGAGTTTTTTTTAAGTCCAAATGTTTTGGTAGATAAATAAACATTTTTTTAATGGTTTGGTAGGATTTTGGGTATGTGTTGTTCACACTTAGCTCTCTGGTTATCTGAGACCATTTCCCAGAAGGCATCAGACACAGGCTGAGTAAGCTTTGAGGCTTTGGTTTGTCATTCTGAGCACTTGCAAGCTATAAATCTGTGCTTGCATAGATGGAGTCAGTGTTACACGTAAATGTGACTCATATATGCTTCCTGGACACGATGTGACATTACGTAATTCGTTTGTCTGCGCTCACAGAATTCATAGAATAGACAGACTCTTGAGTGTTTAGCATCTCATTTCCCTGTGACACAAGCATATTTCCCTACGTTTCCTTTTGGGTGTGGCTTTTGACACAATGTCTCACTTTTTCTTGGTGATTTCATTCCCAGAGTTTTACCTCCTTATCTCGAAAGCACTAAACTATGATGCCATAAAACTGGACTATTCAGTTCGGTTCCTGGAGGGTTTAGTTCCAGCCCTGCTCATACACACCATGTTCATGTATTCTTGATTCGCTGATTCATGTGTGTTTGATTATGGTTGGAGCTGAACTCTGCAGGACTGCAGCCTTCAGGGAACACGGTTGAATAGCCATGCTGCAAAAGTCAATAGTGTGGTAAAGTACAGGATTAGTTTAGACTGGCTTTTGTTACGGTGAAGGATTTATCAACACTATTACATTTTGATCGTTTGAGTTCTTTGTTCATGCTCAAGACAAGACTTCCTATCAGGCGTGTCTGCTTTTGTGTGGTAGAGATTGATTTATTTGGAATGTCAGATTTGAATAGGTAAAGCACACTCAGTTGGCAGTGAAGGCGTGTTTATTTAATAGCTATTTTTAGCTGGTGTGTTTTATATCGAAGATCGGAATTGTCATTGATTCATGATAAAACCTGTGCTTTTGAATGTTTGTATATGTCACTTGATTGTTTTCTTGCCATTGATAATATAAAATTTACTTCATATAATGGTTTTGCAGGTTGTGAGAAATGTTCCACTTTTAATCTTTTTAATTACTGTTGGCCCATTTTATTAAAGTGTCCTACATTCAGATATCTACAGGATCTGGGTCAAATCCTTTTCACATTCAGCGTAGGTTTTTGCAGATTATTTAATACATTTGATTTGTTTATTCTTTTGGAGACAGTTTTATTTGGATATTGACCTGAAGCTCATATCCATTTTCTAAAGTATTAAGATTTACGCCCAATAAAATAGACGAAAATTCATATATTTACATTTTGAAGGAGCCACATCCAGGGTTCAGAACATCATGGAGACAGTTGCCTATAGCAACCACCCCAAATCCCCTTGGAACTGCAAAGAAACACACTAGAAACTACCGCAAATCAAACCGCATAGTGAGGTCATGGTTCCCTCTCACACATGCCTTGACATGCACCACTTTTTTTTTTGATAATGTCAAAATCTTGCACGTGAGCTGAAATGTTTGGAGGTCACTTCATTTAAACCATGACAAATGCTTTGTTTAGTCACAGTGATGACTAATGGTCTCTATGGTGTTTACAGTTGATCCCAGGCGGCAAGGCAGCCCAGTCCGGAGTGGGTGTTGGAGATTGGGTAGTGTCCATCTGTGAGGCCAACGCCGAGGAAATGACCCACGTGGAGGCACAGAACAAGATCAGAGCCGCGACAGACACCCTCACCCTCACTTTGAGCAGGTACACAAACAACTGCACGTTTACGGTTTCGGTATGATTAAAGTCACAGGTAGGGGAAACAGGAAATTGTGTTCTGTGGTTGATGCTCTTAACTCACTCTTAACCTCTTCATTGTGATCCTGGAAGCAAATATTTTCATGTTATGAGTTTGCAGTGTTTTATGAGGCGAGTAGTTCATTTCCCTCAAGTACAGTCTGCATGTGTCATGGTATCAGTTTCCCCTAATGTTTTTTTACAATGATTTTGTGAAATTGTACTTTTTAACGTATTTTTTTTCTCTCTCGCTGATGAACAATAAAACATTGCCGGCCAATTGAAATACATTTTGATTTAAAGAGAACTGGATTGCAAGGTCAAAATAAACATAACTTATCGTCCAAATGTGTGGGCACTCATGTAGTTATCATATTTATCTTATTAGTTATCGTTCATGGTGTAAACGAGCCTTGAAACTCTCTTTTTTTTAAACCACCTTATGGAAAAATAATAAACGGGGATTAATTCTGGAACCAAGACTGTACCAAGTGGCTTGACATTTTATTCTCCGCTGTGGTTTCTAATTTTGGTGTCTTGTTGTGAAAATGCACACATGCTTTGTGTTTGTGATTATTCCAAATTTAATTAACGGTTAACTATTTTAATTAAATCCTTTTACAAAACTCCAAGCTCATTTTTTTCCCTCTCGCCGTAGCTGTTCTGTTTAGAACTGCTTGTCTTGGGACATTGTGACATGTCAGCAGAATTAAGTGGCCTGTAGAACTACAGAGCGCCCTGTTTTTAGTCTCTTTACAGATAGATTTAAGGGAAGGTATTAAATACATGAAACACTTGTAAAGCCTCTCCTTCTCTCTCTCATCTCCTGTAATAAAACTGTACTTTGTCTGGCTCGGATGACCCTGGGCTGAAGGTAGAGCAGATAAGCTGAAGATGAAGGTGTAACTCTGTGACAGAAGCCGCTCCTCGCTTCTTAACACGGATATGGAAAAACTCTAGTGCCGCAGGACACAGTTGAGAGATCGCTTGCGTTGCACTCCTTTCGGGATGCATTAAAAAGTGCCCAAAAAAGGAAAGTTTGAAATGTACCATGCTGCCGTCAGACGGAGATCACGGCCTGCTGGTGGAAAGAGTATTGTGTCTGCGGTTGAAAGATTATGAGAACTAGGAAAAGATGAGCACGGGTGCAGAATGATAGCTGCTTCTTCCTGCTCTGTCATTAGGCCGCCCCTGTGATCAACACAGCTGAAATAGAGCCTGTGTAATGGTCCAAACCGCACTTATAAATGTGGTTTCGCTTCCTTTTAAGGTGTGTGAGAGCAGTTTATATGTCATCACAGTAGGTAAGCACTTGTAGTGGTTATTAATGGCCTGTTTAAGACGCCGGTACAAAAACAGTATCGAGCTGTGAGAATTACAACTTGTCCCGATAAACGTGGCTTTGCTCATGTGCATGACTTTGACTGAGTGAATAGGACATTAGTTTCAGCATATTGTTGGATAGTTTATGTTAAATAAAACTAATTTATTCACCCCAAATGTCCTTTCTTCGTAGAAAACTTGTGGATTGTTCAACAGCTCAATAGGTAGTGAACAATGTAACAAAATATATGTAAATTATATTATGTGAATAGAATAGTGATGAGTAAATGATTACGCATTTTTAATTTGGGTGTACTGTCCCTTTAATTTCTTAAATTTAATTTTTAATTTAAGTTTTGCTCATGTCAAATAGTTGTTGTTCTCTCTAAAACTCCCCTAAAATAAGAGAGAAAAAGGGGCTTTGTTTTGTTTTGGTCGTAAAACGTTGCTGATGCTGAAAATGTCAAATTCCCCAGATTCCTGTGCAATGGGATGAACCGATTAGAGGTGTGCAGAAAGTGGGCGTGTCCACCTTATCATATCACTGATGGTTTAGATCAGATGATGTCATTCCTGACGACGTTCCTTTTTTATGGAGTACGTTGTGACGTATCTAAACATCTCTGTACACTCACCTAAAGGATTATTAGGAACACCTGTTCAATTTCTCATTAATGCAATTATCTAATCAACCAATCACATGGCAGTTGCTTCAATGCATTTAGGGGTGTGGTCCTGGTCAAGACAATCTCCTGAACTCCAAACTGAATGTCAGAATGGGAAAGAAAGGTGATTTAAGCAATTTTGAGCGTGGCATGGTTGTTGGTGCCAGACGGGCCGGTCTGAGTATTTCACAATCTGCTCAGTTACTGGGATTTTCACGCACAACCATTTCTAGGGTTTACAAAGAATGGTGTGAAAAGGGAAAAACATCCAGTATGCGGCAGTCCTGTGGGCGAAAATGCCTTGTTGATGCTAGAGGTCAGAGGAGAATGGGCCGACTGATTCAAGCTGATAGAAGAGCAACTTTGACTGAAATAACCACTCGTTACAACCGAGGTATGCAGCAAAGCATTTGTGAAGCCACAACACGCACAACCTTGAGGCAGATGGGCTACAACAGCAGAAGACCCCACCGGGTACCACTCATCTCCACTACAAATAGGAAAAAGAGGCTACAATTTGCACGAGCTCACCAAAATTGGACAGTTGAAGACTGGAAAAATGTTGCCTGGTCTGATGAGTCTCGATTTCTGTTGAGACATTCAAATGGTAGAGTCAGAATTTGGCGTAAACAGAATGAGAACATGGATCCATCATGCCTTGTTACCACTGTGCAGGCTGGTGGTGGTGGTGTAATGGTGTGGGGGATGTTTTCTTGGCACACTTTAGGCCCCTTAGTGCCAATTGGGCATCGTTTAAATGCCACGGCCTACCTGAGCATTGTTTCTGACCATGTCCATCCCTTTATGACCACCATGTACCCATCCTCTAATGGCTACTTCCAGCAGGATAATGCACCATGTCACAAAGCTCGAATCATTTCAAATTGGTTTCTTGAACATGACAATGAGTTCACTGTACTAGAATGGCCCCCACAGTCACCAGATCTCAACCCGATAGAACATCTTTGGGATGTGGTGGAACGGGAGCTTCGTGCCCTGGATGTGCATCCCACAAATCTCCATCAACTGCAAGATGCTATCCTATCAATATGGGCCAACATTTCTAAAGAATGCTTTCAGCACCTTGTTGAATCAATGCCACGTAGAATTAAGGCAGTTCTGAAGGCGAAAGGGGGTCAAACACCGTATTAGTATGGTGTTCCTAATAATCCTTTAGGTGAGTGTATATCTATGTTCATATTACCCATTTGCTCAGTATGCTAACAGATGACTGTTATCTGGACTGTTGTTTGCTTGTGTCAGTGTTTTTGTAGTCTGGTGTTGTCTATCTAAGATGGATCGCAGTGTTTTTCCGTCCTGTGGAAAGGCGAAATTGAAGACATGTGTCTGAACACGTCTGTAGTTTTGGTAGACTTGATTACAGAGGGTGATGTTGTTTTAGTTTACATGCCTTTGATAGCTGTTTGGGCAAGCGCTTGAAATGCGGTTTCTAAAAGTTCTTTTGAAAGCTTTTGTTTGTTGTAAGAAGCCATCGTCATGTTTTTATGTCCATGCTCTGCCCTTCCTGTGTGGCTGTTGTTGCGGTTAATCCAGTTTTTGTCCTAAGCGTTATGTAAAATAACTTGAAGTTCTCATATTTATTTGAATCCACCCTCACTTACAAAGAGAAAAGCAGGTAAATCACATGGGAGAGTGATTAAGTAATGTATGTTTGTGTTCCTCCCTGTACTGTAAATCCTAATGTTTTCTTTACTTAAACAATTATGGAATCATGACTAAAGATTACTTAATGTAAGTCTACTGAACATAAAATGATAAAAAAGCCTGTAAGAGATACTAATAACCTTTTTGTGCATGAATATTTTGATTTATGCTTGATCACAGAATAAGAACTAATGGGACATTTAGAGCCATAATGCTTATTAAAAGTTATTTTTAGTGAAGTTGCATTGTTACAAACATATTTTTCTATGAAATCACCATTGCTAAGGTAAACATGGACTCTTCTCAATGCATTCTATTTATCACCATGATATTAAGATGCATGTCAGAAATGCAGTTTGTTTCACCCTCATTCAAAACCATTTCATAATGGTTTTGTGTCCGTGCAGTGGAAGTCAAAAAACAAGTTTTTTTGGGGAGACCACGTTACTCATCGAAATTATTAATGATTGCACTTGATTTTACTTTACAAAGTTTTGCCAACAAAATAAATATTCTGCTACAAATGTTAAGGCAGTCAGTACAGTCTTACTTTTTCCAAGTCATTACATTTCAAAGTTTCATTTCATAGCTTTCCTGTAGCTCAGTGGTTAGAGCATGGCGCTAGCAACGCCAAAGTCATGGGTTCGATCCCAGGGGATCGCACATAGTTAAAAACACATATATAGTATTATTTGGATAAAAGCATCTGCCAAATGCATAAATGTAAAATATATTGTAGGCAAATGGCACAGTAGCCTGGTGCCGTTCTATATATTGTCAGCTTTTGGATGCCGTTTATTTCCTGTGGCATTGTAAATCATGCTGGTTGTGCTATTTTCCTCGGTTTTTCCTCTCTGTGGTCTGGACAAAGGCCTCTGTGCAAGAGGATACCATCACTGTCACAGGAAGTGGTGTATAGACACAGGAAATGCAGACTCATGGGGGGGGAGGGGGGGAGGGGGAGGGGTGGGTTCACTGTTGGAATGCCACAATTTTTCCAGTCTAGTTAAACTGTCCAATTTAGGTCAGGGATTCTTGCCTATAAGTAAAATGCAATTTCTGTGTGGTGTTATAATGGGACAGTCATTGTATAACATTTGTAAAAAATAAGTTGAGTAGTTAAATTCAGTGAAGCTAAAATATACCCTTTGCTTTAGAGCAAATATAAATAAAAGGATTCTTAAAATCATAATCCTTATTTGCCACTTATTCTTATAATGGTGCACTGAAGAATTACGAGTGGTGTATCATGTTATTTACATAACATTATATATATATGTATTATTTTTGTGACATTACTATATTTTAGTACTACTATAATTGCTGCTGTCCTTCTGAAACCTACTATCTCCATATTTCATTTTTTTGCCGTAAAGCATTATTATTAGTCACCTTTTATGTTTGTCGCTGGGTTTTGCAAATATCTAACCAATAGAAAGTACGAGACAGTTTGACAACACAGCATTTAATCATTTAAAAAGTACAATGTTTTTTCCATTTCCTGAAAAAAAGCAAATTTGTACTAATGACGTTTTGGAAGGACGGCAACAATATTTTAGCATACTGTATATACTAAGGTACTTTGGTTTCTAAGTATATCATGGTACTTTTGAATAAGAATCAGGGAAAAGAACAAGAGGGCGTGCATTGGATGTTGCTTTTTACTGAATTGATGTCAGCTGTGTTTATTTTGACTCCAGTAGAAAAGGAACGTATCATTGTGATTCACGGCTGATATGTTTCTATTGCACATGTTTGATTTATGTGTGAATCAAAGCATTTGGACCACAGTCATGCATTATTTCTCACTGTACAGCTGCAACATTCCATTCAGACTGATAAAATAGCTTTTGTAGCCAGAGAGAGCAGATATTTTTTGTTGTATTTGGCACAAATTTGTCTGTTCAACTATTACACTCTCCTAAATAGTCTCATTACAGATTTAGCATCAATATTAACGACTTTTGGTGATTTCTCTTTTTCTCTCTCTCCAGAGCTTTTGATCCAGCTGGAGGAGAGCAGAAGGTAAGAGAATGTTACTCTTGTATCTGATAGAACCACAGAGCTTTCACAAAATCACTCCAGCAACTCCACAAACATGTTCTTGACTTGTGTTTTATAAGTCTGACGTTTTCATCCCTTTTTATGTTTTATGTCATTTATGTAAGTTTCAAACTCTTGATGTTCACTTGCTGGTTGTTGTGAAAGCTCTGGTGCTTTATTTCTTTTTCTGTTTGATATAAATTTGACTTCTTGCCCTTGGTCTTGCTTAAACATGCCTTTGGTGGTTTTTATATAACAGAATGCACAACCCCAGATATAATATATATTTTTTTACCATTTTATGCTGGCTTTTATCACAAAATAAACCATAGACAGCATGGTCAGGACCCCAGTGTGAAGCGGAGGGGTCTTGTGTCACCCAGAAGGGATTTATTTTGTTATAACAACCAGCTTGCCACTGAAAATAAAGTATAGTTTTCAAATATTTTATTTGCTCATATGTAACAAATTCAAACCTGGCACGGGAAAAGGGAAAACGGTGGTGTTATATTAAACATGTAAGTTGTAGGTCAAGATGACTTGCAGAACCTGGATGGCCCTTGTGTTATCAGTTTTAACAGAACTGACCAATCAGAATCAAGAATTCTAGAGAGCCATGTAATACGATATATAAGCGATATACCAGCGCTGCGTCTGAAATCGCATACTGTGACAGTATGTATTGAATTTGAAAAAGTACCTACCAATCGGCCGTTAAAACAGTACGTTCTATATAGTATGAATACATTTCGGACTTGTCCACCATGTTGTATGGTCATGTGACCCGTATGCTCTTTGACCAATGACGTACAGTATTAACAACAACCTATACATGAGCGTTGATAAAACATAATTTAGTCATTTATTGAATTAATTTATTGCCACTTACATTAAAAACGGGCTTTATTTACTTTGATTTACTTTTGAAATTTGACCGTTGCTCAGCTCCTGTGGCATCATGGGATAGAGAAGTGTCCATCCGATCCACACTCACGAATCTCGGCGGAAGTAGTTGACCATCCGGGTATCTCTCGCCTACTGTTTTCGGACATACTATTCATGACTCATACTCATTTTCGCCTACTATATAGTGTTGGAAGTAGGCTCCCTGGAAGAAGAGATTTACATCTCAATGGGACTATCCTGGTAAAATAACAATAAAATAAAATAAGCTAAAAGTTTATAATAGCAAATAAGATGTACACACAATTTAAATAAACCATCATTTGAAATTTACACAAAAATGCAATTCCTATTGCCAATTGAAATTTTGAGTATGAAATAGCCGAGAAAACACCATTATCAATCAATGCGAGTAATCTTAAAATGACTAAAATTTTGGCTTATTGACATATCCATCAATACTAATGTCAACAAATCTGAAGAACTCTTTTCATAATGCAAACTAAAACAAGAATGGGAGAAATAGCGCTCTCGTGTGGCTGCAACAGACCATAACATGGGTATCAGCCACAGCTCCACGGTTATAATTCTAGTCATATCAGTTTCTAGTTATGCTTTCAACCCAACCGTGCTGAGTGCAGCAGGAACTGAGGGACATTGTTTAAGATGGACCTTGGCCTCATCTCAAGATAAATATTTGTGCCACTTAAACCGTTCCTTCTGCGCTTTCACTGAGCTTGTAATTTGCAGCGCGAACACTTCAAGACAACCCCCCCTTTTAATTCTCTCATTTACACGGGATTAAACATTAAAAAGAAATCTAGGATTGTGCATTCACCTGTGTTGCCACTAAGCGTTTGAAAATGTGTGCACGGTTTGACATGCATGGTGTTGATTCTGCACTGTGTGTCTTCTTTCTCCACGCTCAGAAAACGCTCACGCCCGTATCCAGTCACCCCAAGTACTCGTTCGCACCTAGCACGGCCATAAACAAGATGGCACGGCCGTTCTCCGCAGCGTCTGGCAACGGCAGCACGGGGCCCATCATCAAGCCAGTGTCGTATGCCCCCAAGCTTAACTCCATCTCGCAGGTGCCGAGCAGCACGCCGCAGCCTCACAATGGGTAGGTGACCGGCCAGCCACGTCTCCGGCAGACTGTGGCTCATAATCTCTCTTTAAAGCCATCTTTGATCGCCGCGGGACATGCGTGATGAGCTTAGTCCACAATAATGAGCCCTGTTTCCCGCGGGCCTCAAGTTTTTCATGAGACCGCAAAAGCGATGAGTACGCCTGGGTCTCCCAGAATTCCCAGGGTGAACGCATAAACCAAAAGGCATAGATGTGGGGGAGAGGACATTTTTCTGAAAGTTTGTTGACTTTCGGTGTAGTGTTCTGGCGTAGAGGTTTTTGGGGGATTTTTTTCTTTGTGCTTGTAATAAACAGTATGCCATTAAAGAGCTGTGTCTGTTTTTCACGTCGGAACAGGCGGTCACATTGCCGCCCCCGTTGACCAGACTTCCTCAGAGAGGAACTGTTGTTTCGAGATCACCTCAAACGTCTTTTTTCCTCTACACCTCTTCATCGTCCCTATGCAGGGACTGTCTGCGTCTATTTAGCGCCAGAGATCTCGAAAAGGTCTTGCGTTTTAACAAGCACTTTTATATAAGCTGATCAAAACAACAGATGTTAGCAGTCAGGTCTGGTAACGTCGAGGGCAATAAAATCATTGTAATTTTTTTAAACTTAAGGGCAGTAACGGGTTGGTTAAGGTTGAAGGTTGAAGGTTTTCATATAGCCGTTTGACAGGGGTCAAACCTGTCTTTAGGCGAAGGCTTGATGTTGTCCGTTGCTGTTTATAGAGTCGAGACCCTCCCATAAAATGTGCTGAGCCCTCAAAGTGCCATTACGGGCCCCGGTGCTGAATTACTTAACAGCCTAACTTGGAAAGGCTCCTGTATGCATCCACCACGACTTTCCTCACAAACACACAACCACGACTGTAATGTTTTATTCACAAACCATGCCCTCATTGTTTTGTTAAATGAAAAAGAAACTGTTACATGAACTTCAGTTGAATTGTGGGAATGGGAGAGGAGGCTCTGGAGTTTTGGAGTGTTGTGGAAGGAGATTGAGTTCGAGTTCTGCTGGTGGAGTGTTTGGAGTGTGTTTTCATCTCAGAGCTGAGGTCTTCATGTTCTCTGAAGAGCAGAGTCACGTCAGCACTCTGAGCATGTTTACAGCACCGCATGCTGCATGCTTGTGTTTACTGCTCTTCCCTCTAAGGGGCACTATTGCGTGTTTGAAAAATGATACCATGTTAGAGGATGACAAGTGTATGGATTTTTTGATTAAAAACCAAAGTATAGAAGTAGAATAGAAGCAAAACAAAAAGTTTCAGTATAGGCTACTAACAATGAGCGATATAGTTTTTCAACATTTATTAATCCTTGTTAAATACCAAAACAATTGTTCATGTTAGTTCATTGTGTCTTAACTATATATGTCTTAGTAAATGCGGAAATTAACATGAACTAAGATGAATAAATGCCGTATAAGTGTTCTTTATTGTTAGTTTATGTTAGCTAATGCATTACAATAAGGTTGTATTTGTAAACATTAGTTAAAATGTTACCAAACATTCTTTAAAATGATTAATACAGCCACAGAAAAAAATTGAGACCGTTTCAAATTTTTGTTTTGTTTTTCTGAATTAACTATTTAAAGATATTTTGTGAACCACTAACAATATTTAAATAAAAGAAATTATTTGCATAAAATGAAAACTGGAGAAACAGGTCAAAATAACAGAAAAGATGTTTGTATTTCTTTCAGACCTCAAATGTTGCAAATAAAAGAAGTTGATATTCACTTTTAAGCAACACAACAGTAATATTCATACATGTATTTTGGAAAAGTAAAAAAAATGTAATGTGATAACCTTTTATCACAGTTTTCATGTGTCATGCTGTCAGTCTTTCGCATTGCTGTTGGATGACTTTGTCACTCCTGAGGTTTGATTTAGTTGAAATTCAACATAAACTAGACTGAAATAAATGAAAATGTATCTTAATTTTTTCCATGGCTGTATACATTAGTCGAAACTATTTATGACCAAGAGTGGAAATGCTTCTGTTTTATTCTATTTAAACATAATTTAAGAAAAAAGTTAAAAACATGTGTGGAGACTATTTAGGTAAACATGGTCATAACTTTATTTAATGAGTTACCCAAGAATCATATATATATATATATATATATATATATATATGTAACATTCCTAGATTATTGGTGTGATCTCAGACTCTTGGACTATGTTGTGTATTTCATGCAGTTTTAAAAGTGCTTGAAAATGCCTCGGAAAATTACGCAATAAATATAGCCTACTACTGTTTGGTTAGCTCCGCCATAAAACATTTCATTGGCTTAAATGCTGGTGGAGTGATTTAAAAAAATTCTTTATCCAATAATCACAACGGCCTGGAAAAGTCCTGGAAATTTAGTGGTCAGTATTGTGGACCGTATTAATGTTCTGTGCTATAAAAGAATAATGCAGGTGTCATGTTTGGCTGAAGGCCTGGTTCAGGGATACGTTATAATAAAATTTGGAGAAGATTTAGCAATGGATCATTTGACTTATTTAATACAAGTAGAGCACTGGCCCTGCACTCTTGTTACTTATAGCATGTGTATGATTTTTTTATTAAAGAAACCAATAATTTGTTTCTATTGGTACGCTTGTCTGTTCATCTTGGTTTTCTAAATGCTGTTTATTCTGTTACTGCGTAACATTTTTTTCTAAACTTTTTTCTACCTATAATCTCTTTTTTCATTCCACAGATGGAAGCTCTTGACAAGTTAGTAAATATCTTTCTTTATTTCCTTCATGCTCTGAGAAATGTGTGCAATTTACTATCAAATCTCAGCCCAGTGGCTTTGCCACGCTCTGTTTTCTGCCTCTATTTTTTCATGCGTTTTCCAAAATGTTATTTATCTTCCTTTTCCCAAGCCTGCATTGTTATAGTATTTGCTTTTGGAAACGGCAGGTTTCGCTTTGTAATTATTCAAAAACAGATTGGCAATGAACATCTTTAGTCCAGCATTGATGTTGTGGAGATGTCCAGTCACTCAGTGTAAAGTCAGGTTCCCTTAATGGACGCTGATGGGTTTCTGGTTGTTCTGATCTCACTCTTTCTTTCTATTGTTATATGTGTTTTACTTCCATCTTTCACCATCTTTCTTTCGCTTTCTCTGTCGTTCATTAGAGGTGAAGCTTTGTATGAGGAGCTGTACCATGAGGGAAAGTAAGTGCTGGATCCTCCTGGCTCTAATGCACGAGCTGAAAGAACACAGACCCGCTACTGACCTCACTAATAAACACTGAGTTTTGTTGTTTTGCTTTTGAGGACATCAGGCCATGTTTATTTCAGCGTTTTCTACTCTGTAGTTGAACTGGATTGAAAAGCGGCACTTTCGCTGGGTCGTTTGAAGCTTTTAGAAAATGTAGCATCTGTGGCTTTATTTGAGAAAGAGGCCGTGGCGTGAATGAGTCTGAAGTGAAAATCGCATTTTGTTGATATTTTGATTTCTGTGTGCGCGTGTTGTTTTGTGTATAGTCATGAATCTGATGTGCTTGGCTTACCCTTTCAAAAATTTACCATGGTAACTATGGCAAACATCACTTATACTTTTGTTAATTATATGTATCAGGTGATTTTTTTTCTCGTTCTTGATTGCAAGAAACCCCTCATATACTCAATGGCAGGCAAAAACATGTCATTTTATTATTGCATATTTCGCTTTACGATTTTGCAAATGATCAGGAAAAACAATGTACTGTGTTGTCTTGAAGTCATCTGTGGATTTGGTGTTATGAGCGTTGCCATGGTAACGGTATGAGACTCCACTGTGTTCATGTCCTTATAGTTGTCATCTTGTAATTACAGTAATTTCAACATGAACACGAGATAAAATCGGGTGTGTACAGCATCTCGCCCACACCTTTTATTCGACAGACATGAATGATACCTTACTGTACAAAAAACGATTGGATTTCTAAACCGTCAGAATTAAGGTTTTCAACGGGCACACCATAAAACGGGTAAAAACCAAACTTGTAGAGCAACATTACAGGAAGGATGCGGCCCATACAAGTGCATGAATATCATAGAGACACCTTGGCAACCCCTGGGAGGATGTTTTGTATGTCCAAACACCAGTTGCTTTTTCTCGCGTGATATACAAATGGTACTGACTGTAGTTCTGTACTTCCTCCATGGTAAATTTTTGTAACGAAAATTCATCCACCCCAGAAAAAGTGTGACTTTTGATCTGCACGTACAGCACGTTCTCAACTCCTCTCTTTGTGCGTGCACGCATGACTTCAAGTCACTCGTCAAGTTTTCGTGGTGTGTTGCGTTGCACTAAAATCCAGGAGGTCACAAAAGCTCGTATCCACAGGCACGGTTTGCGGGTGGAAAACATGCCCTGCTTCATCCCCAACGATCGCAGTAAGAAGAGACTGATCGAGGATACGGAGGATTGGCAGCCGCGCACCGGCACCACCCAGTCTCGCTCTTTCCGAATCCTGGCTCAGCTCACGGGAACTGATTTCAGTAAGACAGACTCGCTCCGACCACAGCCTGGCAGCGCTGCGTCTGCACTCGGAGAACTTTTGCCTCTCATTTGGGGTTTTCAGTATTTTAGGTCATTCATGTCAACGGGTTTACTTGGAAAGAAGCAGATCATTTCTCAGTCAGGACTGTATAATGTGGAAAAAGTCTTTTCTTAATAGAGATGGGCGGTATGACCGAAATCTTATGTTACGGCATAAGTAATTGTATATCACGTTAACTGTATGTATCATCATATAGTTATTTGCACTCGAAATGTAGTCCAAAAATGTTATAAAAAATGATTCTTGATATTTTAAGTTCAGTCAAACCGGCTCTACAACTTTTTTGCATTTTAACCAGTGGCGAGTTGCTGATAAGTTAAACAATTTCTATTTATCGCTGCTGTCCTTCTGAAACCTTGTACCTCCATATTTCACGTTTTTCTTTTTGCCATATATCATTATTATTATTAGTTACCCTTATAATACCAATAAAAGTATTAAAAAGTGCTTGTCAACTTTGATAACGTAGTATTTAATCATTTAAAAAGTACAGTGTTTTTTCCATTTCCTGAAAAAAGTCAATTTGGACATCCAAGGTTTTGAAAGGACAACGATGATATACACACAGCTTATTCAAAATAACATTTTTTTTATTTAGTAACACTTAAAACGGGTTGTATTTGTTAACTTTAGTTAAATTGTTAAATGTTAAATTAGTTAACATGAACTAACACTGAGCAATATATTAAGTAGGTTTTATTTGTTCTTAAATCTTTAATGTTAGTTAATGCCAATGCAATTGGCTGTGCATTAGCTAATGTTAACCTTAACATTTACTATTACATTTTTTAAATGAAAAGTTAACATATACTAAGATTAACAAATGCTGTAGAAGTCTTGTTCATCGTCGGCTGATGCATTATCTAATGTTAACAAATACAAAGTCAATGTAAAATGTTACCATTTGTTTTGATAGTCATCAAGTACTTGATCAAAATTATATAGTATTTGATCTATTTTGTTGAGAAAATTCTATTTTTTTTTCAAGTTTATTCATAAGTTAATCATACGCCTGACATCAATGTAGAAGCAGCTGCTTTGTTTTGATAGTCATCAAGTACTTGATCAAAATTATATAGTATTTGATCTATTTTGTTGAGAAAATTCTATTTTTTTTTCAAGTTTATTCATAAGTTAATCATACGCCTGACATCAATGTAGAAGCAGCTGCTTCACACTATATATCAATGAGAAATGATCGACTTTACATTTAAAGTCTTAAATAGCCGTCACGAACACCCGTGACCACGCATTAATCGAGTCCCGCCACTACACATCACTGAAGTTTTGATGTACACCCATGTGGAACACAGTCTGCACAGTACATTATAATATACACCTCGGTGCCTTATGTTTAATATAACTCCCCTGATATATCAGTATTACTGGCTTAGTAAAATCTCTACAGTCTATACCATCATACCGCCCAGCTCTGCTTCTAAGTTTAAAAAAACCTTTCCCAAATCCCATCTTTACTTAGTGCAGGAGGGCATAAAAGCATTTCCTGAAGGACCGCACCGTGCTGATCTGATACTGCGAGTAAGATCATAAGGGAGAAGGAAATGTCGCCTATCTATAGCTTAAAGGGTTATGGCTGAGATTTTCTTTATGCCATCTAGAGTGCTTGTGATTTGCTCTCATGTAAGTGGTGGAATAGTGCAGTTTGCAGTCGATCACCGTTGCTCTAGATGTACATCTCACCGGATTGATTCTCGTGTAACATAGGATGATGTGATTCCATTAAGAGGCAATACACCAGTGTTCAGCAGCGCTTTGCAGTGAATGTTTGTTCTTCTGTTTGTTTAACGGTTGGTCTGATTTGTATCTCTCCTGCTTCCCTCAGTGCAGGACCCAGATGATGAGATCATGAAAAGGTCCAGGTAAAGATCTGTGTGAACGCTGTGAACTTGCTAATGGGTGCAGTTTGAGGCATTACAATGCGGGCTCTGACCTTTTCGCTGTGCTCACGGTGACCAGGTCTCTGCGGAGGAATGCTGAAAATATGCTTTGATCCACATTATGAAGCTTTTTTGATCATTGCGGTTGCAGTGGAAATTCATGCGGTGTGCAGTGTGTGGATCATATATAGGCCAACAGAATCTGCATGCAGAGAGTTTTATAGACAAAAGAGAAAATACTTTTCATTTGTTCACCCGCATGTCATTCTAAACGTGTATGACTTTATTTCTTCTGCAGAACACAAAAGAAGATATTTTGAAGGACGTTAGTCCCCATTGACTTCCATTGTATGGGCAAAAAAACACTGAATACCTGAATATCTTCTTTTGTGTTCCACAGAAGAAAGAGTCATTTGCAGATTTTGAATGACATGACATTGAATAAACGTTTGTTTCGTTTCATAGTCGCATGTTTTGTCGATGTTGTAGCACACCTGTGCGTTGCATATAGTGCACAACCTTTGCGCCCCTGACTGTAGCGTTAGGTGTGCAAATATCTATACTTCTAAAAATCTAAACTCTGAAAGATAGTCTATCATAATCAGGGAGCTATGAAATCCGTTGAATTTTTTTCCCAAATTCCGTCTTTTACTATGCAATAGTAATATATTTGCCCACATGAAAAATACTTCAGTAAACTATAGTATTCACTTATACACGATATTAAAAAACCTAGATACTTTTTCTTTTTTCCATACAGGGAAGAAATCTGTAAAAAATAGAATATAAAGTACAACTTTAAACCACTAGCCTATATTAGCAATACATTTTCTGTTTTTTTATTTGTTTTTATGACTACTAATTTAAGTACTATTTTTAAAAGTAATTTTTTTAATAAAAAGTTTTAATTCTGACGGGTTGCCGCAAAGGGTGTTTGACAGTAGCTTTTCTCAGATGAAACTGTGCTGACGCTGATGCAGTTCTTGTTTTTGCATCCTTGTATAGTGAGACGTGGATGCTGAAAGCTCTAGGAGCATCACGCGTGCACTGCACTCAACTGTGCCACTCTTTCACTCATAGACGCACAAAACAAGCAGATTACATATTTAATCCGCATCTGATTATTTCTGTTAGTCATGGCACAATTTGAATGTTGTTAGCTGTTCAGCGCTACTTTCTGGTTAAGTAGTAAGATATTTGCCAGATTCCGTGCCATTCCGTGTTATACAGCAACTTCCGTTTTTTGCCAGCAGTCCGCGATTCTGTCCGTGTTTTCCGCAGCATCATAGGACCCTACATAATGTACGCCATAAATTAATATATTTAAATCCATTCTGTAGAAATTATGCAGGTTTTCTCTCTAAATCAGAGCATCAAATGCAAACAAAATATTCTGTTTGAACCTTTTTCGATACAACACTGCTATGTAAGTGTTTTACTTTTACCCGTGCATGTTTTTCACGATAATTGCCTAAACATTTATTGCTGTGTGCGGTATTATCACAGTAATGTGTTTTTGCAACATGTTGAAAACTTCTCTTACAAGAATTTGTTAGAAAACAACTGGAAAAAGTTCCTCAAACCATGACAATTTCAGAAAAAAAACTTGAATATCTAAATGTAATAAAAAATAATAATAATAAAGTAACCAACTGTTTTAAACAGATTCAATTGCAAAATAATTCTACACCCTGTAAATAACCATAAAAAATGTAAAAAAATAAAAATAAAAACAATACTTCATGGGCATGTTTTAGTCCAGATAAAAATGTATAATATTTGATCTTTGTTTTATTTTAACAGGATCTGTGCTTTTATTACTCTTTAGTCACTCTCATGTAATGTCATTTATTCTCAAATCCAGAAGCATTGTCATTCTGCACCTTCATTCAGCACACCGGCAGTGTTGTAAATTTGGACCTGTTGATGGAAAAGCTGCTATTCTTGAAATCTAAACAATTCTTTTTAAGTTAGTGCAAATGATTCCCAGTATTTTGTCGCATGCACTTCACCAATATTGTTATCGTGATAGATTTTATACCGGCACATGTCTAATCGTACTTCAATCTGTTTTGTGTTCTTTCTGTTTCCTTTGCACTCTGATGTTTTGTTCTTCCTGTACAGTATGTGCTGGCACAACTTTCTCTTCCATATCCTAATTTCCTTTTCCCCCCTTGTTTTCTGTCCTGTGGTGTGCACGGAACGGCAGGGAAAAGTTCCTCACTGAGATTCAGAGTCCCCGTTATGCCAGGCTGAGAGACTGGCACCACGAGAGATCTGCTCGCTCCCTCAACATCAAGTCCTGAACGTTCTGCCTCCCGGGCAACAGGTGGCAGAGATACGGCCACGCTAGATACACCGCATGCCAGATATGGGCGAACATCGACCCCCAGGGCAAAAAATGGGGGAGTGGGGAAAAATTGTAAAGCTAACAAAAACCTTTAAAAAAATCGAAGTAAAAATAGCAAAAACACACATGAGAAGCGCAGACATAGTCGGAAATCCATGCAATCTGAGCCTCAAAGTCAAGTTTCCGTTAGGATCTCTGAGTGCTGTTGGTTTGTCATAGTCTCTTTCAAGTGGTACAGTTTTTACAAGCTGAAAATCATGTTATTTTGTTATTATTATTATTATTTTTGTGGTTGAGGAGTTATCATCATGGTTGCTGTTTTCTTTCTTTCTGAGAGTGCCTTGTCATTTCTTTCCTTTCCTTTGTATTTCTCTGTTTTTTTTCTCCCTGTAATTTAACATAATTCACCATTTTGGTGTTATCTGACCGCTCTTTCTCTGGTTCTGTCTCCAGTGGGATGAAAAGACAATCTGTTGACTTGTGTCTCTGAGTACATAAAACACTGTGAAACTCGTTTCTGTCTTCTTTTTTTCAACCTCTCCTCTTTACTTTAACATTTTGAGCGTGTTAGCAGGGCATTTTATGTGTTGTTTAATAGTTTGAGGAAGTTAATATTACTGAATAGCTAAGACAGATATTTAATGCTACAATTTAACAAAAAATCATGGCCTAAATATTTAGTGGCTTTACACATGAATTAGATGGGAAGATATGTATTATATTAATTGATAAATACTGTATCTGTGATGAATAAAATCACATTCAGTCTTGGGTTTTAGCCTTTTGTTTGGAACAGCTTGTCCATCAGGTCAGTAATTGAATAATTGAGGACACATAATTTGTATCTGGGTCTTTAAGAACGAAGAATAAAGAGTAAAACTGCATATCTGTAAAGCGCATTCAAGTTTCAGTTTTATTTTTATTTCTATAGCGCTTTTTTCAAATGAGACCCTGTCTGTGAAATCAGGCTAAAGTCTCATGATGTATTAAAGAGATCAAGAGAATCTAAGTTTGATTTCAGTCAGTAATTTTGCAATGATTTTAATCTTTGACATGGTCTTATTCAGTCGATAATAAAGAAATCAATGTTATATTTCACGGAATGTTCTTTACGTTATGTAGGCTGGTTTTATGTAGAAAACCGTAAAACATAACAAAAAAAAAACTGGGTTTTCAGACAGTGTCACGAATTTGCATTGTTGTAAAAGCAAAGCAGCTATACAGAAAACACATGGAATGAACAATAAATATTATTGAAATAAGAAAAAACAGCAAAAAATATGTAATACGTTGTATTATAGAATACATGCAAATCTTCCATAAGACGTCCTTACAGTAGTAATTGTTTAGCAATCTAAATATATAAATCATTGTCTGCGATTTTAATCGGACTGTTACATCCATAGTAATGTATCAAATTTGACCATGGCGATGTTATACGTGTATCATTCAGTTGGACTCACTCGTTGTCATGGTGTAATCATCATCCTCTCAATTCAAAAACATTTAGTCTAACAGGCAGCCCGCCCCAAACTTGCATCATGCCAGACACTGACATAGAGTATCGAAAGAGGCACAATACTCAGGAAGTCAATCCAGTTTACTGGTAGTTGACTGTGCACATTATTCTGGGATAAATGAATGGTTTTTTAATATAGTACGTTTTCATTCTTCTCTTTATGCTTGAAAAAGCACCTGGTTTTAGTTGGATTGTTAGTGTGAATTAGTTTTAATCTCTCCATTTTGTTCATTAGTGTCATTTCCATTATTCATGTTGAAGTAATTTAAGAGCGTTTTAATTGGATTAAAATATTGCAGCTCATGTAACATTCATTCTGAAGTAGATTTCTTCTTTCTGCAGTCACGGAGTAACCTCCTGTCCCGCCAAGACCAAACCAGCAGACAAACCTGATGGAGTTCAAGGTAAGCAGAATAGACCGACTCTCACGGTACACACTGACTCATGTTTCTCCCATGGGAAGCTCTTAACTCCAATAAATCACACACGCATTCACCAAACGTCCCGGCTGGTTCGGGCAGGCCTGCTGTTAATGGGATAAGACGAGGCTTTAAGGAAACGTAAGACATAAGAGCCACTGATGTGTTTATAGTCAACCATGATAATACACGTCAATTATCACTCTCCTGAGATGTGATTTATATAAGCCAAAATGAACCGTGAGCCACTACTGTTGCTTCCCTTTCAAAGCAGTGCGTATATTTGATTTAGAGATGTGAATAAAAGCTGTTTTTTTTTTTGAGATCACAAAAGCACTTGTTTTAACAGCCCGTAAATGTACTTGCTAATAGATCTCTATTGGAAATGCCTGAATAAATACAGATGTTTCATTCTCTTTATTTGTTCAAATGACTGTTTGCAACTCTATTAATGTAGCGCCAGCCAAAGCGCAAACAAGTTCCGGTCCGGCCTGCCGGCCCCCGTGGGTGACGGACCCCGGATTCGCCGACCGCTACCACCCGGATAAGACCAGCACGGTCGTGACGCAACACAAGCAGCCCGTCCAACCCACACCCATGCAGAACCGCAGCTCCATCCTGCAGGCGGCCCAGCAGAACCCCGGCGACACCAGCGGGCGCACGCCGCTCTGCGCCGCATGCAACAAGATCATCAGGTACTTCTGCCACCCCCTACAGACCTTCTGCGGAACTAACTTTACAGCTCAACTTTAAAAATCAGTGCTTGAAATCCCAAAGCAAATAGCTGCAGGCAAGCCAAAATATCTTCAAATCAATGGCAACCGTGGCGCTAAATGTCATTACGTACAAGACTAAAAGAGAACACGGAGAGGGGGAAAAGGTTGTGTCAAACTTCACAACAGCAGTATTTCTTAGAATACACTGGGCTCAGAAATAAGACCGTGTCCTCCGGCTTTCCGCCGTGGAGAATCAATACGGAATGGGGTGCGTTTCTTCGTCTGACCTACTATTTCCATTTAGAATGACTTTTGCACACTTATAAGTGCTAAACCCAGCTGACCCTTTCACTTAAATGCAAAAGGCTTTTGTTGTAAGATTGTGTGCATTGTGTGTTTGTGTGATGTAGGGGACGCTATGTGGTGGCACTCGGTCGTTCCTGGCACCCAGAGGAGTTTACTTGCTGTCAGTGTAAAAGGGTCTTGGACGAGGGGGGCTTCTTTGAGGAGAAAGGCTCCATTTATTGTACCAAGTGCTACGACAACCGTTATTCACCCAACTGTGCCAAATGCAAGAAGAAGATAACCGGGGTAACAGCCTTTCCTACTGTTCACAAAACAAACATCACAATGCAATTCTGTCGAATGGCTTTTCACACCAGAGTCTGCACTGAACGATTCATACAGAGGGGCGGAATTGTTTGTGAAGTTGTCATTGAGGTTCTGAAGAAATATTTGTAATATATTAGTGTATATAGTAATAACAAACATTAAACATGTCTTAAAGTCTGTTCACATCAAGCACAAATAAGAAATTGTCTTTGTGTATGATTCGTCAGTGCATTTTCCAAGTACAAATTTTATTTTTTGAAAACATACATATACCTTTATAATTTTTCAATATATGATAATGTCTTGTGTAATTGGATGTGTGTTTGGAAAGCTGAATTACCAGGAAAAAAATCTTATTTAAATTCTAATTACTTAGCCAATGTTTATCGGTCTAGTGGACCCACAAAAAATAATTTAAAAGGCTGTATACTTAGTTAAGTAACACAGACCAGATGTATGTTTAAATATCATTTTTTTATATAAATAAATTAAGTTCTTAAATTTTACATTGTTTAATGTACTAAAAGAAAAATCTTTTTTTTTTTAGTAGGGCTGTCAAACAATCGCGATTAATCGCATCCAGAATAAAAGTTTGTGTTTACATAATGTATGTCTGTATACTTTGCATATTAATTTTGTATTTATAAAAACATGCACATACATGCAAATATTTAAGAAACATTTATTTACAATTTAAATAATTGGTAAATATAAATAAATACATAAATGTTTATATTACTTTGTCTTCTTAATATGTATACGTTTGTGTATTTATAAATACAAAATAAATTTGCACAGTACACAGACATATATTATGTAAACACAAACTTTTATTCTGGATGCGACTAATCGCAATTAATCGGTTGACAGCCCTAATATTTAGTAAACATAAAAATGGGCCCCGCAGACCTAAACACCACACAGGGGGTTAAATGTACTTGAATCACTGATCATGCAAAACATTACAGTATATTTATAACAGTACATGTACAGTATATACAGTAGTATTTATCATTAGTGTCTGCAAAGCATACCACAATATATCTTCCTGGCATTATGCATTAAATACAAATGAAAAAAACATATTGTGTATCTTGAGAAAGCAGATTGGTAAAGATAAAGCTGGTAAGGATGAGCAAGGCCAGTTGGGTAAAATGTGTGTGTGTGACTGATGGACAGATTTTCAAAGTGTGAATTCGTAGATGCCGTGCGCAGCTCCTTAACACCGTTCCCTCGTCCCCGCAGGAGATCATGCATGCCCTGAAGATGACCTACCACGTCCAGTGCTTCCTGTGCGCTGCCTGCAAAATGCCCATCAGGAACCAGGCCTTCTACATGGAGGAGGGAGAGCCCTACTGCGAGAAAGGTGAGTTGCCGCGGCCCCTCTCGCACGCCCCGCCGCACATCTTATCGACAGCCCCTGCCGAGAGCAGAGCGCCGGCTCCTGCGGTGTTTAATCATTCAAATGCTGCCACTTCACTTCAGACATCAAACCTGCTCGAGCCCGGCCCTGCACTTTGATTAGCAATTTATACCAGCACTTTTATGCTTGAAATGAACCATTAAGTGAAGAATCATTTGATTGTCGGCTGATGAAACGCTTAATTGTGTTAGGGTTTTATGCAACTATTGTTTTTTTAGTTTTGAACTTTTGGGAAGTTTGGTTGAATTGTTTCGAGCCACATTTAAACCCACGAACGCCACAAGTGTTCGTGTGTCTACTAACTACTAAGTCACAGCTGTTACAATACTAAATATTTTGCTATTTAAAATGGAGAATGTGAATCCAGTTCTCAAATATTGGAGCTACGACTCAAATGATCATGGCATAGCTTTTACAAAAATAAGTATACATCTAAGTTCACTTTATTAAGTATACTTAAGTTTAATGCTGCGTCCCAATTCGCATACTATCCGTCCTAAATAGTATTCGAACATAGAATTAGTATGTCCCAAATCGTAGTATGTTGAAAAGAGTGTTCCAAAGATTCCCGGATGGTCTACTACTTCCAGTAGAAATTCGAAGTGCAGAATGATGCACACTCTATTGGCTAATATTACCCACAATTCACCGCGAGTATAGGCGGAGTTTAGTGACGCTCCACTGCATTAATAAAATAAGATAACTGATGCATCACGAAATTAATAAATATAACTATAGAGCTAACATAACATATGAAACAATGAATAAATAAATACTTAAATGGAAAGAAGAGCTGTATTTTGATGTGTGTGACAGTTAATGGTCACAATGTTGTCTAGGCAACAACGGCCACTTCCGTTTTCTTTTAGTATGTCCCATTGCGTGTATATAGTTTTGCTACACACTAAAATGTATATACTTTTCCATAACAAAAACAGTGCATACTTTTAGTGCATAGTATAAGTAGTCGAATTGGGACGCAGCAAAAGTATATTTTAATTGTACTTTATGTAGTAAGGATACTAATCAGTGTACAGGTAGTATACTTGTATACTTATACTTCTGTGCTATATAACTTGGAGTATACAACTAGTTTACTCAATAAAACCGTTTTTTGTTTGTCTTGCAACTAAACTATAAGTGAACTTATAGGTAGAAAATACCTATATAAATAGTTTACTACTTCAAAACTTGTAGTAGTAGCAGCACATTTTTTTGTCTATGACTATACACTTTGAAGTATACTAGCACTTTGAAGGATACTACTAGTTGAGTCCTTTCTGTACTGCAAGTAAACTTGTAAGTTTTCTTAGCATCATATTTAAAGTTGACTATTTTTGCACTTTAAGTATACTAATATGTTTCTATTTAGGTAATACACTAAATACACTTTTTATGCTTGAAATAAACCTTATGTAAAAAAATCTGAGTAAAACCATCTACTACCATCTTCTTGGAATACTGAATTCATCTTTAAATCAAGATATAAGACAAAAGAACTATACCAATAAACGAAGTATACTAATAACAGATGTATACTAATAAAAAGTAAGTTTACTCAAGTGTGCTCTAAGGGAGGCTCCAGCCACTAGGCCATGTCTACCCCACTTTTTCTTAAACAGTGATTTTATTTCAATAGCAAAATTTGACATCCTGTCAAGCCAAGCTTGTTCATTCAGTTTGTTCCCTGAACGGTGAAAAGTTGCTAAATTCAGCCACCTTCCATCTTTAATTTATATTTATATTGTGTAGTTAATCACATTGTCACATTTGTTGGCCTCCTAATCAGACGTAAACAGACAATAAACTGTATGTGCACGTCTTTATTATGCAAATAAGCAGTTACGCTACTCATTTCCAGCTTAGAAGAGTTTTGCTCCTGTGTCAGCAGCCAGTGGGCAGCTGTTTCTCTTACAACTAAAAGCTGCTGTTGATAAAATAGCTGACGTCTCAGCAGCCTAAAAAGATTGTGCCACCAACCCTTCAGAAGTGTGGGACCTAAAACCTGCTAGTTTTAAGTTTTCCTTAATGGAAAAACTGGGTCCAACCGAGTCTCTATCTGGACCAACGTCTGTTATCACATACACCAAACATGTGCATACTAAGTTAATGTAATCCCTTTTATGTCTTTTTCTTTTTGAAACTGTAAGCATTTACTCCATTCTGTGCTAATAGGCCCTTTTCGGTTGGTTTGTCTTTCTCTGCAGACTATGAAAAGATGTTTGGTACCAAATGCCACGGCTGTGACTTCAAGATTGATGCGGGCGACCGCTTCCTCGAGGCGCTGGGATACAGCTGGCATGACACTTGCTTTGTCTGCGCTGTAAGTCATTTTGATACATTGGGACTTGTCTGAAAAGCCTGTTTTGAACTTTCTGCACTACACAACACTATCAAGAAACTCTCAGTGCCATGAACCCAAACATTTTTCTTCAGGAGTTCAAAAACTAACCGAGCAACCACTCACGTTATCTTTAGAAGAATGTTGACGTTTCATGTGTGTAATGTTTATTTTTCATCTGTCCAGATCTGCCACATAAATCTGGAAGGGAAGACTTTCTTTTCAAAGAAGGACAAGCCGCTGTGTAAAAGCCACGCCTTCACGCCGGTGTGAGGCTCCGCCTTTGTTCTTCGGAGGAGTGGCAGGAGCATCAGCTGGAGGGTCTATAGCTACTGTATGCTAAACAAGACCAAATACTTTACTTGAAGCCTGTAACATATGGCCGACTGACAAAGTGATGGATAACGCTGCTACTCTGGCTTTCACTGGCTGTTAGCAGCTTCCATCAGCATTTACAAAGTGCGAGACATTCAGCTCAGCGCAGACCTGAACGATGGCCTCGGTTTCACTGTTACGTTGCCAGTCGTTCAACTGGAATGAGTAGCTCATGTCGCCACCACCAATGGTAGAAAGACGCCAGTGCGAGTAACAAGGCATTTCGATGAAGTATTTTAGCTGTCCCTCCATCCTTGCTCCTCTCCACCTCTTCTAGTATTTTTGCAGTATTTATGTTGCTCCGTAAACACCTGAAATTTATTGCACATTCCTCGTAGTTCCACACTTATTAGATGGCTCGATTTTCTTCATGTTCACTTATTAGAGATAATTGGTTTCGGCATGTGGGTGTGTGAATCTCACAGAATGTGGCCAGGTTTAACCCTCCATGAAGATAAAGAGAGAAGACATTTTAAAGAGATAGCTCACCAAAAAATAAAGAGTCTGTCATTTATTCACCCTAATGTTATTCCAATATGCCTCTTTCTTCAGTGCAACACAAAAGACGATATTTTGAAAAATGTTGTTTCAGTGTTTATGCGTCCATACTATAGAAGTCAATGGTAAAACAATGTTATTTGATTAACGCCAATATCTTTTGTGTTCTGCAGAAAAAAGAAAGTCGTACAGGTTTGAATGACATGAGCGTGAACAAACGATGATAGAATATTCAATTTTGGGTGAATTATTTAATTCTTTAAAATTTCTTTATAGCTCATCAAAAAATCTAAATTCTGTCATCATCTATTCACCCTCACGTAGTTCAAAACCAGTATGTGACTCAAAAGAAAATATTTTAAGAAATGTTTGAGTGGTTTTGTGTTTACAGTGTAAGTCAATGGGGTTCAGTGTTTGTATTGACATGAGGGTGAGAAAATGAAGAAAGTTACATTTTTGGACGAACTATCCCTTTAAGTAAGATTTTTGGCATTTTTTTCATGAATGTGAAGCCCCAATTCTCATTAATGTAAAACATCTCATTGCTGTTACTGTAATACAGAAAAGGAGACTATATAGAGAGAGAGAGAGAGAGAGATCAATTCTGATTTAAATAAGAAATGGCATTGTTAGAGCACTTAATGTATTGCAGTATTGTAATAGACCAATATAAACTGTCAAATCTGACAAAACTGATACATTTTGGGGAAAATGCATTAAAATCTCATTTAAATAATATATGCAAATGTACATTTAAAAAAATCGAATCGTCTCTTAATGTCATTGCCCAACATATGTCTTATTTTTTGTCATTTTGATTTTGGCGTATAATGTGCCTATTTTGTTGCCAACCAAAGTTCTGTCTTGTCACAAATAAGGCCGAAGCGTTTCCATGATATGACTGAAGCAATCTGGTCTTACTCAGATCCATACAATCTGTATTGTAGGGTAAAGCATGGAGCATGTGATCTACTCAGGCCTGATCTTAAAGTGGCCCCTCAATCCTCAAGATGATCCGTAGCCTACTTTCTGCTCTGTCTGATTTGCTGTGCAGGGGTACTTAAGGTAATGGCCAACCACAGTGGAATAAAACACTCCTGGCAGCTAGACTGAAATACATTAGCACTGATTGCGTGCGTTTCATCCTGACCTAACCAATGGTCTTTACGCAGCTTCAATACTAAACATGCTACATCTCATCCCATAGGGGTTCCAATTATGAAAAGGCATATGATCCTATAATAAAACCGGAAATGTTATATGGTCACCATCATAGACGTTGAGCAAGGCATGTGGTGCCAAAGAAAGTCTCACAAATGTTCATTCTGCTCTGCAAACTGTTTTGTTTCTTAATTTGTACATAAGTGCCACCGTGTTTACATGGAGAGTACCACAACATAAATCCCATCATGCCTTGATCGCAATCTCCTGTGCCGGAAGAAACACTCCTCCAATAACCTTGTTTTTGTGAGCCACTCAGATTTTGTACTTTTTGAATTGATAGTGTTTTATGTACCAAGTGCCTTTTTTATAGCTTTTGCAACTATTATGTGCGCCATTGAAAAGGGTAAACTGCTGTATTGTTGTGCACGTTATAGAGGTTTCTATGTGAAGATGCGAATCATTTATAAAGGAATTTAGACATTAGTCAATAAATCACCCGCATTGACCTTGTTTTGTGCTGACTTTGCTTGCTTCCTAAATTGTACAAATAGCCCTGCAATAGCATTTTCTACATGCATTTGAATGTTGGCTATATAAATCACGACATTTGTCATGATGAAAGTGTGTCGCCTCGCACAAATGACTCGACTCGTCGTTTAACAATATATAATTTATTTACATCCATTTTAGGTTCAATTACTATACATACCTTTTTCTGAAATTTCATAGAGATATATACATAAGGCCAAGTAAATACTTGAAAGCACTTAGAAACGAATTTCCAAAATTCTACCCACAAATCCATATCAGTGTCCAAAAAGTACAGAAAACCTCCCGCGAGAGGGCTTCCATTACCACAAAATCATCGACGACAATTTACATTGACGAGGAAAATGAACAAAAACAATAGAAAAGAATTGTACAATTGCATATAAGCGCTGTGGCATGTTGTACAGCATTCTGACTCGCAGAAAGGCAAGGGACATTGAGAAATTCAATCGAAAAACATTCACAGGTACACAAGTCTACTGTTTTCAGTTGAAAAAGAAAGAACTCTGTGGAAAGTAAATAGCACGCGCACACTCATTTACACAGAACAGCTATGATCGAGGCTGACGAAATGTACAGTCATGAAGATTGATCGGCTTTTGTGTCATGAATAAACACCTGCTCATAGCTCATAAGCCGACAGACCTCTGGTTTGTGAGATCGGTCGACGGCGGGCTGTTGAAATGCTTTTTACGTCAGTGAAAAGTTGTAACGTTGATGGTGAATTCATTACTTCCGTACAGAATACGTGTCAAAATGCGTAGCGTGTGGCGTCCGCGTCAACCTGAGGGTTTTCTGAGGGAATCTGATGGTTTGGAAATACTCGCGCTGGTAAGTGTGATTCACGCTTAAATTTCGAAGGAATCCGACGATAAATTACTCATTCAGCAACAGCCGCGGGACAAAACGAAAACATTGTTGCACAGACTTACGTAAAAACAGTCGAAACTTCAAAGAATAAACTCAGTGCTATATAACCAATGAACAGTAGGCAAACACTTCACAGGTTATACTTAGACAAATGTTACGTCAGTTGTCTTTTTTGGCTCGTTATTAAAATATCATTTACAATTACTTTACAAAGTGCTGTTTTAATTATTTCAACTGTTTTACCATTGATCAATGCTGCCATGACATTTCGAAAGAAAAAGATTTATGGTCATTTTAGAAAAATAATAAAACGGCATAGATGTAAATGCTCTAGATGGCTCGTAGGCTTTGGTCGCTGCAGAGGTGTGTCATGTCAACTGTAAGGTTCATAACTAAAACACAACGATCTTTGTGAACTAAACCGTTAATAGTAAACACAAACTGACTTTGGGACAAGTTAGAAAAGCACGAAACTTTAACCATGTGTACAATTTGGCCTTTAAAATGAGTTCTGTGTTAGCTGAGTGAAACTCAACTAGGCCTCTGTATCTCAACACTTTCTATGCTGTTGAGAGATTGTGCTCAACTCCTTCAATCATCTCTTAGGAGGAGGCCGTCATTACCGGTCGAGAAAAGCGGCCAATCTGTCATCCGTAGCTGTAACTCGCAGATCATCCTTAATTTGGAATGAAATACGCTCACATTCAGAAAAATCAGACAATCTTGGATCTGTGGAATGCACATTCACGGGGCTGCGAGCCAAAGCACAGCGAAGATGTGTTGTGAGAACTATAAAGTGTGACAGTTATGCAAAGGATACCACACACAACATGGTTGAATTCATGAAGAATATGACAGGCTTTGAGTTTCGATTAAGTTTTCCTGGACAGAACGCTTGCCTGTTCGGGGGAGTGGGGATGAAAATATTCTTTCTCCAAAGATAAGAGTTTGCCCTGGAGCTGAAATGGCTTTCCGAGAAACACCGAATCATTAAATATGAATGGAATGAAACATTTGGTAGTATTGCATTTTCTGTTTATCAAAGACGAAAATTTTCTAATCAAAGTCGTTTTATTTTTATAAACAAAGTATCTAAATTTGAAAATCAAAATTTAGATGAGAACTCTTCACCTTAAGGATTAGAATTGGTCGTGAGAAAATGCTAAAACATCTGAGCCTTCTTATTAAAATCTTCCCAGTCTGTCAAAAGCAACAACAAACATGGAAAAGTTTGAGGTCCTCCAGCACACCCAAATGTCTTGATCCACAAAATGCTGTGCTTATCTCTGAATATCCACCCAGACCAGAACTCATAGCATCGAGGTGAATTTTGGACTTTATGGCTTTATGTAGCAGAATACATACTGTAAGTGCACAGGGGCGGAATTCAAAACGGATGGCTCTGACAAAAAACACAGTTTTGTTTTCTTTCCAAAATGTTTTTTTGACCTGAAATTGACCAAACTCTTGGTTGAGAGCTGCTCTCAGAAATTTAAAATGCTATGTGTGGCCAAAGGAAATTGTCATCGATATGTGTGACTGCATATTGCTAAATGGTACACATTTACAAAATGCATGTCACAATTTGTTTGCAAAATTCACCCTACCCATATAACTTGGACAACCTAGCGTTCCATATGAAGTCATTTTAGTGGTCAGTCTGATATTAACACATCAATGTGCCTAACACAAGGGTGGTTAGAAAGTAGGTATTGGTCAGTTGTGATTGAGGGCAAGGCCAAAACCATTTCTGGGATTTACTATACACGGTTATTTCCAAAACAAACAGATTTTTGTTCTGAGAGAAGGGCCATTTGAATCAGTCACAGTACATCTAAAAGCCCTGGCAGGTTCCTTCAAAGCCTTTTTTCTTTTTTCCCCTATTCTTTTGGGAAGTGGCCTCATATAGTTGAGTGAACCCTGTTCTTTGATTTGTTTCTGGTCTGTGCCGGGGTGGGCGGAGGGTCGCATCTTTCCCCCACCCCATCACTCAGAGAGACGGCCGCTCTGCTCCAGTCTTAATGTGTCAGCATTCGCCGTCTGACACCAGGAATATCATGGCCTCCTGCTTGCCGATCTCGGCCATCACGGCAGCGAGCTGATTGAGATTACCGCTGTGGAAGTGCTGAGCCTCCCATAAATCCAGGATCACTGATGTGGGGCTCGATTTAGACGCAAGGAAACTCATGTGCCTGTGGAGAAAAACAGAAAATGTTGGGGCGGCTGCATAAAAAAAGCTGCTAACTTAAATTTATGACCAATCCTAAAGAAAAAAATGAAATGATTAAATCTAGTCTAAACAGAGTTAAAGTATACAACAAATCATACTTTCTTGTTCACAAAATATGCAAGAAATATGTCATATAAAAAATACAAAACAACAAATACATAAATAAACATTTAGGGGCAATTCAATTTTTTGTTATCAGTTAATTTTTAAATTAACTGACATTGCGAACCTTGCATTACCCTGTGTTAATAATATTAATATAAGATTAAATAGAACACTTTTAATATGAATAAAATCCCACATTTTACTGTACAGTACGTTCTCCCCTTTGCAAGTAAATCTGTTGTAAACGTTTATGCCACCAGCTGTACTTTCTTGATCACAAGATATGTCAAGAAAGCATGTCATATAAAAAAAGAAAGATTTTTTTTAGGACCAATCACATTTTTTGTAATTACATGTTTATATTAATTTGCAAACCTTGCACTCCCCTTTGTTAATATTAATTTAAGATTAAATAAACAAAATCTCAGCTTGACGCATTTTACTGTACAATGCGTTTCTCCTCTTTGCAAGTAAACCCATTGTAAAAGCGACTGAATATTTTTACATTCTGTCATTCTATTAATTGTTTTCTGGGATGAGGGCACGTCACACAACCTGTCCGTGTTGGCATCTGTCTAATTTGGCGAGCTTCTACTAAGTGACAGATGGATTTGTGCCAAAACACCGCAGAGATTGACAGCAGGCATGACCTTTGAAAAATGTGCTTAATTGTCATGAAAATAATGTCACAACGCCCAAACTAGACGCAATGAATTTCATGACAAGAATACGTTACATTTGCTTCTCACTGCATAATCTGTTGAACTGTTTAACATTAATCACGGATTGCAGATAACTTGTTTGTTATTCATCCCTGCGCTGAAATAAAACATCAAAACGCTTATCTTGCGTTGTAAGCTAATACACAAGGCTCTTTGTCCATCCATTCAAAGCCGGGCAGAAAATCTATGCAAGTTGGTCCAGTGAGACACATTAGCTGGACATATTAGTTGGTCCACAGAGGAACCCAACTTTATTTTCTACTATCATCCATTCTCATATATTTACACAGCCATTTTGATTCCAACCCTATCAACCAATGAATGAACAGAGCAGTTATTCACAACCTACGTGTCTCATATCTCGCCTTTGATAACTCCTGAACTAAAGCAGCTGTTTTTTCATCTGATGAATTATCTACCGTGGGTCTCAGTTCTCTAAAAGGCTAAACCCAGGTTGCGTGTGACCTTTTCCATTGACCACGCTGAACCTTTCGGATCAAAGCTGATCAATAAGAACAAAGCAACCCCTTTTTGCAGCGTATTAGATGTTGCGAGATGCATCTCCCAAAGGAAGCCGAAGTGGGTCGTTCGATCTAACGGCTCTTTTCTGTACCTCAAACGCCCGGGGGCTTTAAGTGTTGTTTTCTACGTGTGCTCTGTTCTTAGCAAGAAAAGCTTTACAGTCTGCGCTGTATGCGCTGCTTTTAAGACCATAAAAACATCTTCTGAAGGGTCTTGAGTGGAAACAATTAAACCCATCTCCGTCTTTGTGAATTTTGTGCTTTTCTTTAAGTAAATGAAAATTGATCGCGGTGGGCCGGTGTGCTAATTGAACACACACCACAACACTTGAAATTGTAATTAATTGAAGCAAGTAAACATTATTGGACAAATGAAGTCTGCCCATTATGTTCCATTTACCTGGAGGAAGTTCAATGGGACAGTAATTACATCACTGCCTGGCAATTTCCTGTGCAAGTCCGTATTTAATACGCAAGTACAGAAATTCATCAAGACAATCTGCTCGAGATATCAGATGCGTTATATTGCTCTGCGAAAAACTATTTCCCCAACCCGAAATCTTTTCATCTTTTGTATAAGAGGATGGATTTCTGATCTCTTGTTTTGTATTTAAATTCGACTTTTAGTGTAAAGTGGATGTACGAGGTAGATATTGACTGCTGTCTGAACACAAAAAAAATTGGCAGATCGGATTTAAAAAACAATGCGATTTATGTGCAGTGTGAACAAAGCATTGCTACGGCGCCGTACCTGTCGAGTTTCAGTCTCTGAGCCAGTAGTCTCCAGTCGGCTCCGTTGGGGCAGGGGGCGTCCAGACTGCTGCAGATCTTCTGTCGGATGAGGTAAGGGATCTGGAATGCGCTCGGACCAGCCAGGGCAGGGGTACAGTTGTCCATCAAAAGGAAATCTGAGTCTAGAGGTCTGATGTCCTGGATAGCAATACAATAAAATTCAATTTAATATATTGCTTTCACAATTTCACATTTAAATTCAATGTCACATTCAAATCCATATACATACCCACTGAACTACGTTTTGGCACACAGATACTTTTTAAACCATTTAAAGCTCAGCAAATCTGGATTAGAATTTAGATTCGATCAAATTCACATTTCAAATGTACTAATTTTCAAATGCATAGCACTTTTTCAATTTTCACAATTTCAAAGCAGTAGAAAACATACAAATGTCTTTATTTGTTAACGCATGAGGGCTCCATCACCTTTGAGATGTTAAAATCCAGGCTGAAGCTCTGTCCCTCTCCTTCCACCTGCCACACACACAGCGTGCAGGTGAGATCACAGGTGCTCAGGTTCTGTCTCTCCAGCGTGAAGGTGCAGTGTAGGGTCCTCTGAGAGCCACTCCAGATGTGATAGAACGGGATCTCCTACAAGACCAAACAAATGTCGCCCTGAATTATTATTGCTCATAAAGACGCACGAGCAGGTCCACATGGAATCTGCAATAACAACTCCGCAGAATGCTCCACAGATGTCCACTCAATTTGAATTCTCGTCTATACCTCACATACTCTACCCGGTTTAAATCTTAATGCTATATATAATGATATTCTAGAGAATAGCGTGTTTACATTTTTTTAGCAAAAGTTTGGGTAGGACCCTTTTCTACACAAAATGCAGAACAATATGGTATAGTATGATATTAATATTGATTAATTAATAATTGATTAATTAATATTAATAGCATTAATATTTGTTTTGATTAGATGGAATGGATAAACATGTTTATTAGAACAGGGCATCTCAATACTTTGGTCCATATAGTGTATAAATTGATTTATAGAAAGTATATATCTATTATTACATATAGATTTCTTTTTAGACAGAGTGACTAATTAGACAATTTTCAGCAACTGTTTGCATTTATTTTGCATAAAATGTTCATTCAATATCTGCACTTTAACATCATTTGCTGTCAATAAATTATATCATTGTAAATAAAGGTACATTATATCGTCCGTCCTAGTTTGTACATATTGGTTTTGGCATCAGTCATTCAATAAGCAACATCGATTGACCACTAATTCCTTCATTCAATTCTTCCACAGATGTTCCCCTTAACATAAATGCTTTTTTACTGTCAGCAAGTTTTACCTCATTTGCTATCATTCAATTGTATTACATACTGTACCTACTTTAAATGAGCCATCCAGTTTTGTAGATTTGGCATCTATCATTCAAAAAGCCATTAATCATTCTTATATTTTGTTGAATATGCCCAAAAGCCATCAATTAAATCAGGAATTCATTAAAACAAGATGTGTATTGGTCTTCTAAACATAATATGATTCAACTTACAGAAAAAAAACTATGTAAGTAGTTGCAATCGCTGCAATACCTGGACTACACAAAAGTTTCCTGAACTGGGCAAGAAGAGTAAAGTTGTGATAGAAAGCTTAGCATTTGGCATAAACGTTCACATAAAAAACCTCTTGTCATTCACAAGATAATAAACGACTTCCTTTTCATTAAAAGTTTTGCTCATGCAGACAATAGATCCCGCTGAATTTGACAATCACTGAGAAACGCACAAAAGCAAAGCCCAACACCTGATGATTTATGATGCTGCGGCTGCCGGTGCGAGTCGCTGAAAGCTCTTCCATACCTATTGTTGCCAACATTTTCAGTCCGGTAATACTTTCTTTGTCTTTGAAAACATCCTTAAAGGCTAATTGTTCTCCGTGATGATTTGGATTTCATTTATGAACATGCATAACTCAATAGATAGTATAGATATCATTTAATATCCGCAGTCTAGAAAAACAAGAACTGCATTAAAACAATAGATTTGCTCTATCAATCAAACACAACACTTTCAATATGAAAGTGTGATTAGGCTAATTATTTGGCTTTATAACACACGCACGGTGGTCTTCTCCCACATTGTCTTATTAATTGTGTGCAGCGGCACACAAATAACAAAGATAAGCACAGACCGCATTAGACAACACATCAATCACATGGCAATCAAACTGCACATCTAAAAAGGACTGCAGAATATGCAATACCTCGATTTGCTCTAATGGGGGAGCTGTTACACAGACTGAAAATGACTACAGGCAAAATAAGCAGACATAAAAACTAGAGGACGCTCAGGTGAAGAAAGATTTCCTCTATGCGCATTTGTGCTCCAACACCGTTGCCTGGCATCTTCAAATCCTCCGAGGAGCTCTTTATGCCAACATTCCTCCAGAATCCAAAAAAGCTCCCGGAGGCCTGGCACCCAGAAAGAGAAGAATGAGAGAAATCGGCTGCTGAAGCCTTGAGAATTTACATGTTGATCTATATTTTATCTCCTCCAGTGAGAAAGGGTCTTTAGATGGGCATAGTGGGTGAGGATAACATACGGGAAAGCTCTCGATTCTTCTTTTCTCAATAAGCTTTTAAGTGTTAGACAAGGCCGCACGTGTTATTAAGAGCAGACGTCCTGGGGTCCCTGCTCGCCAATTCAGTCTATAATGGGCTTCTTTAGCATCCCTGCACGTTCAGAAATAGTCTAATGAGGCGAAACCAAAGAAATTTCCAATTATAGCAATCTGGAGGAGCAGCCGGATCACACACCCTGCTAGAAACCCCGACAGAACATACAAGGCCTTAAATTTGCCCTCAAGAAACACAGCAATGAGCAAACACTCCTGTACAACACAGAGGACATTCATTTTCAAAAACACTTTAAACAAAGAGCAAAACAACAAACATTACTGTAGCAATATGTGAAAGGCAAGAAATTATAAGAGAGAATAAAGAAGAGATCTCGTTGAAATTAATTCCCAGAATTATTTTACAAGGTGACTTCGATGTATGGGTGTAAGAATATACGGGTATTGACAAAAAAATCTGAAATTAAAAATTGTAATTATATTACTGTATATAATAATTTAGCAAATTGTTGCAAACTCTCGCTCTCCATACACTCATATTTTGGTTTCACTGGCCAAAAAAAAGAAAACGCAAAATAAACCAAATTAAAGATGGATTTGACTAATACTATAATTTATTTATTTTAAAAAATTGGCCATGATAATCGTATAGTTAAAATCTAATATCGTGACACCCCTAGAGAGATTGTGTTATAGACTGTTACAACGGATGCATGGACCTGGCCCGAAGTTAACTTCAGTCTATGTTTGGTTATAATATAAAAATGTATTTTATATGTAATTTATATTAATATTTTATTGTATATTAATTGTATTACATTAAATTAAACTACTTAACAGCAGAGGTGGGTAGTAACGCGCTACATTTACTTCGTTACATTTACTTGAGTAACATTTTGGAAAATATGTACTTTTTAAGTAAAATTAAAAGTGTGTACTTTTACTCTTACTTGAGTAAATTTCTAATAGAAAATCTGTACTTTTACTTCGTTACATAACTTACATTGCGTGACGTTCCTTCGTTCCTTCATTTTAAAATATGCTTTTTAAAACGCGTTGTTTATTTCAAGGTTGTCTCTTTTTACGGGCATTCCCGAGTGATCGATTCTTTTGAGTCGATTCTTTTGAAAGCATTAATTGAACAATGGGCAAAACCATTTGAATAGGCTAATGAATCAGTTCAAATGATTTGTTCAGTTCGCAGCACGATCTGAATCATCTGAAGACGGATTACTCACTCCTCGTAGCGCGAAACTTAAGAACACGCAGAACACAAAGAGCATTGGATGAAGTGGATATTAATCTATATCTATACAATCAAAACTGCAAATGTGTCACATTGTTTGCCAGCAATGATAAATGCCCGCCATATGCGCGCACCCGCGCGACCTGTTCGTCAGACACAGCAAAAAGCGCGTTACCTGTCAGACACAGAGACGTGGGCTTGCAGAAATATACATTTGAAGAACAGAAGGAAGAAAACTTGTTGATGGGCGTGTGGTTCACTGTTTACTGTTTGTTTACAAGTAAGAGCGTTTCACAACACACACGTGACACAACACGAGAAAACATGAGCTTTGTTCAAAAATGTGTATTTCATTTAAGAGAGCACTGCAGATGTTCTAGATCATCTTAGGAAATGCTCTGAGTTTAGTTCATGCTTTAGTTTGACATGGTCTATTATTCTAAATAAGTTGTGTAAACTACATTGACATCAGTCCTAGATGAAATGTACAGAAATGCTCGTCTCTTCTGTGTTTGTCTATTCTTTAGCCTCTCTAGTATATTGCAAAGATATCTGTTTATGATAATTAAGAATATTGATTAAAATGTAATATTAAAATATTGGCGTTAATATAAATTTTATGTAGTAGGCCTATATAATCAGATACAAAGTAACTAAGTAACTAGCTACTTGAGTAGTTTTTTCATTGCATACTTTTTTACTTTTACTCAAGTAATTTTTAAAATAGTGACTTTTACTTTTACTTGAGTAAAGATTTTGGCTACTCTACCCACCTCTGCTTAACAGTTATTGGTTCCTTGCAAAGGTCTACCGGATGTTAAGTTTGGGCCACATAATGTTTATACAAGAACCCACCTGATAGCCGGCGAGTAGTTTGCTCCTCCAGTGCGCCTGGGGCATGTCGTGGATGGAGAGGCGCAGGTTGTGGTAGCTGTCTTTGAAGAGCAGGACGTGAGGCTCGTCGATCAATCGCCCCCCCAGCTGTCTCTCCATCTGCATCACTTCCTGCAGAGCAATGCAGAACAGCACAGTGGGTCAGTGCACGGCATCCCAGTTTCCCCTTACGTTCCCATAATGTCATTTCAAGGTCACACCTATTGCATTTATGCAGAAATAAAGTCAATACTGCATCCAAGGGTGTTGCGGCAATGAAGAACCAGGCCAAACCATTACTCAAGCGCTCACTGTTTGTGCATTAAAGATCTGCTTAATTTCATTTCTGCGCCCGTGCCAGGAGAAATTTGTACTCGCACGTCTGATGTTTTCGTCTCAGTGGGGTTGGTGCGGCAAAGCCATTTGTTGCCATCAGAATGGCCATCTGGAATTAGGTAATAATATCCGGGCGCATCCTGCCTGATCTATCAATTCATTTTCGGGGCACATTTCTCACGTTAAAGGAGCCGAGGTCTCGGAAACACTCCCATCAAAGACCCAGGCTCGAGCAGATAGGAACCGCATCCCGAACAGTGTGATGAATTAGATGACGAGACCTTGCCAATGAGGACGACCATCTCTCACAGCTTCCTAACAAAACATCAGCACAAAGTTAAAAAACAAAGGAAAAGGAAACGGGTCGCTTCCAAGAAACAAGGTGCAGTGTGTATAATGGAAGCTAGTTGAACAGACAAGAAATGGATGAGAGGAGGATGCTGGGAATAATAATTACCATATGTTTGGTTCTATTCCGTGTGAATGTGGATGCACATGGGTTGTGTTCGAGAACGCCTCTAATTGAGATGGAGAATGGCCGTGATTTTTATCTGCACATGGATGATTCAATTTTCTGCACTCTTTACCAGGTTTCGACAGGCACGATTTAAATCAAAACGGCATGAAACCTGTTAATTATCCACTGCAATGCTGTGCATGTAACATGTCATTTGCTGTGAGATTAAGCTTTGCCTGGTTTTAAAGGAATAGATGATCCAAATATGAAAATTCTATCATAATTTACTCACTCTAATGACTTAATATTTTGAGCTTTTCTAGCTATTTATATTAGAGATGCACCGATATATCAGCCAATAATCAGTATCGGTCAATAAGAGAATGTGAAGCTGACGTCACGCCCTATGTTGCATGTTGCAGTGGCGCCGCCATCTTGGGAGGATCATACTCCGCTGCTATTAAAGTTTTTGATATGTACCGTTACTTGTTTTGTTTGATATATGGAGAAATCGAAAGTGAAAGAACCAGGGGCTTTTCCTGAACGACTCTGCGTAATGCTATTGAAGTTTTTAACACAGCAAGACCAACCTACCATACTTATATTTCCTTATCAAACAAGAAAAACAAAACACTGCTTTTAACACACTAGCAGCCATCCTCTCAAGATGGCGCAACATTCAACGTGATGTGACATCGTTTACCAAGCTCTATAGAAGCAATTTTTTACACTATCAGCTAGGGCTGTCGCGATTATTAAATAATCGTCTCATCGCGATTGTTTGACCTCATCGCGATGGTTTCAGATCATCGCAATTATTGCACATCTCTATAGAAGACACTAGGGGGAGCTGTAGTGTATCTGCATATTGCATATTTTAGTGTGTATATTGTTACTAAAGCATGGTTATACTTGTAAAATGTACCACCACAACACGATCACTTAAAAAAAAAACTAAAACACATACAAATTACCTGCAGTACAATTTAATATTATTTAAGCAAATCTCAGTGTGAAAACCAGTGTACCAAAATCATTAACACATAAGTAAACTTTTATTGTAGTCTTGCAAGTGAGAAAAAAACAGACTAGAAGCTTTTCTATGACTGATAGCATTTTAATGGTGGCTTCAATTCACTCCTGATCAATTTACTTAATTTACAAGTATTTGGTGGTTGTATTATTGACAGGTAAAAGCCTAAACCTTAAATATATGATGACCCAATTTTTTCCGATGTATTTCCAAGAAAAAAACATAGTCTTGTATTCAGAACAATATGGTCGTTTCAACCGCTGAATCAAAAATGTATGAGAATTAAATGTCAAAGCTCAAAAACAGACAATTAATCGTCATAATCGCCAAAGCCCTAAAACAGACAATTAATCGTCATAATCGCAATGATTTATTAGACAATTAATCGTCAATCAAATTTCATAATCGTGACAGCCCTACTATCAGCCAATAGTTTGAAAACAGCCAATGATCAGGGCTGATATATCCTGTCAATCAAAAGAGGACAGGAAAATGCAATGAATGTGTGCTCTGTATGTAGAAAATGTTAAGAAACGTGACCAGTGTGATGTTCAATATTAATAACAATCTTTATAATCTGTATCGGCAGCTATCACTTTGAATAATCGGCTATTGGTATCGGTGGAAAAATGGTACATCTCAAATTTATATATCATTTATTTTGTGACTAGATGTCATATGTGTTTCGGAATATTCAAAAGATGCCCCCATATTTAATCTATATGTGTCCATGAAAAAACAACATATAGATTGCTAAATAAATTCAAAAATAAAAATCTGGAGTCATTTGGATTGGATGTACATAACATCAGTGACATGAGGGTGAGTAAATTGTCAGAGGTATTTTCATACTTTCTGGAAAAAACATTTAACCATTTGAAATGCCAGGGCTGCAAAGTCGAGCCATAATCTCTCTCTATTAGCAAAGATACACTGTATAATTGACATTGATCGTAAAACAGCCAACCAGGTTAGAGGTCAGAGTTTATCTCACGAGTCAGTAGGTTACATGTCAGTCAATGGCGTAGGGCACTCAAATCCAAAGAGTAATAAAATCTCTCAATGTCTGTTGGACAGACAAAAGAGACTTTATTTGGCCACAAAGCACCTCATTTTACGTTCATCTCTTAAACGCAATGACTCTTCGGGCGGAAATTAGCATTGCAAATTGCCGCTTGCGGACTTTGATCCGTATTCTGACCTATCAGCAGATCTAGCAGCCTGGTAATGGGAGACACAGAAGAGCTTGCCAATTATCCCATTATGAGTAACTAAGAGAATGAATACCAATGCAGAAGCCTGTCCACCCAAAGTATATTAACAGGGCCAGCTCAAAATGAGGAGCACAAACATGTCAGTCTTGGCCCGACGCTACTGCACGCCAGCCAAGAATTGAGCTTGCAATTTGTGTGTTTGCTTTCAACATATGTCACAGTCTGAGAGAATATTGCCCTTGTTTACACCCCATTGTCTTATTAAATTGTCATGGAAGTTGAGGAGATTTACAATCTAAATATTACAAATATCATGTCATAAGAAAGAAAAATGACAGGTGAGATCTCTTTATAATCTCAATTATTTCTTCTAGACAACGAGATTAAAAGGAAAGAAAATGGAAACGTTTGCTTAAGTCTCCTGCGTCCTTGATATTTCTTCTAAAAAAAATCTTACAAATGTCTTCTTTAGAGTTTCAAAAGAGATCTCAACAATGTCACAAACTGAACTCAGATTTGTCAAGTCTGTGAAAAGTCAATATGATTGTAAAAGCATGTAGTGAAGCATTCACTAACACATAGCTAATGAACAGCAGCTACGCTAATTATTCTCTTTCTGCCCTCGGCCCAGATGAACGTCATATGCCCATCCACAACTAGAGATTACACCAGCTACATCGGAAAATCCCGTGCCATCCTCCTGCGAGAGCCTGCGGACTGACTGACCATCCAGCTCCATCCAAGGCAATTCCATCACCACCCAAGAAAAAGGCGACCATCTGGCCGGCCCAGCTCAGACAATTCCATCCCCAACCGAGAGCAAAGACGGACTACCTGTCACATAAATGCTAAATTTACAATACTTGGTATTTAATGCTAAACTTACATCACATGACAGCAGTTTGAAGTTATGGCTGCACTCAGTGACTTTGATTGGAGGTTGCTGGGTGGGTGTTTGTAGGGAGTGGGGGGGCTTGCTGGTTGTGGTTCGGGGCGTTTCATTTGTTGGGACTGTGTGGGTCTGGTCTGGTTGGTCTTGTTTTGTGGTCGATGTCGGACAACAGAGGAATAAAGTTAATTATGCCATTACTATTTTTCCCTGGTTGTTCCTCTGTTGTCTGTCGTTGATCGCGGAATGGGACCTGGTTGGACCTGCACGGTTTCGGCGGGTGGGGCTTCCTGGGTTGCGGGTGGGCTCTCCCTGTTCTTCGTGGACGTTGCTCGGTGGCTTTGGTCGGGGTCACTGAGTGCAGCTATGACACGTCAGAGGAGATCTGGCCCTCCCGGCTGAGCCTGGTTTCTCCCGAGGTTTTTTTTTCTCCATTATTCATCATTGGAGTTTGGGTTCCTCGCCACAGCAGTGCAGTGTTGGCTTGCTCACCGGGAGACTGCATTTATTTATTTATTCATTTATTTATTAGATATTATTTATTATAATGATCTTGCTTGGTCTATAAACACCATGCACTGTGCTGTGTTTGACCTTTCTGTGTTTTTCTTATTTGCTCCTGTAAAGCTGCTTTGGAACAATGCACATTGTGAAAAGCGCTATATAAATAAAATTGAATTGAATTAAAAATCTCAAAACGAACAATTAAATTGAGCCAAATCCAGATTATTTTACATCTACAATCTACATTCATTTTACACCTCTATACTATTAATGCATTTTATTCTAATTTCTTTAAAGCAATTTTGAGAGAAACATCGGAGACTAAATGAAACACAACTCCATAAAATCTCCCAAACTATGAAAGAGCAACCTATGAGAAATACATTTTCTCTAACAAATGTAAAACAAAAGAAATACTCTTGGTACCAAAGTAAAACCTTGGAAATAACTTCTAATCACACTAAAAAAACAGCTATAGCACTAAATGTGGTTCTTGGCTCGTAATCATAGGGGAACCACTTTTAGTGCTATATAGAACCATATCTTGGTGCTTCAGTGGTTCTTCAGCGGTTCTTTGGGATGACTGAGGTGCTATATAGAACCACTGAAGAACCATACAGGGGCTTAACAGGTTCTTTATACGGAAACGGTGCTATATAGCATCTCGGTCACCCCAAAGAACCTCTGAAGAACCACTGAAGCACTAAGATATGGTGCTATATAGCGCTAAAAGTGGTTCCCCTCTGATTACATAAAAACACTAGGAATAATTCTTCTATTTTTGAAAGTGACTGAAAAGAAATCTAGGACAGAGACCACCCTCTGACTTTTTCTTCCTTAGTGGAAAACCAAGAGTAAAATGAATGAACAAAATAATAAAAAAATGAAGTAAAGACAGCGGCATCTTAACATTGTTGTCTTGAGGTCAGAATTGTGGTAAGCTTTAGAGAGACAGATAACAGGATTATGGGAAGGCTGGCCATAGTCCTCCAGAGCCCCCAAACCCTTCATCCCCTCGAAGGCCAAGACAGCTCCCACGGCACTCTGAGCCCGAGCTCTGACGGACCGCCGCTGCACTCCATATGGGAATACATGAGACTCTTATATACTTTATCTCGCCTTGCCGTCTTTGACAGAAGGAGGTTAGATGCTCTGCCACCACAACTCTTCCAAAATCACACGAGAAAAACATTTAAAAGCAATTCAGACAAAAGGGCAATGCTGTCGTAAAGTTCACGCTGACCTAAACCTGCATTAAGATAAAACGCTAATTCAATTCTCAAAGGATTCAGGGTATACAGAGATCACAAATTCAGCCTTTCTAGACATTTTAAAACCTCCTTTCCTGCATTTGTTTAGAAAAAACTACATTTGTATGTCTCTGAAGAGCGAATGGCTTAGCGGTTATTTGGATGTATTAGTCTGTGGTGCTCGAAAGGGGAGTGCAAGTCTATATTCACGTCATGATGCTACGGTGTTCTGGGTGGTTGCTAGGGTGTTGTTTCCAAGGTGATTCTGTTGCTAAGTGGTCGTTGGTGTTCTAATTGGTTACCTACTGGTCAAAAAAGCCAATCCACCAAGACCCCTCTTCAATGTGTTTTTACTTGAGTTTTATTAATGTTTTGAATAAGTTTATTTATTCATGTTAATTTTAGTTCATTTGTAGAAATTCATTTACATTTTTTATTTTATTTTACAATATATTTTTACAATTTTGTGCTTTTATAATGTTATTATTTTTTATATCTTTTAAATATTGCTATTTAGATAGAATTAGTTTTATTTTAGCTCATTTTTAGTTTTAGTCTATTGTCTCTTTATTTCTAGTTAATAAATTCCAGTGCCTTAAACTTTCAGTTTTCAGTTTATTGCTAAAGTAACATTATATTTTTTCATTTGTAACACAAGTAAACATGTTTACATTTACAAATAATATGTAGGGATGCATTTTATTTAGTTTTAATTAACAATTATGACTCATCTGACTTTTTGAGAGCACACTTTGCCACTACAAGATTTTAGGCATCATCACAGAGCTTTTTAAATAAAAACCCATTAAAAATAACAGAGTGCGTCTATCAATTTTGTTCCCACTTGCTCGCCAGTAATAAGCTACAAAAAACAACCATCATGCCATATTAAATTAAAATGAGCAGGCTATAAATGAACAACCACCGAGACACGTTTGTTAAACCAGCTAAACGAAGGATAAAGCTTTGATTTTAATGACACTACAGATCCATAGTAATATATTTTTCAGTCTGTAGCAACTTAATCCAGCACATACAGTAAAGATATGATAGACTAACAAAGTGACTGACATTGACTAATTTCCGCCTGGCGTCTTCCGTGACTTCTCAGCCGTGAGAAAACAGATCTTGCGCTTTCCGTTGACGAGCGAGTGGGGAAAGTCAGAAAATAGTTCTGAATGATGAAGGCGAACAGTTCGCAGATGTAAATCATGCAGACATATGTCTGTGAGTTTTCTCCAGCTGGTGATGGGGTTATTTTCCTCTCTCCTTCTCTCTCTCCCACCCAACACCTTCACTGTCTCCACCCTTTTCCTCCTCTCTCTGACTGAAAACATGAGCAATGTGCAGGCACACGTTTACCTTCATCTCTGTTGGCTGATATTAAAGATACACATCTCACCTCTGTTGGCTCTATTAAAAACTCATTTCTGATAAAGACTATCATTCGCTACGATTTCAGCACCTGTTATCAACAGATAAAGACCTTTCAGCCCCTGCACTAAGAATAAAACACAGATATCTGATCTGTCCACAGATGTAATATATTCCCAGAGAAACAGCAGCTAACTGTCGAAGAATCAGATCACACCTTTAAACAGATGAACACAGAGTTAAATGTTTGAGGTGGTGTGATACACATCTAACAAACCAAATCTAACATTACATTACGCAAAACATTTTCATTTGTTTGTACACATTCACGGCACACATCTAAACACGTATTACAGTCTGTTTTATTGATAAAATAAGCAAATTCAGTCTAATGGGTCTCTTTCCCACCACGGTAAACCAAAGGTCCAATATATGCTGACACTAAATTGAGCTGTCAATAAATATCGACTATTAGCCATAAACCATTCCCACAACTAAAATATGATGAACATGTCGATAATATTCTGTAACACTACAGCACAATATCTGACAAAACTTGAAATGGTCAGACCGCTGTATTCATTTGACTTATTACGTATTATTAATTTATTTTACTTACTGTATTACTTATTACACAGCACAATATCTGACAAAATTTGAACTAGTCAGACCGCTGTATTTATTTGACTTATTTCGTATTATTTTACTTATTACTTATTATTTCGAGAATGTATAATTTTTAAAGTCCAAGCGAAATAAAAAATTACAATTCCTATTTTTTCATGTAATATTGCAGCGTTTATTGTAACTACCTTATCAGTGTGAGTCATTCTCTTTTTAAAATTCATATGCCCTCATAATCTTCAGTTAAAATATGAAAATGCACTTCCGCCCTCGAGTGACTATCCATCTCAAATGACGTTTGTTAGACGGCTTGGGCGGAGCATCCGTTAACTCCTCCCCTTCAACTGTCAGTCTGCTGCCAGCTCCATTTCAAAATGCAAAATGACTGTTTTTATACATCCAATCAATTCGCAATTAAAAAAAACCAAGCAACGGCCACTATTTTTCTCATTCAAAATTCCGTTTCACTCAAAAATGCGTCAGAATACGGAAGTAAAAACGATCAAAACTTCCAGTTCACAGGGACTTTAAACATACTGTAGTAATGTTAGATTTGCAATGGCTTGGCATTGACATCTTATTTACAACCTATTTTAATATTGGTTAAACCAATTTTTTTATAATATATAAATTGTATTTGCTGACAACATTCTTAAAAAGGATGGGTTATTTTTGGGTCAAAAAGGGACAAACCCAGCCGTTGGGTTAAATTAACACAAAATATTATATTTGACCCAACAATGTGTTAAAACAACCCAGCATAGGTTAATTTACAACCCAGTGATTGGGTTCGTGACAGCATTTTTTAATGATTATAAAGGCTTTGTTTTGATTTTTTGGTCCATTAGATGCCATGATGAGGACAACTGTTTAGTCAAACATCACGTCCGCAATCAACGCCACGAGGTACAGCACCACGACAACACCATTTCTGTTTCTCTTGGGCAAGTGAGAAAGCATGCACACGGATGCAAATTATCCTGCGATATTACACAAAAGGTCAAATATGAGAACTCTCTCTCTCTCTCACTCTCCTTCTAACCATCTCTCTTTGGTTTCTAGCGCAGTCAGCAGACAGAAAACACCAGCTGTAGCTCCACAGACATTTGGCTGCTGTGTTGAAATGTCTGTAGGAAGAGGAGAATATGGCACAGCTCGCGATTAAATGGGAACAACATTTGGAAAGAAGCACCAAAGGTCATCGTTCATCCATCTCTGAAACAAGAGGATATTTTATAATACGCTCCTGGGTGATGAGCTGGATGAACCGGAGACATTCTTCTGCTGGTGCACAGGAAACACGTGGATGTTGTTGTGCTATAATCTGTATCTTCACGCTCTTTCTGCTGGACGCTGATGCCGTCAACCGTGCTTTGTTGAAAGGGCAAACGTTTTAGTGAGATCAAATTAATAACACTGGAAAGGTCAGAGCTGTGGATCAGAGGTTAACATATAAGCTCCAACACGCTGAACTTTGGCAGGTGGATTTAAATTTGCGTCATCTGCAATGTTGCCTGATGGCCATTTCCAGCCGCATCTCAATGTTTTTCTTCGCATGAAAAATGTCACTCCTAAGGACAGGATTATCATAGAGACTAGGAATTTTATATATATGCCAATGAAGAGATCAAAGGCTGTGTCTCTATCAGGTCCTGTAACACACAAAGAGTGTCCAACTACAGTGTAAGCAGCAGTGGAGGCAGCTCCACTGAAATGGACCGCTGTACATTAAATATTTATCCAATTGGTCCCATAAGACTCACAAACATATTGAGAGCATCTCTGTTGAAATGTCACAGACTCCCAAATGTCATCCTCATGATCAAAGACAATAGCTTTGTTTTTAATGTGCTTTAATTGGGAGATGAAAGATGGCTGGTTTTCTTTAGCTATCAGTCCCAAGCCAAACTGTTGACAGATAGAAATGTCTGTAATGCTTTACAGCAAGGTGTCATTTGTTAAAATTAGTTAAGAACAAATACTTAAAATGAACTAACAATTAAACAATATTACAACAACTGCATGTTCATTTCTAACATTTAACTGTGCCTGTTACATTAGTTAAGGCACAATGAACTAACATGAATGAACAATGAATATAAATGTTTAAATTAATGTACGAGACCTTATTGTAAACTGCTACCGAAATGTCCAATGTCTACACAGCACAACACTTGAGATAAGTCGATAAGTTGTTTTGTTTTGCACGTCTCCAGTATAGAAAAGTTGTTGCCCAAAAAGAGGAATGAAAACTAAAACACCATTTAAAATTCAAGGGTTTTCTCCATTGGCAGCCCATTACTGTGCTTTAAACTAATGTAGCACCACTGTGTGCGTGTGTGTGATTGAAGCCCGGCGGCGATCATAATGCAATTAATATTCACAGAAGACGATAGTGGAGAGACATTAAAAAAGTGATGTATCTTTGTCATGACCATCGCGTCTAATGCTAATGCTAATTCCAAAATCCTCTTCTGTTGCCGGCCGCAATTACCATAATAATTCCATCACAATAAATCTGCCTCACATCTTTGGAGGAAGGTCAAATCCGTAGTGAAGAACCTCTTAGACCAAAAACATAACTTAAGCAAACGCGAATGCTCGGCGAACGCCGAACTGAGCAATAAACTGCAATGAATCTAACACATTACAATCTAACCATTTGTTGAAAATACTGATGGAAAGAAGGTTTTACGGATTCACACAACAGTGTTTTAGGTCGTGACTAGGACTAGCTCAGAGTCATCGAGAGAGAGAGTCGCGTCATCTTCGTTGACTCCAATGGAACAGTTTTTTCACAGCAATGGATGCTCTCAATAGTTCCCGGAAGTTACTAGTTACGCATGGAGCTGCGACTAAACAGACCAACTGAGGTAAACTTTTAACCCATTTAAAGACGAAAGCCATTTAATGAATAAAAAAATGAAAGAAATAAAGCATTTAAAGAGAAAACATAACTTCCTGGAACTATCTGAAGGCGCCACGAAACACGTGATGCTTCCGTGGGCAGAACCCTCTCTCTCAATGGCTCTGAAAAAAGATACTCATATGTTTTTTCTTTTGTTCATTGACAAACAAGTCGCTACTATAGTCGCTTTCTATAGCAAAAATCAATTAACTTAAAAATGTGAAAAAAATAAAACATATGCTTTCTCATTTGTTAAAGGGGTCATATGGCGCGAACACGTGTTTTTTCTGTGTCTTTGGTGTGTTATAAGTTGCCCATGCATGTATTAGACACGTGAAATTGCAAAAATGAAAGTGTGGGAACAAAAGATGCATTCTATCTAAAAGCGAATGCTCACCCAGACCTGCCTGAAACGCCTCGTGTAACCACACCCCCTCAAATCTACGTCAGTTCGTGGTATGATTTGACTAAGACCGCCCAAATGTATACGCAAGTAAGGTGGGCGTACCTGTCGGTACAATTGCTTTGGAACCTGATGTTCCAACTATGGTAAGAGGCGTTACATTTCCGTCACACGCTTGCAGTATTCCACCAATCACTACGCACTGGTTAACTGGCCAATCATAGCACACCTCGCTTTTCAGAGCGATGAGCTTTGTAAAAAAATCGGCACGTTTCAGAGAGGCGGGGCAAAGAGGAGATACAAACATGCACGGTATGTGGAAAATACAGCGTTTTTGAACCTTAAATCGTGTATACACATTACATTACATCTAAAACAAACGATAATATTCGTTTCAGCCGTGTCATATGACCCCTTTAAGAAAATGTTTCTCGTACGTTTCAGTATATCGGTAGACATAAAATTAAAATAAAATAAAGGATAAAATAACTTAATTACATAATTATTAAATGACTTTGGCTATTTAATAAAAAAGCAAACTCTTACTGGTCGCCGCCTGCTGGTGTACTGATGTAATGAATCATTGAATAACTCAATAAACAAACATGAACAAATCTTTTTGATCAACAGAATCATAGGATTCAGGTAAATGAATGAACATCTACCTTCTAAAGACCAGCATACAGCCTACTTGCCATCTATTTAAACCACCCTGAAAAAAACACTGCATATCCCACAATAACATTGTGGCTTACCACAGCAATCTGTGTATTTGGGTGAGTGAGGATGCAGCAGCACACAACTAACTGCCCAGAATAACTGCACACACCGCATAGAAGGTGTAACATTTCCCCTCTGATCAAAGGCGAGGCAAGAAACCAGGTCACGAACAAAACAAACTACAGCAGCTCAACACTACGGTACCTATAGATAAACACACACACATACTACACATCCACACCTACAATATCTAAACAAGAGCAACTGTTATGAAATAAAAAAAGCTTTTCAGGGGGCCAACAAATCACCACTTCACCACTTCACTTTGAAACAACAGAACAGTCAGTGTTCTCACAAACGCTTGAGAGATAATTGGTTGGGAGGTGGCTCTGAATGGCTAAGAGCTCATTTTACACAAACCAGCCAAATTCCAGCCATCTAGTGGGGCCCGATGAGCAGCTTTGGGTAGGGGAGGTCATCTTTTCTGGCAGGTCTTAAGAGGCTGGAGTGGGCTGAGCTGGGCAGGGGCCCTCTTACCGCGACAGTGAGAGCTGAACCGAGCTCGGGGGCCGGGGCCGCGGCCGCAGACTCTCTACTTTTCATTCACTAATTAGGCATGCAAATGAAATCTTAACAGTCGGCTCAGACGTGCTCCTCGAGGGAGCCTGCTTTGGCATTAGCTCACGATTAATCTCGATCCGTTCAGAGGGGGACAAAAATAAGTATAAGCCAGGAGGAGCTAAAAACTGCGACCCCCCTGCAGAAATAAATGGATGAATACAGCACGGCTAGTGTTTTGGATACAGCAAAATAACCGGCTTCACGAGAAAAGCAATGTTGTTGACCAACTTTACCCAAAATTAAAATTCTCAGAATTGACTTAACTACCCATTCCTTTAGCCCAGGGGTGTCCAATGTCCTGCAGAGTTTAGCTCCAACTTGGCTCAACACACCTGTTTGGAAGTTTCTAGTCTGCTGTGTGAGACCTCGATTAGCTGTTCAGGTGTGTTCGATTAGGGTTGAAGCTAAACTTTGCAGGACACCGGCCCTCCAGGACTGACTTTGGACACCCCTGCTTTAGCCGAACACAAATAAATAATTTTACTTTAAAATGGCATCATATTATCGTCTTATAGGCTACTGTATTTTCTTACGAATTCAAATATGGCGACACATCAAAACTTCAAATTTCATTGGTTCTTGCGTGTCTCGTGACTAGTTGTCATATGATAATTCATCATGAGATGCGAGAACCAATGAAATTCCAAGTTATCAAAGTGTCGCCATATTAGAATTTACCACTTAAATGTGTTTGTTTTGGTTTTAATGACAAAAAAACTCCAAATATTTATAGTTTTCTTACAAACACCATTTGTTTTGCTTCAGATACATTTTGTGAACCAATAGGAATTGTTTGGATTCATTGAATGATGGCTGGATGTGCTTTTGGGGTCCTATATAAGACAACAACATGGCATTATAATATTTGTGTGTTTGTGTTAAAATAACCTCACAAACATCAGGGCAAGTCAATTGAAACATTAGAATTTCATCTTTGGGTGAACTATTCCTTAAGCAATAAAGATTCACAATCCCATCCGTCTCACCTTCAGCAGGTCCTGTGTGTCATCCATACAGTAGACACGGATGTTGTACTCCAGCGTGGAGCAGTAGGCGGGAGCGAACAGCAGTAGTTTCAGGCGTTTAGTGGCGGCCATGCTGAGGGACTCCCCCACCAAAGCAAAGCGACCCAGCTGCTCGGTGAAGACCTGACACGTCTCCGCCTCCAACTGACAGTAATAAGGCTCTGACACCACTTCCTCCCCCAGCTGAAGAACATCCTGAAGAGCCAATGAGAAAACAGCATGAGGACGAGCAGGGAGGACAGGCAGTGATGGTGAGGAGAGCGAGCCGGAGCGTTTATTAGAGGGATAGTGCACTCTTGCCCTGGGGCTGTTCAGTGTCAGGTTTTAGTTACAATGAAGTGATTTGGGTGAGCAGTAATGGAATGATTCGCATAATGAACTGTGTTCTGTGCTCTAATGAGACACTAATAGCAGGGGTTCGTCCTGAACGTTCACACATGACAGTGCCCACTAAGAGATATATGAGCTTACCTTCCTTCTGCTTACAAGCAGAGAACAAATCATTTGATATTCATAGACTTGCTAGGCTTGGGTTCCTAAAGTATTTGATAATGCCGTTTAATTAAAGCGGCCGTGCAACGGTGTGTCATGCATTCTGACTTCTTTACAATGATAACGTGCTATCTTCTCATGCTTAACATGGTCAACTTGTCAAAAAACGAGTTGGGCGTATTACGTAGTATTTCTGTGCTCGATACACTCCCCCAGCGATCGTACAGGTTTCGGAAAGTTTTTTTTGAACATATAAAACTGTTTCGTAATAATTTTTCTTAGTCCCTTATTGGACAATTCTCCCGGAAAAGCAAGCGACACGCCCACACGGCAAGGAGAACAGGAGAAGGAGCATGCGCAGACGTCACTTTCACATGTGTGCAGGAGAGAGAGAGAGAGCATACGTTCGCGAAGTTCAGGTGTTTGTTTGTTCACTGCATTTGGGTGATGAATGTTATATAAACGGTAGATATAACGCTGGATTTGGAGATCGTTTGAAACTGATACATGGAGCCGTCCCAGCGCTAAAAGATGCCGGACATGAACCGCATGCGGTGAGTGAAACTGATGTCTGTGTTTTGTTGGCAATGGGTGCGCACGTGCTTTAGTTCAGCCTACCCCTCCCCCCCGCTACTACTCTATAGGTACTCAAGATTAATATGAGTTGGCAGAAACCGTGCGTGTTACGGCCGCTTTAAAGGCAAGGAAAACACTGCAACAAATAGATTTTTTTACTTTGTATTTTTGTCTTGTACAAATGTAAAAATAATCAAAATCTTATAACATGACATGACATGACATGTCTTGTTTTCATTATGTTTTTTTCATTATGTTTTTATCAACGCTCACGTGTAGGTTGTTGTTAATACGTCATAGGTCAAAGAGCATACGGGTCACATGACCATAACATGACATGACATAACATATAACAATAAATGTAAAATATTTTTATCAGTACAAAGTTAAACTGACTTAAATTTGATCTTTTTTTATGAAAACGAGACTAAACATCTCAAGTCAGTGTATGCTCTTAAAACAAGCAAGAATATCGGCCAATGGTGTGAAAAATGTAAACTTAAATCAGGTTTCAACTTCAATTCAATCAACTTTAATGAAATTCAATTAATAACATTTTTTTATATTATTTATGTGTTTTAATTTTTTAATGAATGCTAAGATGTTGGGGTTATTGTGAGTGGTTGCCAAGCCGATGCTTTGCAGTTGCTAAGGTGATCTGGGAGGTTTTTAACACACTGGCTGCATCCGAAATCGCCTACTTCCATACTATATAGTAGGCGAAAATGAATATGAGTCATGAACTACTTCCGCCGAGATTCATGAGTGTGGATCGGATGGACACTTCTCTATCCCATGAGGCCGCAGGAGCTGAGCAACGGTCAAATTTTAAAAGTAAATCAAATAAATACAGCGGAAAACTTTAAGGCGGACGTCCGTTTTTAATGTAAGTGCCAATAAATGAATTTCTTGTGACTAAATTATGTTTTTATCAACGCTCACGTGTAGGTTGTTGTTAATACGTTACAGTATGACAGATAGTCATCTGACTTCAATCCACATAAAGAAAAGTCTGTTTAGTAACCTGCGATTTGATGTTTCAAACCGAGATGGCGACAAAGGGGCATTTGCAGCTTTAATTACTAGTCAATTGTCACATGCAATACGGAACTCATTAGTGAAAATTGGATGACAGCAGAAACAGACAGCAGAGGTGCCCTCATGTGTGGCTTTTATAACACCGAGAAAAAGTATTAAAATGGTGAGAAAAGGCATTCTGTCAGAAAACGTGACTCTGGCAGAGGCCAACACTACTGCGAACATGTCGTTTCTCTCACAGTCTACGGTCAGATACAATCACATAATAGTTCCCCAGAGTGGGTTTAATTAGAGAATAGACCTGTGGTGACAGAACCTTCTGCAGGAACCTCATCAGAAAAACTCCACACACACACGCACGCACGCACGCACGCACGCACACACACACACACACTCTCTCTCTCTCTCTCTCACTATTATCTAATCAAATACAGAACGGCAGCCCTACTGTCATGCACCTCGGGATGCCGGCCAGGAAATTACATCCAGCAATCAATAAAATAAGCCACTATCTTCATCAGTGAAATTAGTATTGGCACTAGCCATTTTCCATTTGACCACAATGAAGTCTCGTTTTTTTCCATTATAATTTTTTTGAAATGGCTCGAAAAAAAATTCATCCCGCGGTTCGATAACGACACGGACTATATTTCATTCTCTCCCGCTTGTGTTTCGCTGATGTGCGTCCTCTGGAGAAATTAATTGCTTTGAGTCTGACTGCCAGGGCTCCTTTCAGGACAAACTTCCCTGAGTTTTTTTCCTCCCGCGTCTGTGGTACCTGGCCAAGAACGGTGACCTGCCGCCGACGGGCTATATTTGGGGCAGGGGATGATTAAAAGTGCTCCTCTACTCCCTTTCTAAGACAGGCCTATTCATTCTACTGCCGCCCCACTGCTGCCACACCAAGGAGCATGAATAATTTATGCACGGTATTGAACATGAAAGAGGACCTTCGCTCTTTTCCTCCGTCCTTCTTCCATGCGCTCCTTCTCTTCCTTGTCTCTGCGCCTGACGACTCTAACGGCGACCCGGGCGCAGTTTAGCGACATTCGGAAAAGCCATCAGAGGTATTGAGGAACTGACCCGGGAGCCGTCGAACGGTCGTTGGATGGAATGAAGAGAGGTCGGTACAATTAAACAGAGATTAAATGTGCAGGTATGAGAGATGAGGTGAAATGAGGGGTACGCGGATGGAAACACTTGAGAGTTTTATTGTCTGAGAGACTATTTGAAATGATTATGACGATGCAGCCCATTTGGCTCTGTAAGACGCTGAATTCAATGGCGGGATGATGCGAGAGAGTGAGGTAGAGATGAGAAAGGGTAAGAAAGGTGAACGAACAGCATGAATTCATTAGCCGACAACACCTACATGCCAGTGAATGCTAATTAAAGTGAGGAACAAATCACACAAAAGATTTAAACATCGCAAAAGGCACTACGATGGTTGCATGTAAAAATAAATGCAAAAAGGCATTTGGGGTTCAAACCTGCGATTTAAAGGGACACTTCATCAAAATAAAAATCTGCCATTACCTATTCACACTTATTTATTCACAAAAAAATATATTTTGAGAAATGTCTTAGCGGTTCTGCATCCATACAATGGAAGTCAATGGTTGCCAGTGTTGTTTGGTTATCTATATTCTTCCAAATATCTTCTTTAGTGTTCTGCAGATTAAATAAAGTCATACAAGACTGGAATGACTTGAGGGTGTGTAAATGAACCAATTGTAATATTTGGGTGAACTATCCCTTTACTATCCCTTTAAATCCACACAAATATATACAAACCCTCACCTCCCAACTTCCTTCATAGGACTGCTTCTTCAGACGGATGGCCCAGTTCTCCAGGCAGGCATCGAAGCAGTGGTCCATGCTGAGGATGACCGGCCGGGTGAGCATCACACCGGGCGGCCCGCAGCTCACCACGGGGCTTAGCAGCGTCTGGCAACCAGCCAGGGGCAACCTAGAGAGGAGCAAACGGTCAAGTATTTAGCCAAAGGGCCCTGAATGGACGACCAATGTCAAGCACAGACCAAAACCTTTTACGAGACAAGGTTCCTCTATTAATCAGGCCACCGGTGCGCTGATCTGACTTTTTACTATCTGCATTCAAGACCAGGAGCGAGAACGCTGTTAACAGGGTATGAATGCATGTGTTGAAAATGGCCAGACCTGCCGCTTTACTCCGACAGAAAGAGGAAAACATGAGAACATTTACATGTAACAGACACGCACAAACAATCCTTTAATCGCTCATGTCTGCATTTGAGGGTACTTACACTCGGTCACTTCATGCATTTTACTGATCAGATGAAAAAACGAATATATTTACATTTTGCAGAGGCAAATTTATGTGGCCGAGTGTAAATGTAATGTGCATAACCAATCGGACCGCAATCCAACACATCAAGATGCATGAAGTGACCGCACACACACATCCACACACAAAAATCACGCACACCAGCGCATGGAGATTGACTTCAATTATGCTCAGCGCTCCCTGCCAGCTTTTTTAAAATCTGATTCACACTGTGCTTCTTTTCTTTGCGAGGCAGATCCGCAGATTGGTTCCAGGGACCTACCTCATATCTTCCTTCTTCTGAATGGTGAGATAAATCTCATAAATCTTCCCTCTGGGAATGGCCTCCGGCGGGATGAGCAGACTGATTCCTAATGCAAATAGGGACAAAAAAGAAAAGGTAGGATCATTTGTTCTGTGTGAATGCTGCTTTTGTCACTGCGGATCATTATGTGACAAAACTAAATGCGGTTAATTCTCAGCAAATCCACGGCCAAGGTCAACGGTGCCATCTGCCTTTAAAACTTTTACATTATCATTGCAAAACAAGAGATAGAAAAAGAAACAGGAAGCAAATGGGGAATGCAATTAGTGTTGTAAAGTCATATCAGAATCATATCAACACCATAATGTTTTAATTACTGGCAAATTGCTTTTGGTTATAATTAAGTTTTTTTCTTTAATAATAATCTTCACTGCAAATCTCAGTTTTAAATAGGGTTGGGTATCGTTTCAATGTTATCAATTCCAATTCTAATTCCGATTCCGCTTATCAATTTCGATAATGGTGTATGGTCATTTTGTCTGCTTATTGACTGATTTGCTTTACATACAGATATACTGTAAATAAATGAGCTCCATTTTGAGCACACACACATTTTGTCAGATTTATTACAATCTGTATTACCATCGTTTGTCTACAAATATCATGGTAAACCTGTAGTTACTACAGTGAAAGTATTGTACTTTTGTGGTTACTGTGCTTTATTACAAATACCATAGTTAAACTTTGTTTACTACAGTAAAATATGATCACAACTTAACACATGCGCATTTCTGAAAATGTGCACACAGGAGCTGATAGGAGAAATTTAAATGTTCATTTTATATCAAGTATCCGATTCCCAAATCTAGTTTAAAGTGATATTATAATTAATATGTAAAGCATAAATTACACACTCACTGTAAAGCGCATCCTTAAAAAAATAATCAGCCCTGGAGGGTACACACTATCTGAATGTTGTTTCATCACCTGAGCTGTAAATAAATGTGACTGATCACTTTATATTACAACTTGCAGATGATAAAACACACACTGGAGAATCTAATGTAAAGCAACTAATGCAGTGGTTCTCAAAGTTTTTCGTTGTAAGGCCCATTTCTTTGCGACACCCCAAATAAAGACTTATAATCTTAAATTTAGAATTTTAATTAAACCAAAAACACATTAAGTTATACAATGCAGAAACATTAATTATTTTGTTTAGTGGTCTTATGTTTCTGATGTGTGATTACATAAAATATATGACAAATTTCAATATTTCATGAAATGGATCCATCTTGGGGCCCCCCAAGGGGCCATGGCCCCCAGTTTGAGAACCACTGATCTAATGTAATACAATAAATTATTTTTGAGAGAATTATATTTCGTCATAATACAAGGCTGCTTTTGAATACCAGTCAATGAAGTAAATGCTTTTTGGCTGCGTAAGGTGTAGTTACAAAATCTACCAGCAGGGGCAGACTGCTGACACTAACCAGCCAAAACCTTGACCAAAAACACTGGGTTGTAATTACATCTTACAAACTTATAAATAGGCTCTTCTAAATGCATTATCTGCGAAACGTCCTCAAAACACCTGCCCACAACAGGTTTATCCACAACAATGGCCACAGACAGCCATTGCATTTCTAAGGACAATGTCCTCAGCTCAGGGAGCCCTGGTTGTTTCATTTCCATCGTCTTCTGAGCCGTCTCTTTGACCACAAATGATTCATAATGTGACGGGCTGATGAACCGTCTGTCTGTTATTAAGAAGCCTAATTGCTTTGAATATACTCTGGTGGTGTCCTTGGAGTAGATAGGGTTGCAGGCACTGTGCATGTGCACGCTGCATATCGGCTTACAGCGCCACGACTTGCAACTAAGCCACTGACTCAGCCGGCGAAGGATGCGGTGAGGTATTCATCAAACGGAGAAAGGGAAAATAAAACAGGACGTTCCCCAATTACAGCTATTTTCGTCTAAGAAGAAAATGGTCATCTTTGTCATAACACAATCATTGCTGTATAAATGGAAGCGGTTCTTTGCTTTGCCTTGTTACTTTAAAAAAAGCATTTGAGCAGGTGTTCTCGATAGCTTGCGTCCCAATTTACATAAAACTGCTTGGATTACCGTGTAATTGGATCACCTCGCCCCTCGATTTCAGGCCGTGTCGGTATAATAACGTTGCAGTTTAACAAAGCTCCAGAGCTGATTCGCAACAATCTTGCCTAAACGTGAAGAAAAAAACGACCCTTTATACCCAGTGTACTGTTTACTGTTGAGTCTTAAAATCTTACCAGTGTTGGGAAGGGTGAGACGGCCACCCAGGAAATTGAACGTGCCATACGAGGTGTTGACATTGTCTCTCGGTAGCGTTTTGAAATACGTCTGAGAAGAAAGGCGATCCATGAAGGCGTTGGGGTCACTGGGCAGCTTTCCATTATGTAGCGTGTGGGAGCCGTTGGGAAGGGGCTCCAGAAGTGGGCCGTTGCTCATGGAGAACTTTCCGCCGACTTCGTTACGGGAACGCAGAGTTCCCTGATAGCTCGTGGTGGTGGTGGTCAAATCCGGCTGGATTGTGAGCAAATGAGAGTTTTCTGTATAAACAGGGAGAAAAAAACAAGTGAAAAACTCTTTAAAGGTCACGCTGGTTAAAAGTGCGCGGCACAAATTGATATTCTGCGTGAACGCACACATCCATGGATGTAGCCGGGCCTTCGGCGCTGAGAGAGACTCGCTCGTAAATAAATCAATGCCTTCTCCTCCTCTTTAGCAGGCGCAATCAATTCCATACAGCGTTTAAAGAAAGCTCGGCAGTCACGGTTGAATTTTTTACACTGTAAATAAAGCCGTTTCTGTGTGGCTTAATTCATCTCCATATTTTGAGCTGTTCTCATTTTGTCGTAAATAAACATTTAACAGGTTTCGCAGGATGAGCAGTAAAAATCCACGTAATGTTACTTTTACTAAATAACTTCCCACGGTTAAAGGTGGGCAAGTAGAAATTCTCTCACATCTATCTTTAAATATATATTAAAAACATTCCAGTAAATGTGTAACTGTGACGATGGCACACCAACTATGATAACCTCCATTTAAATGCTACACGTACACAAACACGTTTACAAGACTGTGGGCAGCAACCACAGGTGGCACAGGAACATGGGTGCGGGGATGAATGGATGAAAGACCGTGACGAGGGGAGGATAGTGTAGAGAAACAATAGCCTACTGCTGCGAGCTGCCCTGCGCGGTGCCCACACACCTGGCTTGGTGGGCTTGATGCCCATGGGCTGGAAGCCAGTGGTGAGAATGGAAGAGTCGGCCACATCTGCATCCAGACCTTCCTTCTTTCTGCGGTACACCAGCACCAGGATGATCAACAGCAGGGTGAGACACAGGGCAACTGCCACGATGCCCACGTACAGGGCCACATCCTCAGCACCTGATGCAGCTGTGCAGAGAGAGAGAGAGAAAATGTCATTTAAACTTACAATGTATTTACATTTAATAATGGAGTGTCGATTTACACTGAGTACAAATAGCCCGCCTTGTTGGCAGAGGCTATTTGCACTAGCTCCGCCCACCAATATATGACTGGACTCCATTGGCGTAAGGTGTAAAGTCTGTATAGCTTTGGCACTGGAGAACGGGGTTCTATTCCATCTCTCGCTGAAAATGCTCTTTTACCTTTTTCTATCACATTACAGATCATAAAGGCATTTGTTTACAATAAAATTGATTTAGCTTAAAATTCATTTTTATTCATAAAGTTTAGGTTAAGGGTAAGGTTAGGGGTAGGTGTAGGGCTTTAATATCTCAATAAATTGCCATCATTTTAATAATTTTCATAAATATAATGATTTATACTCTCTTATTATTGCATCATTTTTAATGCACAACAAAATACTGAGGTGCAAATAGTAACGTTATCTGCCACTATTTATAAGTACCAATAGCATCTAACTTCTATTTCTACTTAATCCAAAGAAAATACAGCTATTTTCGGTTGTGTAAATAGCATATCCCTATAGCATATTCACTTAGTGTAAACAGAAAGAAAGGAAGGAAGAAAGAAAGAAAGAAAGAAACTAGTATTCCAATACAAACATAGCCTGAAATGTTGGTTTAAAACAGCCTAAAGTAATAAGGCAAGATAAATGCTCGCCATATAAAGAAAAACCTAATTTTCCATGTACACTGACATTAACCAAATTCAGAAAGTGTTTTTTAAGCACAACATTATTAGTCAACCAAATTACTTAAACGTGACATGTCTCACATTAAAAGGATGTTTAAGTGAATTAACAGCCACAGCATTCAATAGATGTACTCATTCCCTGTTGTAGCCTCCTTAAAAAGCTAATAATATCTGTGCTTTAGTGGGTTGTTTTGCAGTTAGAACGATGGGAGTGTTTGCTGCCCTTTTGCAACATCAGCATTCTGCTGCCGAATTTACAACAGCGATTTTGAAAGACACTGACTTGCAGAGAGAGAGAGAGAGAGAGAGAGAGAGAGAGAGAGAGAGAGAGAGAGAGAGAGAGAGAGAGAGAGAGAGAGAGA